>NC_136910.1:35169765-35327993 GCF_949606895.1 Notothenia rossii
AATTGAAATTAATATTATTATTAATGTTATATTTCCGAATCGATACAAATAGTCTTAATTCAGATGTATGATCTTTTTCAGTTCGGCTTATGCCTGTAGAAATGCCTGAGAAAATATGTGGATGCTCGACAGTGCCCTTAAGGGTTAACGCAGGAAAGGTTGTTGCTGTGGTCACAATTAATGGTAAATATGTTAATATTTGTTTTGTTTGTAAACTACTAAAATATATATATTTAACAATTATACAACACACAAGTGTTGCCATTGATGTGTGTGTGAATTTGACATACAACAATTTGCTACGTTTTGCATTACAATTGATGTGTTTCGTTTTTTTCTAGGAAGACACGATCTCAGCATGCCTGAGTTGAGTTGTCACACATGTGATGCCACTTGGGCTGCTGGATTGGACGATCTTATCCAGAGTGGCTACTGGCCTGCTACACTTAACTTCTCAACAATTTATGAAACAGATGTGTTTCATTCATTTGAAGAGATGAAGATGGCCGCACCAGGACTTTCCTGCCAGGCATTTTTAAGAATGCTTGATCAGAGAACTGTCCGCTTTGGCCGCGTGAGTACTACATTTATGTATCCTACAGTATTGATCGTCTGTTGGTTTTGTGGATTTAAAAGATGTTAGTTGAATACTTTCTTCACTGAATTAATGGTTAATTTCTTTTTTGGAAATAGTATGGGAAGATCTCAGCAGGCAGCTTTCAGCAAAGTTTTTTTGAGTGGGAGGCTGTCCGATTTGAGGTGGAAAACATCTGCAAAGAGGAGAGCTTCATCTGTCCTGCGTGCACCCCGGATATGCTTGCAGTTTCAGTGGATGGAAACCTTAAGCACTACCGCTTCAAGCATGCAGCTAGGTACTCGGCAATTTTTCTAATCTCCGTGTTTAACTCGTAACAAACAAAACTCTGTAATATGCTGCAACTATCCTGACACCTTAAGATACTGACCAAAACCTATGTTGTATTTAGATCCGAGGAAAAAGGCCACATTTGAAGGTGTCTTCATTGCCAAGGATGAAGAAGAGACACGATTTGTGGACTATATCCACAGGACCACCAAACAGGTAAAATGACAGACTATAATAATTATATTCGTACTTATTCTTAAATATATACAGGTTGCCTTCTATTTAATATGTTGATAAGATTATTCTTTGGACTTTTATCAACCATTTTCAATATTTTAGGTCTCTGGAAGAGGTGTTTGTGGAGGGGAGTGGTCTGCAGCCAGAGAGACTTCCCAAAGATCCACCAGCAAGGTAGACGAAGAGGGACTGGAGCTTGCGGTGTGTCGCCATGGAGTGCTGCTCTGTGCACTGAATATGTACAGGGGAGAAATGTATGCTTATCCCTTGTACTTGCAAGAAAAGCTGTCAAGTAGGCAAATCACTTTCTTTTGCATGGATGTGACTTGCAAATATTGGCCTTACCTCCAAAAAGTAGCAAAGAGCTGTCCAGAGCTCCAGCACCTACTTGGCATGAAACCCTTCCTTTCGGTATTTCATGCCAAAGCCCATGATTTCAAATGCGAGGTAAGGAAACATTACCAATTGCTAAAAGAAAACTGTTGAAAACCTAACCTTTTTTTTTGTTGATTTGAAAAGTATATATATTTGTTTTTAACCAGGTGAAATGGAGTGGGGCGTATCAGGAGGGGGCTGGCTTAACACTCGGAGAGGAGGTGGAACAGTGCAATGCCTTTCTCTCTAGGATTGCTGTAACAACCAAACACATTTCAAAAGCAGGTGAGATGATGACATAGTGCTCTTATTACATCCAAAGCACATTAGGTAATTGGAATAATGTAAAAATCCTATTGTATGTGTTTGCAGGACGCACAGACATGCTTACTCTCATGGCCATGCGCTGGAACCAGCAAAAATCCAGAAATGTGGCAACCTCACTGTGTCACCGATATCAGAAGGTAAGGACATCAGCAATGTGTTTTAAGATGCTATATGTTTTGGCATTATTCGAAGCTGTGGGCTGAAATAATTGTTCTTGTTGGCTCTGATTGTTTGTCATTGTAGGCCACCAAAGTTCTGCAAAACCAGTTGCAGAACTTGGAGACCATGAAAGTGCAAATGGCAGTGACAGAGAGCAAATTGGAAGACTGGGTCAATGATGTCAAGGAGTGGGCAGAAGGTAAGGGAGGCATGAGGCACAGTGGTTAGTGCGTTGGTGTTGGGATCAGGGGGTCACAGGCAGGGGCGTAGCTGGAAATTCTGGGCCCCATGAAAGAATCTATTTGTGGGCCCCCAATCCATGCGAGTGCGCATTAGCGCGCACGCTAAAAAAAATGTGGCCATTTATTTATTGATGAAAACGCATAATATGGTTTTTACCTATACATTCGGATCAGCAGTTCAGCACCAGTTCAGGATGTCGCATTGCGTTCATCTTCAATGAATGGACCAATGCAATAGTCTACCAAACAACCTTGAGTTGCACTAGCTAGGCATATTTTCCCCTATTCTTGTGACAATGTTTTCTGATACTCAACATACAAAAGCTGTTACTTGTCCTGTCTCTCTGTAATCCCATCTCCAACACAAATAGTCTACTCAAGCACACTATTAGGTTGACAGACACTTACATTTTGATGTGCTCTGTAGTATACAATCGTTCCCTGCTTGGATATACCTTTTACGAAGCAGATTTTGAACTGTCGCGGGCAGAGCACTAGCTTTTTTGCTGTAGCGGCCGGGTTGCTGCCTTTCTCAGCAGAGTGCTAAAGCCCTACCTGTTACACGCGCAAGTAATTCGAGGAGGCGCGAGTGACAAGTGTTGAGTTATTGGTGGGGACAATTCAGGATTCTTGGATACTGGTGGGGTCAGAACCTTGCGTCCACCCCCAAAACGACACGATGAAACCCAACCTCGAAAACCCTGTTGAAGTTAATGAACTGTAATGGACTGCAAGAAATCAACATGCACTGACTATCAACTTTATCTTCTGTCTATTTAATTGAAAATTACACCCAATACAGGAATGAACAAACAAAAAATCTCAACATTCTTTGACTTATTAAATTAAGATTTGAACAACACAAGGACAAAAGTATAAATTAACTGAAGATTTGAACATAATTATAAAACAATAAACTCTCAGGACATGAACACACTTACAGCAAACAATGAAAAATGTAGTGCGAGAGGACTATGCATCAGATAGTAATTGTTCACAATGTGGGCTGTAGCCTGTCAGCTTACTATAGGGAAACATCCCACAATCCTGTCATAGACTGGATTTTTATTCCTAAATCCCGAACGCCAATCGCCGGACCTTCTTGGTGGCAAAATCTTTTACGAGCTCTTTGAAATCAAGTGACAGAGCCAGCTTGCTTTCAATCGATAACATTGCAAGGCTGTTCAACCTCTCTTGCGACATGGTAGATCTTAAATAGCTCTTGATAAGTTTCAACTTACTAAATGATCTTTCACCACCAGCTACGGTAACTGGGAGCGTCAAGAAAATTCTGAGGGCAATGCAAACGTCTCCAAAAATGCTCTGGAGTTCCATCTTGTATATTGCATTCAGTAGATCAAAAGAGCTACAATCAGGGGGGAAAGTGGCAGAAAATATTTTATTGAGACGCCTTATCTCACTCTCAAACTGATCTGTGAGATCCTGTGAGTATTTCTCCCTCAGTGGCTGACACACAGAAGCCATGACACTGTCACTCAACTTCCCAATTTTAAGTATGGCAGCAAATTCTTCAACAATATTTGCTGTTGTTTGGAACCGAGTGTCCAAGTCACTTATGATCTGGTCCATGGCAGTGAGAAACACAGTGTTACGGAATGTTGTTTCTGGCCTATCCTCCTGACCTGTTCCTTCAGCAGTTTCATCATGAAACCTCTTCCTCCTCCTCTCACGGCAAAGTTCTTTTTTGAAATGAGGTGGAACCTCCATTTCCTTAGCTACCATTGATGCCTCAGACAGAATAGCATCCCATCCATTTCTGAGAGTCTGCATCTCATCTCTTAGTGCAGCAACATTACCTGCCTCCACCTCTATTGAGATTTTCCCTGACTGGAGTATCACATTTCTGTCATCAATAGATTGCAATACTTTCACCCAAATGGTGAGAAGGACAATGGCATCAAATGACATGAGGTAGTTCCTCAGACCAACAGCTTCAGATCTGGCCTCACCTGTGAGACTGCATGAGCTCAGTATGGTAGCAAGGGCTTCAATGACACCAGGTAGGTGCTTTGCTACAGGTTTCACAGCATCAATTCTCGCACTCCAGCGAGTGTCAGATAGCCTATGTACAGAGCAACCTGTTTTCTTTTTGTATATAGACCAACGAGATGGACTGGCACTTACAAATGTGTAGAGGCGGTTAATGTAACCAAAAAAGTTGGATACTTCAGGGCTCGATTCTGCAGCATGCACGCCTACCAGATTCAACGTGTGGGAGGCACAAGGTGAGAAAGTAGCAAGATTATTCTTTTTCAGTATTTGTGCTTGGACTCCCTTGATTTTCCCTGACATATTCGCCCCATTATCATACCCTTGCCCCCTGCAATCACTAATGTCTATCCCTAGATCCAGAAGCACACTCTCCATCATGCCTGCTATTTCACATCCTGTTTTTCCGTTGAAATCTTTGAATTCAATAAATCTTTCAGTGATCTCCCATTCGCCTGTGTCTTCATTATAATGTACATATCTTATGAGCACAACATTTTGCTCGGTGTGGGAAATGTCAGGCGTTGCATCACAAATGATTCCATAGTATATGGCATCCTCCCTTTCCGTCAGAATGGTTTTTAAAACCTTTCCCCCACACAATTCAATAAACTCGTTCTGGATGTCTGGGCTCAGATAATGAGTTAGCTGGCTTCCTTTTTTGGATGTCCTGATTTTGTCTAAGTGGTCTTTCAAGAGTGGATCATATCGTGACAAAAGTTCTAGCGTACCTACAAAATTTCCATTGTGGACATCGCCCAAAGCATGCGTTTTACCTCGGAAAGCTAAATTCCTCGTTGCCAAGTGCAGAGTGACATCAAGGAGTCTCTGCAAGATAGCTTTGTTTTTCTCAATTTCAGACTGTAGCTCTCTCTGCAACTGATGATCAACGCCACATGCAGTCATAACCGAACACTGTAGGTGTTTCCATCGCAAATAACAGTCCCTGTGATTCCTACTTGTTTCATGGCTTGGGAATTTATCATACATGCGACGCCACTCGACGTCACACATCTTGTATCCCTGGTCACTACTCAAAGCACTAAGAGAGGGTATTTTTTGCTCCTTGGAGAAAAGAACACATGGTATGCAGAACAGTGCATTTGCACTTTCACTGTGAATCAACCAGTCCCTTTTCACTTTTCCCCTACCCTTATCTGCTTTGGTGTATTTCAAGTAATCTGGAAATCTCTTTCCCTTTGAATCATGTGGAATTTCTTGATCTGTTTCTCGCATTGCTAATTTCTTTACAATAGTTGCCCTGTCCTTGTCACTCATCCTAGCTGGGAACAACCCTGGGTCAAGTGATAGCAGATCTTCTACCTCAGACACCACTACAGGTGGCTCAGTATCTGTGGCATCCTGTGTCGGAGCCTCACTTTGTCCCTGACATTGACTGTCCATAGCTGCTTCCTCCTCATCTGTGCTGCTTTCATGGTCCTCGACCTCTTCTTGTACTGGTACCTCTGCCTCTTCACCTCTGCTCTCCTCGTTGGCTGCCTTGCTCGAAGGCCCTGGCTCTAGAGTATCCATAGTGTACATAATTTATAAAATGCCCTATAATAGTAATAACACAGTACAGCTCGAGCTATCTCTTAATTGTTATAATAATAATAATAATAATAATAATAATAATAATAATAATAATCATTTGTATAGATATTTTTCAATTGCTCAAATCTAGCTATAGCTACTGTAACAACCTCAATTTAATGTGCCAGTGGTCAATGGTATTGCAATTACTGGAAGAACTAGAGTAACTAAATGTGAATATTACCTAAAGTTGTATTCAATGCATGGTAAGCATATTTAAAATCTGTTTGTTAACCCCAAGCCCTGCTGCTTTACCTCCCTCTCCTTCAACTGGGAACAGGCCTGAGGGAAGGGGTACTGATCCTGAAGCCGCATCTGTGCATTAGAGCAGATGTGATTAGCATGTAACATTATACAGGTTAGGTTAGCTAGCCATAGCAAAAGGGCATAGCTGCTGGATACAAATTCACTGGGCTCATCGACACTCATCTAATTTTTGATAGCAACAGGTAGCTAACGTCAGCCACAAAATGTTGGCTAAGCTGTTATGGGCTTCAAAACAAGTTCTGTGAATAAATACCTTTCTTGTGAAAATACTTGGTGACTATCTGTCGACCTCTTTTATTATTTTCCTCTTGCTGACGTTTTTTCTTTCGTTTCTGAGCTCCTGAGTCATGAGCTGTAGAGGACATTTTCCTGTCAGTCTGTTCAAGCTGCAAGCTGCTGGTGCACTGCTGTGCCGCCTAGTTATAGTTGAAAGTGGGGGTGCAAGATTAGTAACTGGCAGGCAAGGGGTGGTTTGGAGTGGGTCAGGCACGACCACCTCCATGGCAGAATTGTTTTAATTTAATGAACACCTGTACGTGCAATTTCCTGCAATATAGAGCACAGAACTGTCTCAAAATCCTATGGGATCCTAAAGGATTCCTATAGGGTTCCAAAAACGTATAGAGATTCCTATAGCATTTTTTGACTAGGGATGTTATCCTAGGTCTCTTTCTCACTTCCTCTGCCTCCTCCCTGAGTCTGCACAGTCACCACATCATTCTACATTAAGGAGAGCAATACACTTATGAGTACACTGAACTGGTTTGAATACACAATCTTTATGCTACTCTGTAAAGAAAGGGAGAGAGGGGGGAATATATTATCCAAGTATTTGTGTCTTAATTTGTTATGTTATCCTACACTTTAAGCTGACTGATATTTCCATTACCTGTAACTCTTGTGTCTCTTTCTCTCCTTCTCTGCCTCCTCCCTGAGTCTGCACTGTCACCACCACATCATTCTACACAGGAGAGCAATACACGTATGAATACACTGAACTGGGTTGAATACATGATTTTTTATTTTTTCTGCCATGTTCTACCTGGTTGGCTGGCTGGCTGGCCACACACACACACACACACACACACACACACACACACACACACACACACACACACACACACACACACACACACACACACACACACACACACACACACACACACACACACACACACACACACACACACACACACACACACACACACACACACACACACAGTGTGCAGGTTAGTTACAGTAGGAGATGGGCTTCTATCATATTATCTTCTATCATTCTATAATTCATTCTTCTTTTATTTTCATTTCAGGTAGTTGTACCTTAAGAGAATTGAAGGCTGGCATCTGTAAATGCAGATAGATATAAGTACTTTATTCTTATTTTATTATCATTATTTTCTTTCCAATGAAATGAAATCAGAAAATAAGTGGTATATGATGGAAAATATGAAAGTCAATGCTTGAAGGAAAATGGACTTCGGAAAAGTTTTTTATTTTGTATTTACTGTTCTGTAAAAGTCTTGTCGAATGCAATGTTTTATGTTTTGTGTGGACCCCAGGAAGACTAGTTGTTGTCATGCAACAGCTAATGGGGATCCTAATAAACTCAAACTCTAATGGGCTTCGATCTACCAGGTAGCTAGCTAGTCAAACACACACACTGGTTGATGTTACTAGCTAGCTAGCAAACGTCAGCTAACCGCTAGCTAACATAAAGAGTGACCTGTAATTCAATGCAGCGAAAATGAAGAGAAGGTGATGATTATAAATGTGTTTTATTGTATTGAGTGGTAGAAGTAAAGACATGTCTAACATATTCTTTGTTTGAACAACTTACTGAAAAGGTCTGCCACCAATGACAGACTGTTCGCGGTGATTTACACTCAGCCTACCTGCATCAGGACTGCTGTGGGTGGGAGGCAGTTGATCAAACCATTGTGAGCGAAATGCGGGGGGGGGTCACAATCTTTGGAAACTTAAAAACTCGCTATTAAGTGTCTATAATCAGCACAAGTTCTTTCATTGCGTATTATTAATTCCATTGAAATTACACACTTATGTTTACAGTGATATATTGGGGGGGAAATGTCATATTTTTCATATGATCAAAAAGTGGGGGTGCAAAAGCACACGTTTGCTCCCCCAAGGTCAATTGTGGGGATGCACCTGCTCCGCTTGCTCCATTGCTCAGGCGCCCATACCATGCAATGAATGAAGGGAGGGGTGCTCATTCTGTCAAACAGAGTAACAAGCACCTGTTTGTTTCTTTTGGGACGTTTTTTTTTAATACAGGCAATTATACTTCTGAGTCATTTACATTAACTTACTTTAGGATAATAATAAAACCATATTAATAAAAAGATAATAATAGTGTTCTCTGGGCCCCCCCCCCCAGTGCTGGGCCCTTGGAATCATCCTAACCTCCCCCCCCCCCCAGCTACGCCCCTGGTCACAGGTTCAAACCCCACTGCAGTTGGCATGTCGTTGTGTCCCTGAGACACTTCACCCCAAATTGCTCCTGTGGGGATTGCCCACAGCACTGAGTATGTAAGTCGCTTTGGATTAAAGTGTCTAACAAGTAACATGTAATGTACTGAGGAAATGATTAAAATATATGACTTTAGAAAAAGTAACGCCCTTCTGCAATTTTGATTTTGATTGAGGCTCTATACCAGTGACCACCAACTGGCGGCCCGCGGGCCACATCCGGCCCGCCAGACATTCTCACCCGGCCCGCACGACGGGGGTGACAGTGCGTTGGCGGAGTGGTTACTGCGTTCGCCCCCCACCCATTTTTTTTTTTACAACGTCTCGTGAGTAAGGTGCAGTACCGGAGTCCAATAGAGAGGCAGCAGCTGCGGGACAGTAGACTGCGTACTGCGAAACCTTCCCTTCCTTGAAGAAGAAGTGATCCTTCGTTGTGAAAAGTCTGGTTAATGCGCTCCGCACCACAGCAGTAGCCCCGCTGCGACAGAGTCCAACAGAGAGCAAGGAGCTGCGGGACAGTAGCCTAGAAGCAGGGTTTGGTTGTAGGTTGTAACGGAATACATGTGACGGCGTTACGTAATCAGAATACAAAAATCAAGTAGGCTAACTGTATTCAACTGGCGTTACATTTGAAAAACGAGTAACCTGATAACAGTTACTTTCGTAAACCTGCCCATACGAAACCTGCCCATACGAAATTTTACCATAGTACTTGTACCATAGTACCATGGTATATTTACCCCGGTACATGTACATGGTATGGTATGGTATTGTACCATGGTACAAACCATGGTATGTACCATGTTACATTACTATATGTGCTATTGAACAAATACCATGGTACTATAAAATATACCATGGTACTATCTGTCAAAAAATACTGTGGTACATGTACCGTGGTAAATATACCATGGTACTATGGTACGAGTACTATGGTAACATTTCATATGGCTGTTGGAGGGCTTGATAACCCACTACCCCTGGCACCATAACAATTACCATGGTAAATACATATGTTCTTGTATTTGTGTCACACCTGTACCAAACTGTAGATACTGTAGAATGTACAATGGTAGGCTATATCAAATACAAATAATGGACTGAGGCAAATACAAATAATACATGGACTCAACATGTATTTACATGTATTAACATTTGTAATTTATACTACCGAACATACAATATTGCATGAAAAAACATAATGGCCTAATGTGGCCGAACAAATTAATTTTTTTTTAAATGTTTTCCTTTTGAGGATCTTCGCCGAGTTGGAGAGTTTCTGGCGTATGTAGCCCTTGATCTCCGCCTCTGTCTTCTCTTTGAAGACAGATTTAACTTCACCTAAAGAGAGAAAGAAATAAAGAAAAGGGGAATTAACAGATGAAGAGACAAATTACAAAAACAGACAGACAGTCAGGTAGACAGCAGGGATGCAAACTCATCAGGTATGAAAAAGGTGACAAGGATCCAAGCCCCCCGACCACCCCATCCCACGGTAAATCGGCTTTAAATTTAGGAATAACAGATGATTTTAGCAGTCAGAACAACTAAAGCAGCAGTTGTAATAATAACAGAAACGCTAAAGAGTCACATCTAATAGAAATATATAAAAGCATTTATTTTAATTGTGTAGCAGTCAGTTTATAATTTTGGCAGCACTGTTGAGCATTTTGAAAATGCATTTTCATGCCTCTGTGCAAGGCTGTCTTTCTATCTGTATAGCCACTGGTGTAAAGTAACTAAGTTCATAAACTCAACAAGTACTATACTTGGGTACAATTTTGAGATACTTGTACTTTATTTAAGTATTTCAATGTTTTGCTACTTTGTACTTCTACTCCTCTAAAATTCAGAGGTAAATGGTGTACTTTTACTACATGCATTTAATACCTTTAGTTACTTTACTGATGTGGATGAATGATGTGAAATATAATCAAGTGTTAAATCAGACTTTAGTTCCACCTGGAGTAAATTCACAAGCTACCCTGCAGTATACAAAGTCATTCAAACTAGCACCTTTACCAGCTTTGAGAACACTTTCATGATCAATCATTATAAAAGATATCATATATATTATTCTGAAATACTTTTTTGTGAATGCAGGACTTTTACTGTAAAAGAGTATTCTGACACTCTGGTACTTCTACTTTTACTCAAGTACAAGACCTGAGTACTTCTACTTTTAATCAAGAACAAGATCTCTGAGTACTTCTACTTTTACTACAAGATCTGAGTACTTCTACTTTTACTCAAGCACAGTTAAATCAACATACCTTCAATGATTCTCAAAGCATTCCTGAGGGAATAATTCTCCCTCTCCAGTGCAGCAACCCTTTCCTCCAACGTTCTCTGGTAACTATTTTTGTTCACCTCTTGGGCCTATCAAAAAGCACACCATTAAAAAAAAAGAAGGTTAGGTTTAAAAGCCAGTGTGGAAAGTTAGTTCTAAATAAATTTACTTGTGTTTTGAGGATTTTAGCAGCCAGGTATGTATTGCACAGTTTAGGTAAATTTAGGTCACTGCACTTTGGACTTAGTATAAAACAGATACATACCTTCTGAAGATCCTTATATTTTTGGATAATGTCTGTGGATGACGAGGACTCCGGCCTCGGTTTTTTGCTTGGTCTCTCCTGAGAACAGACAACAACATATATAAATATTTGTTTTTGTGTGTGGTTGTGTGTGTATCTTCATAAAGTGGTGGTGTTTCGATTTTGAATAACTCACCTCTGACTGTTCCACGTCGTCGTCCTCCTCCAGAAAATGCCTCCTTTTCTTTGCCCTCTTGCCTTTTCCCATCGGCCCCGGATTGTTCCAAAGGTTCTTTACCTTCAACCAGCTTGTTCCTGTCATCTATTGGAAGCAACAAAGATATTCAGCCTATTACTTTGTACAATCCATATATGTATATATATATATATATATATATATATATATATATATATAGGGTACATCAACATTTGTATGTGAGTCACATTGTCTGCTTACATGACAATATGTTGGTAATGATACTCTGTATAGGAAAATATAACATATGGTCATGTTACACCCATTAGTATACTTATGATGCTTAGCTGATAATACCTATGTAGCCAGGTGATTTTAACTATTTATTAGTGGCAGCTGGTGAAACATATTTTAGGTGGGGCTGTGGAAGATGGGGAGGATGGGGGCATATTTTATACCAGGGGTCTGCAACCTTTTTGAAACTGAGAGCTATACCTGAAGGATAATGAACTATGGAGGGCTGCTTTTTTGATATCATCTTTCTGAAGAATATAAGTATATTTTTACTAATTACTGTTTCCAATGGGCAACACTTTCTTAGATAAAAAACACTATTTTTTATTTTTAATAATAACTTCAGAACGGATTATAGAACACCTTTCATTTAACAGATCTGAGGACGCTGATTGGCTGAAATGTGCTGCCATATTTTTCGGGTAGCAACGGTCAGCTGCTTCTGCGCTGGGGTGCTTAATTCCCAGACGAGAGAGGGTAATGATTCTAATGAAACATATAACGGTTTAGATTTGATATACTAAACAGTATTGTACTTATTATAAATATAAAACTTTCCATAGCACCTCTATTGACCAGCCGCCACTGCTATATATTAACAAATAAAACATAGGCCTAACAACTGTTAATAATAATAATAATGATAAGCTGTACATGTATGATCTTTTTAAATATGCAAACTTGCCGCCAGTTGATAACACTTTCGCAGTCCAAGCCATCTTTTTCCCATTTTGGGGCCACCAGACAAGATACTCCTTGTCCAATTCAGGATCGTACTCTCCCTCAATTAAATTTAACCGGCCAACTTCGATTGTATCATTGCTAAATTCATAGAGCCCGTACATTTTTGTGTTCCAAAGTAGCTCTAAGTAGTGGCAACAAAGTGATTACAATCCGGAGATTGCGGTCTGTATCCTAGCAACGCTAGAGAAGCGGGAAGTGCGAGGCGAAAGTTTGGCGCGCGCACGTCACCACTCACCAGCTACCCTCAGCGGCAGAATAATCCGTGCCTGGAAAAAGTTCTTTAATTTTGATTCTCATTCACAAAAAGAGAGAAAACCTGAGAATGTACAAAAGATATTTGTCAGATTTAGGTAGATATTCCCAGGACTACAAAACGATACCGGAGGACCCGTATGGAGGCACAACTTGTGACAGGTAAGGACGGGTTTTCTCTTCACATTGGACGAACGGGACGAACTGCCAATATAAGACGTATTTCATTTGGTGGTTTTTGTCTCACATTACTGTATTCAACGAATTATAGCAGAGTATACTACAACATTTTGAAACGTTTTTTAGATGTACATGTATAGATTCACTTTGTGTATACTGCTATTATTCCTATTTTGATAGCAGTAGGGTAATATGTAAATTACGTTATAAAACAAAATCAATATTGACTCTAAAAAAGCTGAGACATATACAGTATAAACCAACCCTAGCTTTTTGCTGAGATGCCAAATTAAAATGCCCACAATCAATGTGTGTATAAATGTCTGTGTAACAGCTGCGTGATTTTATCAATTTACAGACTCTGACTCATCCAGTGATGAAGCTTCAAATGAAGATCGAATTGTGGGTGAGAGTATAATGTATTACAGTGACGATGAGGTTGTGTTAGATTCATTAAAATCCTATTATCAGGATAGTTATTGTGTAGCCTTTTGCTTTAACTCAGGCTGATCACCATTCTGGCGGGATATCAGATGACAAAGGGGAGGATCCACATCATGAAATTGTAGTTTTTTGCATTGACTGATCCACAGACTTAAGAAATTGGACTCACTGGTGGACTTAACTATGACTCTGCTACTTGGCCACTGATTATTTTTTTAATGCATTGCCACTGTGCATTGCCACAAGGTCATCGTTCGTCCGTCATGTAGTCTTTGTATCCTGTTTGAATGCTCTTTTTATGATGCCTGTCTCAGGAATAGCCCCTCTTTTTTTATTGAATTAATTTGATTTCAACTTTTCTGTCTCTCAGAGTGACGATGAGGTAGAGATGGCTGCAGACGAAGAAGGAACAGATCAACAACATGAAATGGTACAACATAAACATGCAGGGATTGTTTTACTTATTAAAAAAAAAAATGTATTCTGTTAAAATCCATGACCTTTGCTACATTACAGGTAGCAGTAAGAGACAACACAGTTTTCTATGTTGATAAGAATACAGATTTATCCGACAAAAGAAGTTGGGTTAAAAATATTTAACAAAATGTATCAGGAGTTATTTTATAACTTATAGTTAACATTATTTTCACTGTATGCACATATGACTTTCACCCGCAATGCTACCTTCCCATTTAAATATATTTTGTTGCTGCATGCTAACACCTGTTCCCTATGGGCATCAATAAAGATCCATCTTATCTTATAGCCTTTTGCTGTCTCTCAGTCTGGAGGGTCATCAGAGGACGGAGGGGAAGATCCAAACCATGAAATGGTATAATTTCTGCAGGTCCACTTTGTTCCAGTAAGACAAACTGGTGTTGCAAAATTTCTTGTAAAAGTAAAGATCTCCAATTAATTGTGTGTATTGACATGTGAGGACATCATAGCTAAATGTATTGCAATTGAACATGGGGGTAAGCTATATGTGATGAAAATGCCTTGGTTTGAGACAAGTCAAATGTTGAGGGCTAGCACAAACTGTTGAGACTCAATTTGTCTGCACATATATGATCATTTAAATGTGTTTTTATTTATGCTATTATTGTTTTTTTATAACTCACTGTTTGATCATGAACTGTATTTTTTAATGCATTTGTGTCTGTGACTGGGTAAATCTGTATGGATATTTCTAAATATGTGAGTAAAACACCCCATTGAAGCGCTATATGAACTCAGTTGTCTCATTCAATAACAACATTGAGAACATCTGTATCTAAAGTGTAATTCTTTGGCTATTTTGTGTGAAGATGTGTTGAAAAAGAAGATGAAAATATATGTTACCTAAAGGGAAACCAACTAAAACCAGCAATGAAAAATACTAAACAAGGTATAAGAATTGCATTCACATAAAAAAAAAGAAAAAATGCATACAATGGGACTTGAGTGATTATCATAATACATACCATGGTAATGTCTGTAGTACCATTTGAATACTCTATGGAGTACCAGTTATCTGAGGTACCGCGGCATTTACTATAGTATCGGAGGTAGCATGGTAAGTACCACGGTAACAGCTGTGGTACAACGGTATGTACCAGGGTTATACCATGGTATGCATCATGGTAACATCTTAGGTACCATGGTATACCATGGTTGTACCATGGTATATCATGGTTGTACCATAGTAGTACCATGGTATACCATGGTACGTACTATGGTACACTATGGTAACATTTCTTATGGGTGAAGTGAATACATTTTGGAATACTTATTGGAATTATTGGTGGAAAAGATTCCTCACAAAATGTAATATTCATTACCGGCAGAACTGTGTGCACACTGCACAAGCGCTGCAGCATGTCTGTGAGCAAGAGAGAGATGCAGCGTGTCTGTGAGGCCCCGCCCCGCACGCAGATGAGAGAGAGAGATCTCTTTTAAATATATTGAAAGTTATAAACGGAGATGGATAGATAAAATGTGCAAGATAACGTTTATGTAGCATTTATTTATTTTCGAAATGATGACATTTCATAACTGGATCAAATCAAAGTGAATGGCCTGCTGCTGCTGCTGAGTGCATGGGGCAAGTGACTGGAAAAAGTTTTAAAAGTTATTACATCGTTTCAGATAATAAATAATAATGATAATTCATTCTATTTAGGAGCGCCTTTCAAAGCACCCAAGGACACCTTACAATTCATAACATATTCCAAGTAAAGGTTTTAAGACAGTACAAAGAATGCAGTCCGGGTGATGCTTTTTATGCGGGGTGCAGATGAGAGGGAGCTGTCCAGAATGACACCAAGATGTTGTGTTTGAGTTCTTGATAAGCCATTGAAACAGTAAAATAAGTGTCTCCTGTTCACCAAAACATACCCATCTGTTATGGAAAAAGAAAGTATTCTAAAAGTAATCTGAATGTTACTTTTTTAAGACACGTAACTGTAACTGTATTCTGATTACTTTCAGAGCATGTATTCAGTCAACAACTTCAAAGTTCTGGGCTATATAAAAATCGCTGGCCCGCGATAGTGTCTATTGGATACATTTTGGCCCTTGGACAAATGTAGTTGGTGATCCCTGCTCTATACCTAGACCAGTTTGGTTGAAGTCAAGGTATTTTAGAAACGTTCTAATATCAAATCTTATTAACTCACTTATTTCTTTCTTAGCCGCAAAAACAACAACAACCACCTCAAATGATGCTGATGCCTTGGCCAGCAGAATTGAGGTGCTGGTGGCTAGTATCAAGAGACGATCCCAGCGTCTTTATAAAGACACAGACGGCAGCAAAGGTCGTGCCAGGATCCGACGAAAGATCAGGACAGAGAATGGGATCCTGACTTCTGTTGTGGAAACTTACAACCAAATGGTTGTAAGTACAGAAACTCTGGGCTTGGAAACCATTCTGTCTGGCGAGACAGCTTGGCCATGGCAGCAACCACACAGTGGTATGTACATTAGTCTGTTGACTGCTTCCAACAAATCTAATACATAACCCATAATGTATCAAATGTCAATCTGTAACCCCATAGGACTCTATTCATTTTAATTTCGCATACACATGACTTAAGTCTTTCTCATAAATGCGATCCAGACTCTGTGGATCTGAAGACTAAAAGAAAGGCGTTTGACATCATCATGGCAATAAGGAGACTTCAGGAGGAGAAGAAGATTGTGGTCACAGAGATGGACCACCATTGGAAAGCTCTCAAAGCCCGTGCTGATTCCCTGAAAGAGCCGTCCTGCCTTCTGCCCAGTGAGCCGATACAAAGTATGTATTCGTATGTTAAATCCAATTAACATACAATGCAATAATGACTGTATTACTAACAGACGTTCTTTGTAATTGTTTTCTATTTAAGACCTGCCTTGGAGCCTAAGCGACGAGGGGTTGAAAGGGATCCAAAGCATTGTCTTCAGGAAGAGGCAGAACATCAGAGAGATGAAGACGCACACTACAGCGTGTTACCTGCAAGTTTTGTCTGGAGCAGAAAACATCAACTTCTTGCAGAGGACTTCATCTGAGGATTTCGACAGTGACTCTGATTCGGAGATTGATTAGAAACTGACACCTTTCTCGTACTGGACAATGAACTTAACTCTGCAAGACTATCAGTTCCTATGTATGCCCTACTTGCACTAAGAATCAAAACCACTCTGTGGCTACTGATATTCACTATTTCCCAGGATCTAAAATAGGCAACCAACCTATACCGTTGTCATCGTTCATTCACAATTATCTGAGGAACACTGTGGACACAACCTGGTGCAGCTGCTTCACCTCTGGTAGCGATACAAATCACGCATATCATTTGATATCTGATATCACTGTCCATATAAATCCTCCACACTGTTTATACACCTATAGATATCATATATATATATCATATAATGTAGAACAGTGTTTATTTCATAATTTGATCGTATTTCATACCTTTATTATGCAACGTTAAACATCATCTGCACCACTAGGCCTAAGCTAACGCCTCACGTCAATGACAATGTAATCCGTTAGCGTATTAGCTTGTTGTTAGCTTAGCCTCCTTGGCATATTAGCTCGTTGTTAGCTTAGCGTCTTTAGCATACTAGCTCGTCGTTAGCTTAGCATATTAGCTCGTTGTTAGCTTAGCACTGTTAGGATTTAGCTAAACTCTTGTTTTCTCTTCACTTATAAAATAGATTAGTTTGTTAGCCTTCTAAGCTGTCTAACTAGCCTAGCCATAGCATGGTCATTTATGTCGTGTTTCTGTATACCTGTCATATATACTTATCTCATTGCAACTGTAAATCAATGTATTTTTCTTGTGTGTTACAGTTTTACAATAAAGAATATAAGAATATTCAGGAGCTTCAGTAATCTCCAATTCAGAATCCCGTTCTCCTGGAATTATTTGAAGTTTATACTGACTGAATAGCTAGATTCCATATATATATACTATGAAACCTCATCTGATCCTTGAATGTTCTTTCTAAATAAATATCCTTTGCAATATTTGTAATGTTTACATCAGACACATCAATGTTTGTGTATGTTTGGGAATAAATAAAGAGATATATATCTGTGTACAGGTGTTATTAATTAATTTCTTTGTTAGTATATTGTAGGGGAGAGCGGGGTAATGTGGGACACCGGGTAATGTGAGACACCCGCTGTAACTAGGCAAAGAAACAAATTTGCGGTCAATGTTTTCAAGCCCCTCCCACCCCCCACTTGTCATGAAGGAGAAGTTGGTGCTGGTTCTGTGGTAAGTATTTTTTTTCCCAAAAATGTGTTTGTTACATGTAAAAGTAAATTTTCTTACTGCGAACGTAATCAACTGTAGTATCAAAGCAAATTGATTCAGGTTGAAAAACTTATATCATACATGTTGATGAACTTCCAACATATAAAACCATGTGATTGATGCTAGTTAAAGATTAGCCTGAATTGCCTAGAGATGTTGTTTTTTCTAAAATGGTGGCTGTGGGGTAAAGTGAGACAGATGCTGTGGGGTAAAGTGAGACGCTGACTCACTTTACCCCGACATGAAGCACAAGTTAAGTTTAGTCTTATATATATTTTAGTGTAATATTACAATACATATGTTTTAATTTTAATGTCATAAACATTGTAGAAAAGTCATCATGCCAAGACGATACATCAGGAAGACAGCTTGGGGCCAAACACCCCTCACAGAGATGGAGAGTGCAGCTGCAGAGGTCATGCAAGGAAAGAAGTCCTTAAGACAAGCAGGAAAGGAAAGAAATATCGACAAGACAACCCTCCAAAGATTCATTAAGAAAATAGAGAAAGGGAGAGTTAAATCAGTAGCCTGGGGTGCAGTAGCTGAGGCAAAAAGAATACTGACAGATGAGATGGAGGAGGAGCTTGCCCAACATTTAAAACAACTGGCTGACCAGTTCCATGGCCTTGCTCCAGTTAAGTGCCGTGAACTGGCATTTGAATATGCAGACAAAAACCATATCCCTGTCCCTGCCAATTGGATGGAGAAACAATGTGCAGGTAGGCTAGGGTGCGCAAGAGATCACATGATTCTGTAGGTCAACTTAGGCCAACTGATCTTGCCACAAAGCTTATCTTATAATAACGAATTGTCCACTCTTTAGGAGTAGAGTGGTTTGGCAGCTTTCTAGCCCGTCGCCATCTCTTTGTCCGAACTCCGGAGGCAACATCCCTGGGAAGGGCTACAGCCTTCAATAAGACTACAGTGGGGGAGTTCTTTACTAATCTGGCTGTAGTGATGGACAGGTGACAGATTTAATTCTTTAGTTGCAAATGTTTTATGGAGGCTTTACCTGTAAGATTTGGTTTTGATTCTGATAAGGTTCTTCCCTTGCCTCTCTTCTTTAACAGACACACATTTCCTCCACACATGATTTACAATGTGGATGAAACAGGCGTCTTTACAGTACAAAAGCCACGGCAGGTAAGCTACTAGAGAGCAGCAGACTGATACTGAGTGGCTTGTGATAATGACCAGCTAGCTATTGGCAGAATGCTGAAACTAATGCTATTAGTAATGTTGTGAGCCTGTGAACTAGAAAAAAATGAATGGACTGCAACAAAATAAAATGTACCTTTAGACCAATAGTAGCCTACTGATTGCACATGCCATTGATTCTAAACTTTCTACTTGATTCAGGTTGTGACAGAGAAAGGGAAAAAGCAAGTTGGTTCTATCACATCAGCTGAGAGAGGAGAACTGGTGACTGTGGTGTGTGCAGTGAATGCTGCTGGGAATGCCATACCTCCCATGTTTGTCTTCCCCAGAGTTAGGTTTAAGGACGACTTCATGATAGGAGCACCTCCAGGAGCCAAAGGTGCCTCCACCAGAACAGGATGGATGAACGAAGACACCTGGCCTGAGTTCCTCGATCACTTGATAAAGCACACTAAGTGCACTCCTGACCATCCCATGCTGCTAATCCTGGATAATCTGAGAGCTCACATCTCACTCAAGGCAGTGGAGAAAGCAAAGAGTAATGGTATTGTTCTGCTCACCCTCCCACCCCACACATCCCATCGCTTGCAGCCTCTCGACGTGACGGTGTATGGCCCGTTCAAGACCCTATACAGCCGAGCTCTTGATGGGTGGATGAGATCTAACCCTGGCAAAACAGTCTCCATCTATCAGATTGCAGGATTTGTGAACGAGGCCTTCTTGTCAGCAGTGACACCACGCAATATCACCTCTGGCTTCAAGTCCACTGGGATCTTCCCATATAACAGAGATATTTTCCCTGAGGAGGCGTTTGCACCATCCATGGTGTCAGACCGGCCAAACCCTGAGCTGCGGCCTGCATCCACTGGTCCATCCACTTCAGATGATCCGGATGGTCCACGGCCTGCAGATGATCCACCCCCTGCAGATGAACCACCTGCTGCAGATGCTATTCCACTCGCTGATGCTATTCCATCCACTTTGCATGGTCCACATGGATGTGCCTCGCCAGCTGTCTCACGACCTGGATATGTGTCTCCTCAGGAAATCATACCACTTCCAAAATGTCCCCCCAGAGGACAAACAAAACGAAAGCGTGTGAAGACAGCCATCTTAACAGATACTCCAGAGAAGCAAATCATAGAACAGGCTTATGAAGAGAGACAAAAGAAACTAGCAGGGAAAACGCAAAATAGCAAAGAAAAGGGAAAACCGAAAAAGAAGGCACCCAAGAAGAAAATCATAGATAGCAGCTCGGAGGAGAGTGATGACCCTCTCCCATTTGAGGATGATTTTGAGAGCTCTGAAGATGAGAGGAGTGACCCCGGAAACAAAGATCTGTCCGTGGGTGACTTCGTCCTCGTCAACTTTGCCACAAAACACCGAAGTATCCGTTATGTTGGCATGGTTGAGAAGGTTGAGGGGGACGAAATACTAACCCAATTCCTCAGAAAAATCCAGGGAAACAACAGAGAGTGGGAGAGACCCACGTTTGCTATGAAAGAAAAGGATGTGGCACATGTTCCTAAAGGTGATGTGGTGAAGAAGCTGCCTCAACCTAATAGGCCTGGAGGAACAACACGGAGAGAGCAACTGTTCACCTTTCCCTGTAACCTTCAGGGCTGGAATGTAGAGTAGGCCTTGTTTAAATATGCGGCTGATGTTCATATCATATCGTGTTCTAATCTAACTGGTTAAATGGTTAATTGAATGTTTATTAAAACACTTTGAAATATATTATGTTGTATTTGACTTTGTTTGGAGTTACTTTGTTTAAAAAATGTGCTAAATTGACCAATCCCCATGATTATGTTGCGCATCCGACATTAGTTTTGGAATGTGTGGTTGTCAATCTATCTGTCATGATTCTAACTGTTACAACATGTGTTGTTTTTGTAGTTTAAAAGTGGAAAAGGTAAGTGGTTCACTTTACCCCCTTGATTTCTCTAGTCTGTCTCAGTTCACCCCTTAGCTGGGGTAAAGTGAGACACAAGACCACTTTTTAAAAAACAATCATATTTTCACTGCCCTTTGTCCTGAAGACATTCTGATCATTTCCAGTGCTAGGAAACATCCTGAATTAATGGGAAATGTGTAAATTTTACTGATATATCATTTTAGCTCGCCTACAGGAGAGCAAATGTAAAAAATGTCTCACATTACCCCGCTCTCCCCTATGCCGAAACATAATTAGTGTCAATATAGCTATTCTAACTGTTAGTTAAACCATTACTTTCACAATAAGGGATCTAATTTCCTGAGATGCTAAGGATGCATTTTGATTGACAGTCTTTCTGTCTGCTGGAACTGCTACCTCCGTGACCCGACCACGGATAAGCAGGAGAAGATGGATGGATGGAGTTTTTCTATTATTCAAATGAACTTGTATAACACTTACATTTATCTCAGTCCAAAAACACAACAAAAATGACTATCATCCAATATTGTTTTAACTACATCATAACTAACTTATAATGCATTCATAACTGAATCTTGATTGGGCCAAATTTGACCCTGAGTCACCCACAACATGCTGCTGGGTCAACACCAAATTATACACTTTTTTCTTTAGAGACCTTCAGACTTGGCTAAAATTGTCAAAATGAGTTTTGGAGTGTTTCTATAGCTGCTGTGGAGGATATCGTGAAGCCTTGTTCCGATAAACAAACTAGAGCGTAGTTATTATATAAGTTTAACTTGAAACGGGTCACTGGAATAATATAAATGCAGGAAAGTCGATTGTCAAGTCCAACAACAAACTATGCAATATATCAGACTTTAAGTACTTTGTCTGGCTTAATATTCATCTGTAGATGCCCGCAAAGTTTTTTTCTTATTTAAAAGAAGACCTTAACTTAAAGTATTCTTTAATGTTTGAATAAAGGTTAATTTTGTCTGTTTTGCAAATCCTCCTATTAATATCTTTGTACATCCGGCACTAAACTGTTTTATTGTAGAGATCACTTACAGTATCTTCTTGATATTTTCATCTATATATTTCTATCATTGACCATCTACTTTCCCCCTGTTTTGTATGTACTCTTAATATATGTATTTTTCATAAAATCTAACATATCAACAAAGAAATTCAATAACATGCTTTAACCACTAGGCGTTTCAAACGGTCAAGATAAGTGTTAACACAATAAAATATACTACTGTTTACAGTTTAGTTTATGACGTACAGTGGGGCAAAAAAGTATTTAGTCAGCCACCAATTGTGCAAGTTCTCCCACTTAAAAAGATGAGAGGCCTGTAATTTTCATCCTTGGTACACTTCAACTATGAGAGACCGAATGGGGGGAAAGAATCCAGGAAATCACATTGTCTGATTTTTAATGAATTAATTGGTAAATTCCTCGGTAAAATAAGTATTTGGTCACCTACAAACAAACAAGATTTCTGGCTCTCCAAGACCTGTAACTTCTTCTTTCAGAGCCTCCTCTGTCCTCCACTTGTTAACTGTATTAATGGCACCTGTTTGAACTCGTTATCAGTATAAAAGACAACTGTCCACAACCTCAAACAGTCACACTCCAAACTCTACTATGGCCAAGACCAAAGAGCTGTCAAAGGACACCAGAAACAAAATTGTAGACCTGAACCAGGCTGGGAAGACTGAATCTGCAATAGGTAAGCAGCTTGGTGTGAAGAAAAAAACTGTGGGAGCAATTATTAGAAAATGGAAGACATACAAGACCACTGATAATCTCCCTCGATCTGGGGCTCCACGCAAGATCTCACCCCGTGGGGTCAAAATGATCACAAGAACGGTGAGCAAAAATCCCAGAACCACACGGGGGGACCTAGTCAATGACCTGCAGAGAGCTGGGACCAAAGTAACAAAGGCTACCATCAGTAACACACTACGCCGCCAGGGACTCAAATCCTGCAGTGCCAGACGTGTCCCCCTGCTTAAGCCAGTACATGTCCAGGCCCATCTGAAGTTTGCTAGAGAGCATTTAGATGATCCAGAAGAGGATTGGGAGAATGTCATATGGTCAGATGAAACCAAAATAGAACTTTCTGGTAAAAACTCAACTAGACGTGTTTGGAGGAGAAAGAATGCTGAGTTGCATCCAAAGAACACCATACCTACTGTGAAACATGGGGGTGGAAACATCATGCTTTGGGGCTGTTTTTCTGCAAAGGGACCAGGACGACTGATCCGTGTAAAGGAAAGAATGAATGGGGCCATGTATCGTGAGATTTTGAGTGACAACCTCCTTCCATCAGCAAGGGCATTGAAGATGAAACGTGGCTGGGTCTTTCAGCATGACAATGATCCCAAACACACCGCCCGGGCAATGAAGGAGTGGCTTCGTAAGAAGCATTTCAAGGTCCTGGAGTGGCCTAGCCAGTCTCCAGATCTCAACCCCATAGAAAATCTTTGGAGGGAGTTGAAAGTCTGTGTTGCCCAGCGACAGCCCCAAAACATCAATGCTCTAGAGGAGATCTGCATGGAGGAATGGGCCAAAATACTAGCAACAGTGTGTGAAAATCTTGTGAACACTTACAGAAAACGTTTGACCTCTGTCATTGCCAAGAAAGGGTATATAACAAAGTATTGAGATGAACTTTATTGACCAAATACTTATTTTCCACCATAATTTGCAAATAAATTCTTTAAAAATCAGACAATGTGATTTTCTGGATTGTTTTTTCTCATTTTGTCTCTCATAGTTGAAGTGTACCTACAGTAGGATGAAAATTATAGGCCTCTCTCCTCTTTTTAAGTGGGAGAACTTGCACAATTGGTGGCTGAATAAATACTTTTTTTCCCCACTGTATGTATGTTGTTGTTATCCATAGATAGTTTGGATATTTGTAACACCAAACCGACAGAAAAGAGGGTCTTAATAACATGACCCAGTGGTCTAGTTAATACAACATAATACATATCAAACATAATATTACTATCAACTTTATTGTGAAAATAAAAACGGTGTCAGTTTCCGGTGTCCGTTCTGAGCCAAATCTCATATAATAATGTAATATTTAATGCAGCCTAACCATTTTTTTTACAATGCATTTATAATAAGTAGCCCCGTGCCGGTCAGGCGCATTGTAGGAAAGCAAGACAATAAATGGCAAATATATGTAGAAAATAAAAGTAGAGTTACGTCCAAAACAAACGTAAAGTGGGAGAAAATAAGTTTCTACCTAAACGTAATTGGGATGCAGTTTATTTCTGTCGGAACGTAATTTTGACGAGACAGGGTTGGCCTGTGATATATGAGAACATTAAAACTTTTGGGTAGGGCTACACCAAATACATTGTTGGAAAGGCCTCGACCTGCATAGTAACATACGTCAGTATGAAGACCCAGGTTGCGTTCCAATAGTCAATTTAGCTTAGGAACCTTCCTAACCAAGTGAAATGACCCGGAAGTACGTCAGTGGCAGCCATGTTAAGTGCCGTTCCAATTCTCCAAATGAAAGGAAAGGAGGTTTCAAACTTCCTTTATAACCTCCTTTAGCTTAGGAACCACTGGACCTCTCTTGACGAAAGTAGAGGAGAAAATGCTGCCCCACAATGCATTGCAGCCGCAGCATTTGCCGTCACTCAACAGTCGGCCGTTCACGGAAACAACCGATTATGACCGAGAAATTATATCATGAATGTTACGGTGCTTATTAAGCATTTTAAAACGTATGTGGTAAGTTGCCAAAGGGCTTTGTTCTGAACGTTCATCAGTATTATAATCAAAAAGAGAAATATAAACGTTAGTTTTTACTGAAATGATCAAATAAAGTCAACATTTCAGTCTTTACTGAGCTGTGTGGAGTTTGTTCAACTTTTAAAAGATGTTTGAATGGTGACGTACACAGTGATAGATGTTAAGGACTAACATTTATAATAAATACATTTGTATTGATTTTAAGATCTTTTCATAGTTCATACAATCATACGTATTGGGATCATTTGTATTAATGTGGACCGGAGGGAGAGGGTGATGAGCATAAGTTTCACTTTCCTTTTTTATTTAAATTCCAACTTTGGTCATGAAGAATATGTTTCTCTGTTGTTCACGTTCATAAAGCATAAAATAACAGCATCAGAGCACCGTGCAGTCTCTAGATGAGTTTACTGTAGTCCCTCCTTCTTATTACATCAATGTTGTAGTCCGCTATAGAAAACTGTAGTTTCCATAGTTTCCCAACAGCAGCAGACGCACATTCATGACGTCCGCTGGCACATCATAAACACGTCGGATAGTGAAAGTGCATTCGGATTCTCTAGTACCGCGGTTGTGTTCCGATAATCCAAAAATAAGCTCCTAAAGTCTAACCCTATCTCCTATTCCTTGACCTCTGAGTGAAACGTCACGGGGTTAAGGGATAGTGGATAGGAGAATAAAAAAAAGGACTTGGGAGAAGAGACTGCAGTACTTTTGAGCACCTTTGACAACTTCTCTCTACATATCAAACATACCGGTAAACCAGCATCGTTTGCTGTGAAAGCATATAACTCTGTCCACACAGAATTAAATCCTGTGTTCCTCCGGTACTTTTCTTTGATTTATCCATAGTTCACTCATCGAGCCGGGGGTCAGGTTATTCACCTCCAAGAAAAGGCGCTCGCGCGGGACCGTAGCAGGATGTGACGCATATTTTAGTTGACCTAATTAAAACCGTTTTGTTTTTTATTTATGTGTCACAGTATCACCTCAAAATACAAGATACGAAACATTTTCAACCATGCAACAAAATATAAATAGTCCTACAAATACGTTTATTTTATTTCCTTCTTATTTTTTGTCTAAGCTCAAGGGAGCCGGAGCAGAGGGCTTAAAGGGCCGCATACCGACCCCTGCCCTACACAAACACATAAAACACATAGGGAACAATCATTTATCATTTTAAGCAATTACTGGATATTAGTTATTATATTACTTTTAGTATTTATTGTAAAGGCCTGAATGAATTAATGAGTAAGGCCCTCACAACGGAAAATATATACAATTAAGCCTTGTATATCTTACCTCATTCATTCTTCTTCCAAGTACCTTGTCAAAGAGGAAGACCTTCTGAAGGTTACATTTGCAGCAACCTTAAATAACAAAAAAGTTTATTAGGTCATGAATGTGATGTTTGATGGCTGAATCAAATATGAGTCCAACACATTGTATTCATCATAACCCTTTTAAGTTAAAGGAGCAGTAGGTACATTTGAGAAACCGGCTCGAGTGCACAAAAATTCCAAAGTACACAAACGAAAAGAATCCGCCCCTTCCTTCAGACTTCCTACAGAGCACCTCCTCCAACACACATGAACGCGCACAAGATCATGATAATGAATGTAAAACAAATGTATAACACAGTTATTGTCAATGCTTATATTTTTGAAGCTAGCATATTTGTTTTGTGAAAATGTATTACAAATGTTACATCTAGCTGACGAGAGCAGGCTGCGGTAACGTTACATATGAGCTCGGTGTGCTCCATAACCATCGTTGAAAAGCAACTCCGATATTGACTCTGGTTTAACTTCTCCTAGTTTCCACTTTCTTTTTCTTCATAATTTGCTCCATTACAGTTTTTCTTTTGCGACCGGTAGATGATGTTGAAGCAAACTCTGCCATGGTGAAAATGTCCTGCAGCGGCTGCTGCTACCGATTGAGCAACAGCTGCCCGGAGACGGGAAACACACCCAATGACTGCACGTGTGTGTGCGTGTGCGTGTGCGTGCGTGCACGAGATTGAAGGCCGACAGACAGGTCGGCCAACCAGTTATTTTAGCCGGTCCGGCTAAAATAATTGGTCGTAGTTTTTACAGTATTACGGCTTCCACAGATGACATTTTTTTATGGATTTTTTTTCAAAGCACTTAGAATATGCATTGCTATCAGGATATTAAGAGCATTCCATGGAATATAACAAAAAGTGTATCTCGAGCCGGTTTCTCAAACTTGCCTACCCCTCCTTTAAGTTAGGGGTTGCCATTAACCATGGCGTTCCAAAATAACACCAAATAGGTCAAGGTCAAAGTCAAGTTTATTGTTTATTTATTTATTAAAGAATACAAATAATAACTAAAGAATACAAATCTGTGTTCAGGCTTACAAATTCAAAGACCTGGTGATGCGATGAAGACTGGTTTTACTACCCGATAAATGCAACAAGTCAAATTTGTCAGGAAGCGAATGTAATAATAGTGTGTGCAATAATATTTCCAATGCAAAACTTACCAACTGTTTTCTTTTTCTTTTTTTGTTGCCCCTCCTTTTTGAGTGAAGATGTCTGTGGTGGTGGCATGTTTGTTGAGGCTGAGGATGGAGAAGAAGAGGGTCATGAGATTCAGAACAAAGAACTCTGGCTGCTCTGCGCTGGAGCTCTGTGGCTGCTCTGCACTGGATATCTGTGGCTGCTCTGCACTGGATATCTGTGGCTGCTCTGCACTGGCGCTCTGTGGCTGCTCTGCGCTGGCGCTCTGTGGCTGCTCTGCGCTGGCGCTTTGTGGCTGCTCTGGCTGCTCTGCGCTGGCGCTCTGTGGCTGCTCTGGCTGCTCTGCGCTGGCGCGCTGGCGCTCTGTGGCTGCTGAGCTGTCTGATTGTTCTGCTGGGGGAGTGTCAGGTACAGACGTCAGTATTATTTATTAAATAAAAACGGAGAGGCACACAAGTGGGGTCTAAAATAAACAAGAAAATACTGTTACCCTGAGTTAGAAGGACTTCATACACCCTCCGCATCTTATCCAAAATGGCTTTGGTCACAGAAGAAGCGGACAAATGGGTCATGACATCTGCTACCCACTTATTTGGAGATTTCTTGTCTCTATGCCCATAAAATAAAATTGGCTTGAAGCCCAGAGCCTCAAGTTTCAACACCTGAAATGAAAAGAAAACAGTTGCAACACATTAGTTCAAACTACTACATTAGTACTGTAGAAAGCTACTTAATTTCAAGGACAGCTAATTGAATATGATGTTAGATATTATTTAGCGACAAATTGTTTGATTTCGAGAAACAACAACATTTGATCTTGCATTGTATAAGACCAATGGTCATAAAGATGTAAGGGAAAAGTTGCCTCTGCTGTTCCTGCCATCGCCATCCTAAGGACTCAGGATTATTATTTGATAGGAAACACTGACTATTGTTGCTCTTTAACATAATAAATAGGTAGAGATGGCTTCTACCTGGGGTTGGACTTTTGACTAAAAACCCTGATATCAATATTGTAGGAGCCGAAATGCTTCTTTAGACTGAGTTAATTATTTAAATAATATTCATTTGTTCAAGTCAAAGATGTAAAAAGTATCCCTGCAGGATGACAGAAACTGATGAAAGTGAGACTATGTGTTTTTATTGAAAAGCCTGATCACATTGTCTTATGATATGTTAAACAAATAAAGCTTAATTTCAACTGGCAGACATTGAGGAGCTATGAGCATTTTTTTACTTACTGCAATACGGGCAGAATCAATGATGCGGTTATTGTTGCGATTCCTAACCACTCCTTGCCCCCATTTGCTGTCCAGGGTCGCTGCTTTTTTTATGATTTTCGTCTTTGTTGACAGGGTCCCGTAACAGAGAGAGATACACAGACAGCAACACAGGTAAGGACAAGGCACACTGAAAAGGACGGTTTGGCAAAACAAATGTGGCTCTTAAAAGTGCCTTTGGGTGGATGATTGAATGGGAGATCACAGGGGTATATCAACTTCAAAAGACCTGTGTGGAAAGAAGAGACACAATATTTAGAAAATTAGCCAAGGTACCTTTTACATTATCTTTTGTGTTCAACCTGGATGTGTAGTTTCATAAATTGTCATTTATTTTTGTTATCTTAAATGTGTGCATGCCTCTTAATTAAAGTAAAATGTCTGTAAATGTCCCCCCTGTGGGATAAGTATGATTATATTTGACAAATGAAAGTAACACTATATTTGAAGGGCTGTGCATAAGATACACATCTGTCATAAACATGTAGGAATAATCATTTGGACTGCTTTTATTGGGTGTCATTCAGTCAATTCACTCATAGTCATACCCTATTAAAATGTAAAATTCTACGAGCTAATAGCTAATGAATAATAGCTAATAGAGAACCGCAGTGACGCGTCCTAAAACCCGGAAGTAATTTAGCATTTTTACCACTTCCGGTTCCTTCAATAAAAAGCAATGCAATTTCTCCATAGGATTTTGGAAAATAGCTCCAAATAAGGTCTGTGTTTTACACAAATTGAAGAGACAGATCACGTTTTGTTCTACGACATTAAATACATCAGCTGTGACCCCGCTGGTGATTTTTGAAGAGGTTACGCGATTGAAAAACGATGGTTGTTAACATGTGGCTGAATAGGACTACAGAAGTTGTCCAGGCCGTTTTACGTCATTACACCGAACACGTAAACACTCCCGCTAAGTGTGTTTGCCCTGTTCTGCTTGAAAGCAAGTACCTGCCTCCTGCAAACTTTTCAAACAAACGCTTCGACCTATACCATTTAGAATCTGTATGTTTGAATATGGATCTTAAGTTGGCGTGACGTTGAAGCAGCGACCCTGCTGTAGTTCGTTTATAGCATAACGTTAGCATTTTGCTTCTGGCGACTAGATTTATGATTCGAAAATTATAAAAGTAGTGTAGACATGTGGATATTATCCAGCTGAACAAAACGTGATCCGTCTCTTAAATGTGTTTCAACCACAGACCTTATTTCCAGCTATTTTCAAAATCCTATGGAGAAATTGCATTGCGTTTTTGAGGAAGGAACCAGAAAGAGGGTTCTCTATGGCTAGTAACCGTTAGCTAGCATAGTCCAGTAAGTTGTATTATAAGGTCTTAAAAGTATTCACAAACTCACAAAACCACTACCTTGCTCTTCTTAAGATGCTTACAATAGTTGCTGACTGGACTTAATAACAGTTTTGGTGTATATTTAATGGTTTTCGTGGTCTCTGATTATGCACAAATGATTAATGAAGCTCTTACCTTATTTATGGGCTTTAACAAGTGCGACGCGGCGACCCACGCGTTCTTATTAAAGAGAGGCGAAGCCCATCCCCTTCAGGGTTCCTCCACTTTATTCGGAAAAAATATGCATTGAAATCAATGGAGAGAGAAAGATTATCTTTCGATCCCGTTTGAATTGTGCCACGAATTACACATAACGATGTTTGTCAATCTTAAATAATAATTTCCATGTCAAAAAAGTCAGTTTGTCGTAAAACTGTTGAAATGTAAGACAATGAAAAATACGCAAAATACTACAAATCCCAGATTCCCGCATGCTGGCTCTTATGAACCGACTGACTCCCCTTTTGTGTATGTACAGCTCTCAACATGCCCAGACTTGTAGTGATTTTCACCTCTTTTAATACTTTTAATACCACATTACGTCACACGTTTGATGCGCGCCCGTGATTTAAAGTCTCTTTTTTTTTTTTAAATACGGAGAATACGGAGCTCGGGGACTCCCTGCTCCCTGGTTATGGCTAGAAAGGATCCGTCTAATGTAAATGTAATTCCCTCAGTACAGACGACAGCAACGAGTTTTTAATTTACTGGCAGGATTTATTTGGTTCATCCAGACCGTGAAAACTGTAATCAAAAAACATAATACACAAATACAATAATCACTAGTCAAAATAATAACAAAACATACAGTAATATCCCAACATTGTCCTGGTAATGTCGTCACTTTCAATTAGGCTACTGTATACACAATACACTTTGGTTACATATAATTCAACAAAACACAAAGACCAATCTAACTAAGCCCAACATGTGTTAGCCCTTAGCTGTATAAAAACAATTTAATACAAACAAGAACAGAAAACACACACAAAAAACGTCAGCAAAATATACCTTAGTAGCTGCATTGCATGAGGAAAATTGTGTAGCTTGGTATTACTCTGTACGATTGTTTATCTTGATGCTAAGAGCTATTTTGCAGATGCATCAGCACTGAAAAACATGTACTAAATCAGCGGACTTTTCGGATGAGTGTTACGCTAAAGTATGTCCTGACGGAAACAGGCAATATAAAAACAAAGGTTCCGCCTTAGAGAACTTTGGTTCCTACAAAAATAAATAACTCAGAAATACTGCGCTGACTGACACAGAGGCAGTTACACTCCCACCAAAACATATCACATGTATATGATTTTCTTCAACTATTGAGAGACAACATACTGCGTAGAAAAGATAAACAAAAAACTAAACTTCAGTCCTTGGCTTCCCAGAGAACGATCACCATGACTGCACCTGTAGTGAGACAGATAGAGAGAGAGAGGGGAGGAAAAGAAAGAGAGAGGCCGGAGTTTTCAGTCTGCTTCCATCAGCGTCACCGTCTTATGGATGGGCCTTTCCAGGTGGACAGGTTTGGAGATACGCTTTCCTTTCTCATCAAGGGTTGAGTCGCTGATGAGCAACTTGAGTCTTCGCACCTTCCCATCCTTTCCTGGGTACACTTCGATAACCTTTGCCATCCTCCACTGGTTACGTGGTGTAGTATCATCTTGCAGGAGTACAACATCGCCGACCTTTGCATTCCTGCGATCTTTGGTCCACTTCTGTCTCTGTTGGAGGCTCAGGAGGTACTCCTTCTTCCATCTTGTCCAGAAGTGGTTGGATAAGAATTGAACTCGACGCCATCTCTTGCGTAGGTATAGATCTTCCTTGACGAACTTCCCAGGAGGTGGAGCGAGTATCGTGGACTTCATGGTCAAAATGTGGTTTGGTGTCAGGGGCTCTGAACTGGATGAATCATTTAGACAATCAGTGGTCAGAGGTCTACTGTTCACTATTGCCATGACTTCATACAGGAACGTTCTTAGAGAGGAGCAGTCAAGCTGCGTAGCTGACTGTTCTAGAATGGACGTCAAGACACTTCTTATGGTGCGAATTTGTCTTTCCCAGACGCCACCCATATGACTTGAAGCTGGGGTGTTCATGATGAACTCACATCCAAGCTGCTTGAGCTCTTCCTGATCCATTTCTTTCAATGCTTCAGCAAACTCTCGTCTTGCTCCGACGAAGTTTGTTCCTTGATCACTTCTTATCTGACGTACATTTCCACGAATGGCGATGAATGAACGCAGTGCGTTAATGAAGGCATCCGTGGTCATGTCGTCAAGCATCTCAACGTGAACCGCTCTGGAACACATGCAGGTAAGTAACAATCCATAACGCTTTAGCTCTTTCCTTCCTTCCTTTACGTAGAATGGTCCAAAACAGTCCATACCGCAGTAGGTGAATGGAGGAGCTGTTTCCATTCTGTCCTCTGGAAGGTCTGACATTTTCTGCTGTTCAGTGCATCTTCTGAACTTCCTGCACTTAGTGCACTTGTAGATATGGGATGATACAGCCTTGCTGCAGCCCAGTATCCATATGCCATTAGATCGGAGCGCATTCATGGTCATTCCTCGTCCTTGATGGTAAACTCTTTCATGATAGTGCTTGACAAGTAAATTTGACACATGACTGTCCTTTGGAAGGACCGCTGGATGCTTCACCTGTGGATGTAGGGCAGCATGAGTTAAGCGGCCTCCAACTCTGAGGACACCTTGGTCATCCAGGAATGGACTTAACCGGTGCAACTTATTGGCTTTGCCCTTGACTGGCGTCTCCTTGTCACTTTGGAGTAACTGTATATCTTGTGAGAAGGTTGCTTCTTGAACCATCTTGATTATTGTCAACTCCGCTTCTCTCCTTTCCTCCAAACTGCAGGCTTCACAGGACTTTGGCTGAAGCCCTTTAATTTCTTTCACATGGCGCTGGAGTCTGGCGATAGCTTTCACCATTTTGGACCAGTCTGAAAACTTGTGTAGGCGATCTGGCAGCGACTTGACTTCTTTCGCCTGGGTGTCGAGAACCTGGACCTTCTTAAGTTCAGGATCGTCATATGTGATCTCTCCCACCTTGACATCTCCACTTGGTAACTCCTTCTGCCAAAGAAAGTCTGGGCCTGTGAACCAGTTAGAGGATACCAGTTGCTCTGCTGTGAGACCTCTTGAGGCGTGGTCTGCTGGATTATCTTCTGAAGCCACATACTTCCATTGTGTAGACTCTGTGCTTTGCTTGATGCGTTCCACACGATTTGCCACAAACACGTGAAATCTTCTGGCTTCATTATTGATGTAACCAAGGACCACTCTTGAATCAGTCCAGAAGACTTCTTGTAGGCATTCTATTTCCAGTTCTTTCTTGAGCATGTCACTGGTGCGGACAGCTACCACTGCTGCTGACAGCTCGAGTCTTGGTATGGTTGTGACCTTAGTAGGAGCGACTCTCGACTTTCCCATTACAAAGGAACAGTGGACTTCACTTGACGTACTCACTGCTCTGAGGTACGAGCACTCTCCATAGCCTGACTCACTGGCATCGGCGAAATGGTGGAGTTCGTAGTGTTGGACCTTGAAGCTTGATGGAACGTAGCATCTTGGAATCTTCACCTCGGCTAGATTTCGCAGGTCTTGAAGCCAGCTTTCCCATAGAGGTCGTAGGTCATCAGGTAAGGTGTCATCCCAACTGAGCTTGTCACGACACATCTGCTGCAGGATCTGCTTTCCCAACAAGATGAACGGTGCCACAAATCCAAGAGGGTCGTAGACTGAAGCGACTGTGGACAGGACTCCTCTTCGCGTAAGTGGATTCTCTTTGACGATTACTCTGAACTGGAACTCATCAGAAGCCACGCACCACTGCACACCGAGTGCTCTTTCCATGTGCAGTTCACCCAGTGCCATGTCCTTGTCTTTGGCAGCTGCAGCACATTCTTCTTTTGGGATTGTGTCTAGGACCTTCTTGCTGTTAGAGATAAACTTATGCAGCCGGAGTTTGCCTGTGCTGCAAAGCTCTCTTGCTTCTTTCACCAGTTGGATCGCTTGGTCTTCAGATGCTACACTTGACAATCCATCATCAACGTAGAAGTTCCGTTGAATGAACTTTATGGTGTCGTCACTAAAGTTTCCTTGTCCTTCAGCAGCGACATGCTTCAGCCCATAGTTGGCACAGCCAGGTGACGATGCTGCACCAAACAAGTGGACCTTCATCCGATAGATGGAAGGTTGGCTTTCGAGATCTCCATTGTCCCACCAAAGGAACCGCAGGTAATCTTGGTCTTCTGCCTTAACATGGAACTGGTGAAACATGCGTTCGATGTCACACATGATTGCCACAGGACCTCTTCGGAAGCGATACAGAACTCCCACCAAGGTGTTTGTCAACTCAGGACCCGTCAGGAGGTGGTCGTTCAAGGACGTTGCTTGGTACTTGGCGGAGCAATCGAAGACAACGCGTATCTTCCCAGGCTTTTGTGGATGATACACCCCATGATGCGGAATGTACCAAGCTGGAGCTTTGTGGATGTCTTCCTCCGGGACCTTTTCTGCATCTCCGCGTCTTATGGTCTCATCCATGAAGGTCTTGTAGTCTTTGTAGTACTGGTCGTTTCTTCTCAGCTTTCTTTCTAGGCACCTGAGACGATGGATAGCACAGATCTTATTATCAGGTAAGTTAGGTCTTTCTTTCTTGAATGGCAGCGGCATTTCGTAATGACCGTCGCTCTTTAACTTGATGCTCTTTTCCATTTTTGACAGGAACCTTAGATCTTCTTGAGAGATGGGGCTGGTCTCCGACGCTCTTTCAACGAAGTCAGACTCCAGCATCTTGATGACATCTGCAGGTAAGAGAACTTCTTTGATCTGTGTCCTACAGACATAGTGCACTTCCTTTGTGAGGTCTGAAGAGGACGGTAGACCTGGCATCACTTGCTTCACCATGACTTGGTGACTTATTCCAATTGCATCTCCATAGTTGAGACACGGGTTGCCATATCCCACTACACTCCAGCCCAAGTCTGTCTTCTGTGCAAACGGCTGGTGTTCCTCACCAGGCACCACTTGTCTTGGAACGAGGGCTTGGGCACAGTTGTAGCCAATTAACAGGCCGACATCACAGCTTTGCTGAGGAGCGATCTCATCTGCAATGTGTTCAAGATGAGGCCATGCTTTCGCCGTATCTGGTGTGGGAATATGGTCTCTGTTTGCAGGGATAAACTCTCTTGAGTAAGTCACTGGAAGAGTGATTATCTTGTCTGAATAAAAACCTCTAACTTGTAGACCAGCTAGCTTCCGACAGGACACGATTGTGTTTCTTGAAGCCAACGTGGAGAGGTTTAGCTGAACTGGTTCACTCTTAGCATTGAGAGCCTTCGCTGTCTCGTCAAGGATAAAGGTTGTGTCACTTTGTGTATCAAGGAGTGCGTACACCAGAACTTCACGACTTGGCACACTTGTAGATGACACCCACACTGGAATTATTGTGGAGGTATGAGTGTCTCCAACATTCTGGATGACTCTAAGTGCCGTCGCCTCACGTGATGGTCTCTCTGACTGGTCTTGTGACTGTTCATTCTTCCTTTCTTTGTACTCTTCTTTGTCTTTGTCACAGTACCTTGCTCTGTCAGATCTTGTAGACATCCTTTCTTCCTTGGTGCGATCGTCATGAAGACAAGTTGGGTGTCTTCTCTCACAGGTGTTGCAGCTGTCTCTTTCTCTACAATCTTTAGATCGGTGGCCAAAATTGAGACAGCCAAAACACAATTTATTTTCTTGAACAAACTTGATTCGCTCCAAGATTGTCCCTTGCATAAACTTGTAACACCTTTGTAGACTGTGTCCTGCCTTCTCACAGAAGACACAGCTTGTGACGACGGCTTTCTCATCTGAGGTGGTTGCTAACACCTTTGCTCCAGGACCTCCGCTCTTTACACTCTTGTCTGGAATCCTTTCACTTGGCTTAAGAGCATGAAGAGATGTTATTGGGCTGCAAGCGATTTTAGCTTCACGTGTGAGAAACTTGACAAACTGGCTGAAGCTCGGGAACATGTGAGTGTCTTCTTCTGCTTTTATGACTTTCCTATTCCACCTTGAAGTCAACCAGTCTGGGAGTTTAGAGAGAATTTTCTGGTTCTCGTTGCAATCATTAAGTATTTCAAGACCTCTGATCTGAGACATGGCTGCCTCACAGCAGCGCAGGAAGTCGGCGAGTTCTTGAAGTTCCATACTGCCTTTGGAGCTTATCTTGGGCCACGCGTTGAGCTTCTCTCTGAAGGCCTTGGCGATGAGGAATGGATTGCCGTATCGCTCTTCTAGGATGTCCCATGCTGCATAATACGCTGGCTCTGTGCCAAGTAAAAAGTAGCTCTCTATGGCCCTTTTAGCAGATCCACCCACATACTTGCGTAGATAATATATCTTCTCTTCAGCTGGTATGTTCTTCCTGTCAACGAGCGTCTGAAAGGACACTTTCCAGTCGTTGAATCGGAGTGGGTCACCACTGAACACTGTAGGTTCAGGTAGAGGAATGCGACTCGCACTGATGGCTTCTGCGAGCGCTTTGACGAGAGCTGTTGTGCCATCTTCATATTTGTTTTCTTGCCTTGCTTGTGCTCCAGCTGGTGGTGTAAAATGGTGCCGCAGCGGGCTAGTTTGAGGCTTGACTTCTTCTTCTTTCTTCACAGAGACACGATGGAGAAGATCATTTATAGTTTGAGGCTTGACTTCCTCTTCTTTCTTCACAGAGCCACGATGGAGAAGATAATTTATTTCTTCATCTGAGCCGTCACCCTTAGTTGCCGGACATGAATGTATACTCTGGTCATATACTTGCTGTCGTGCCTCGGCAGCCTTTAGCTTCTTAATAGTCTCCAATCGATCTAGTTCTCTGCGCTTGGCTTCTAGCACTCTTTGTCTCTCTGCATTTTCAGCCTCTTGTTTGGCTTTTAGCTGAGCGGCTTCAACTTCCAGTCTCTGAAGCTCTTTAATATAATGCTCTTGCTCCAGCTGTACTTCTAAGGTGGCTTTGTTGGCAGCAACCTCAGCAGCTGCACTCTTCCTGCTTGCAGAGGAGCACTTAGTGTGGCGAGAGCTAATGCCTGTCCTTCCTGAGGCTACAGACATTACCTCTTCAATGACTCGATGTTCTTCATGTCTTTGACTTGTAGTATGCCTATGGGCTGTAGCTTCCTCCCTTGCATCTATAAGGTCCATTGCATCCTTAACCATCTTCTTTGTTACTGTTTCACAGGTGTCAATTTTGCGACGTGTGTTAAGGTCAGGAACCTCAAGGCATTTCCAATCGTCATAAACGTCATTTAGACTCCTAGAGGTATTGCGTACTTTAGTAATTTGTCCATCTAGCAGGTCGTCTGAGCACTTTCCACTCAGCGCTTGGTTAGCTTCTTTAGTGGCATCCTTCCACTTCTCATAGCACACACTGAACCGATGTGCAACCTTTATTACTTGCTCATCATGCTGTTCTTGACCCTTTTCCGTCATTCTGCGGACTCTTTGGCCTAATGGTGGCTCTTCTGAGGAAGCGGGGTTGTCCACTATGATGCCTTCAGTCGCTTGTGGCTGCACGGTTGAGCTGTGCTCGTGCACACACTCTGTCTTGTCAGGTGCGTGTGACTCCATGTCTGGGAAATGTACATCTGCAATTGTTTGCTCTTCGCCATTTCGGGACATCTTACTTGCCTTACTGTTGTCATTCACTGCTCTTTGTTGCTGTCTTCGTGAGCAGTTAAGTTTTCACTGTAATTCCCTCAGTACAGACGACAGCAACGAGTTTTTAATTTACTGGCAGGATTTATTTGGTTCATCCAGACCGTGAAAACTGTAATCAAAAAACATAATACACAAATACAATAATCACTAGTCAAAATAATAACAAAACATACAGTAATATCCCAACATTGTCCTGGTAATGTCGTCACTTTCAATTAGGCTACTGTATACACAATACACTTTGGTTACATATAATTCAACAAAACACAAAGACCAATCTAACTAAGCCCAACATGTGTTAGCCCTTAGCTGTATAAAAACAATTTAATACAAACAAGAACAGAAAACACACACAAAAAACGTCAGCAAAATATACCTTAGTAGCTGCATTGCATGAGGAAAATTGTGTAGCTTGGTATTACTCTGTACGATTGTTTATCTTGATGCTAAGAGCTATTTTGCAGATGCATCAGCACTGAAAAACATGTACTAAATCAGCGGACTTTTCGGATGAGTGTTACGCTAAAGTATGTCCTGACGGAAACAGGCAATATAAAAACAAAGGTTCCGCCTTAGAGAACTTTGGTTCCTACAAAAATAAATAACTCAGAAATACTGCGCTGACTGACACAGAGGCAGTTACAGTAAATATGACGTCACGTTCTCGTTCTAACTCTCGTTGTAATCGGAGCGGCTCGGCTGTAATCGGAAAGGGTCGGGGTGGGCGGGACGCGGGAAGATCGCGGGAAGATCGAGAAGAGACGTCGTTCTAACTCTCGTTGTAATCAGAGCAGTGGTAACCACTCAAAATCCTCAAGAGATAGGAAACGACAGCAGTGTGGGACCTTATTGCGGGAAATTACTGAGCACACATACCACCTACAGGATGAGACGTTCATGTGTACAGTGATATCAAGACTAAATGATCGTTTGGAGGACGTAAAGCAACACACCCCACATGACAGTAGTCTTCCTCTCACCTTCACGCCCCCCAAACACAAAAGGCAGAAGAGGACCATAACACCTCTCAGTACCAGCCATCGTAGACACCCTTTTTCAGGCCGGGTGGGTCATAAAGCTGAGGTCATGAGATCCAACTACAGAGTGGACAGCTTGAACAAGATTTTAAAAGCTAAGTCCCCAGAGTCTAATGCGGGAGGAGCAGGCAGGGGTACGAAGAGGAGGATAGATGCTTTAGGTAAGAACAAAGTATATTTACTTTTGCCATCTCCTCTATATTCACAAAACACAGCCAATCATCCATTCCAATCCTATGTGACATGGCACAGTTCATTTCACTCCAATAGAAATTGGTATAAAAGAGACCATTAGTCTTCTCATTGTGCTTATTGCTGTGGATAGGTGTTAACTATTGTTGTTGTATTGTATCATATCAAAAGTTGTTTTCATCCAAGGCACCACCGCCAGGTGAATGTTGGAAGCTTGGAGATGAATGGAGCTGTAAAGAGGTGCTAAGTAAAACAACCTTTTGAATCCATTGCATGTGATTGATGTAGTTATAAAAAGTATATCATAAGCTGTCATTACAGTCTAAATATCTAACAGCAAAAGGAGGAGAGGAGATGAGGAGAACAGAGGAGAGGAGACAGCAAAAGGAGGAGAGTATGAGGAGAGGAGAACAGGAGAGGAGAGGATACAGCAAAACGAGGATAGTCTGAGGAGAAGATGAGGAGAGGAGAACAGAGGAAACAGGGAAAGCAGAGTAAAGAGCAGAGTTGAAAGAGAAGTTGAAAGCAGAGCAAACAGTAGCAGGAGAAGTAGAGCAAATGTAAAAGTAACTTTGAAAAGTATCAGCAAGAAGATCAGAGTTGCATAATGTTATTTTGTTTTATTCGTTACTGTTATATTAATGTTGTATGTTCATTTTTGTACATAGGATAATAAAGATGATCTTAACCTTGAACTCGATTCATGACCTCATTTCATTTTTAAAACCTTAATATCAAATTACAGACTGGATTCAAATTAGGATCTCCAGATGTGTTGATGTAATGTTTGTGATAAACTGAAGGATAAAGTGTTCCTTTATGTGTTGAGAAAATTCCCCTCCCTCTTAAGCCAAGTAAGGTGTTTAAAAAGCCTCTTGGATCAGCTGGAAAAAATACATCATCAAAAAGCTGAAAACAGCCGTTTCACTTTACTTTTGAAAGATACGACAGAGACAAAGCTACACATATATGATGATATTATAGAATATGGTGCATTGCTGCAGATTAAACTACCCAACGGGATATAAAAGAGGTAAACACATCTACAGCAGTAACATGCAACATACATTTTATTGCACCAGGAGCTATCTTGGGACTTTTACTGCAACAACGTTGACTTGCCTGTGAATACAAAATAAACCATAGTGTTGCTGATCTACAGTGTTGTCATTCTTCTTTCATTCAGCCACGTGACTGCGCTTCCGAGCCGCTCCGATTACAACCGAGCCGCTCCGATTACAACGAGAGTTAGAACGAGAACGTGACGTCATATTTACATTAGACCACTGGTTCTCAACGGGGGCGGTACCGCCCCCCAGGGGGCGTTCAGAGAACGTCGGGGGGCGCTGGAAGCAATATTTTTGAAAGGGGGGCGTTGAGGTGTTCTTGGGGGGCGTTCACGAATAATGTCTTTTTGTCATGAAAAACGCTAGCCACAGCGTCTTTTCCTGTACAAAAAGCAGCTGTCAGCATCTTTTGTTGCTATAGGAAACCACAACTCTGCTTGCGATTGGTCAGCTGTCAGCAGTGTTATTACGGGTACGTTCGTAAATGCACGAACGGTCAGTCCGCTCGGACAACCCGTCTGTTCCGCCAGAGCACCCAGCTGTGAGCGCTCAGAGCGCAGCGCTCTGGACTGTGGAACGGGGACGCTCGGAGCGCTCTGAGCGCATTTACGAACGTACCCTACAAAAAGCAGCCGGGAGCGGACCGGAAGTCGTTGTAATTTTGGGATCGCGACTGTTAATAATCTGTGTCACTTTGTTAAATTTTGATATGTTTTCATATGACAAATTCCACTAACAGATTCGAACTAAGTGGTCAGTTTATGAAAATAATACCCGTTTCTATGTCTGCTACGACATGGAAGAGCTGGCTAGCCAGGCTGCTCCACACAGAGCTATGTTTGTTCAAAATTACAACGACTTCCGGTCCGCTCCCGGCACGATGTCTTGTCATGTCACCAGCTAGCCCTCTAGCGTTATCGTGACACTACCCCCCACCCCCTAAATATTAGCATCATCAAACAACAAAAATCATATCACATCAGCAAAATGGCCGCGAAAAAGATAAAATGCAGACAGTACTCTATTGAATATCTTAGCTATGGCTTCATACCGTCTCCTACCAATGCACAACTCCCAATGTGTTTACTTTGCGAACATGTATTTTCCAATGAGGGAATGAAACCCTCACGTTTAAAGGAGCACCTTACCAAGATCCACCCGGATAAGGCAGATAAGGAGCGTCCGTTCTTCCAGGCCCTCAAAGAGAAACATGGTAGGAGCACCATCAGCAGTCTCTTCGCTAGGAAGACCACCCAGACTGACAGCGGGCTAATAGCGTCATATAACATCTCCTTGCTGATAGCCAAATGTGGGCAGCCGTTCACAATCGGAGAGAAGTTGGTACTCCCTGCCATCAAAGAGGTCATATCTACTGTGATGGAGCGTGATCCCACACAGGTGCTGAAATCCATCCCACTCAATAATGACACCGTAGCACGCAGGATTGATGAAATGGGTGCTGATACAGAGGAGCAGCTGTGTGCCATCCTGCGGGAAACTCCATTCAGCCTTCAGCTGGATGAGACAACCACTTCTGACAACAATGTTCTGTTGATGGCCTATGTCCGCTATAGCACCTCCAACAGTCAGGAGATGGCTGAGGAATTTTTATTTTCCAAATATCTGGTCACAGACACCAAGGGCCAGACCATTTTTAATGCACTGGATGCTTATCTACAGGATAAGTCAATCCCGATCAACAATATCCTCGCATGTGCTACTGACGGCGCCCCTTCCATGGTTGGCAGGTACCGTGGCTTCACCACTCTGCTGAAGGAGCAGGTCCCGCATGTCCTCACAGTCCACTGTGTCTTGCACCGCCACAACCTTGTGGCCAAATCTAAAAGTCCACCTCTCCACAAGTCTCAATGTTGCAGTAAAGGCAATAAACAAAATAAAAGCCCACGCCCTGAATAACAGATTGTTCCGACAGCTGTGTCAGGAAAATGATGAGACCTTTGAGCGTCTTCTTCTCCACACTGATGTCCGCTGGCTCTCAAAAGGAAACTGCCTTGCTCGTTTTTGTGAGCTGTTTGACAGCATCGTGGAGTTCCTGGAGGAGGTGGATGCAGCTCTCGGGGAACAGGTGTCATCCAGCCGCTGCGACATCATGTACCTCACAGACTTCTTTGGCAAAATGAATGAAGTAACGCTGAAGCTCCAAGGAAAAGGAGTTACTCTGATCCAGAGCAAGGCGGTCATCCACAGTCTCACCTCCAGGCTGGATCTATACCGGCAGAGCATAGGCAGGAGGCAGTTTGCTCATTTCCCGCTGTTGACCAAGGTGATCTAGCCTAGGCTACTAAATAATGATAATAATAAATAATACATGTAATAAATGTAGGCTACTCTATGCAACACTATATTTGTGTTCCTGGTTAGTATAAATAACTTATGTTCTGAATGTATTATGAGAATAAAGAAACATCAATTAGTAAACTAATTAGCAATAAAATAACCAGTTTAAAATCGGATGGTAACATTCTGCACCGATAACAATTTCCTGGTTATACTCATTGCAGGTGTCTGAGGCTCTTACCGGTGAGCGCCTTCTCATTTACACAGACCACCTGAGGATGGTGAATGCCGATTTGAAGATCCGCTTCAGAGATCTTTTGGACCTCGATGTTCCCACCTGGGTGGTGCAGCCCTTTCAGGCGGACGTGGCGGAATGCGAGCCAGCAATACAGGAGCATCTCATCGACATCCAGAGTGACGATGAGGCCCAGGCTATTTTCCGCACCTCTGGCTGGGGCAACTTGTGGGTCAAATACTCTCAGCGTTACCCGGCTCTCTGGGAGAAAGCGAGGCTGCTTCTTCTGGCTTTCCCAACCACATACCTCGTGGAGCAGGGATTCAGCCAGGTCCTCCACATGCAGTCCAAGTACCGCAATCGCTTGAACTTGACGGCCTCAGGTGCACTGCGACTGAAACTAAGTTCTCTGCAGTGAAGAAACTGGCGGAGAACCACCAAGCGCAGGGCTCACACTAACCTTCCCCCCCCCCGCAATTCGGCGAAATGCAACACCTTTCCGACCTGTTAGTTCTGTAGGCCTAATGTACAGTTTTGTAGCCTACTGTTTGTTCTGCACTGGACATGTGTGAAATTGCTGCTGTTCCGTAGCAGTCTGTTTGTATTCTCTGCTCTTGTCTGAGTTTGTTTAACACTCATAAATATCATTTTAATTCACATTCACATGGCTTTTCTGCTCTCTGGTAAACTAATGATAATGATATTCCAACTGCCCAGTTAAATCAAATCTATTATTTGGCATTCAGTGACATTCTTTTTAAATGATATAACACAGAATTTTAGTCAACATTAATATTCAGGGAAGAAAATAAGTCTACTTATTTTGATGGGGGGCGGTAAGAGACCTGGATAATGGACAGGGGGGCGCTGGCCCAAAAAAGGTTGAGAACCCCTGCATTAGACGGATCCTTTCTAGCCATAACCCTGCTCCCTGTGCGCAGATGCGACGCATCATATGACGTCACATGTTTGGCCTGCGTCGATTGAAAATGCTTTATTTAAAACAAAAACAAGGACAATAAACAAAGCAGTCTTCACAACGGCCAGACAAAATACTTTGAGCCGCCCTATAGCCAAAGCCCGAGACTCTATATAAAGCATAATAAAGACAATATATAGAGAGCATAATGTTTTTAATGCAATGCAGTCTAAAAGTCTCTTTATTTAAAAAATACGGGGAATACGGAGCTCGGGGTCTCCCGGTGTCGGTACCAGATGTGTTCGGGGTACCATATGTGTTCGGGGGCCGTCTCTTACCAATGACGTCACGCATTGTACGCATTGTAATTGGCTGTACGGTAATTTACCCAGGGGTGCTCGGGGGCAAATCACATCTACAGATCATGACGAACCGAATTGAATTATTCCTATGCTCCTAGCGTGTGAAAATGTTTGTGAAAAACATGTTAAAAAAACATGAAAACGGAGCAATGGCTGTACGCCATTGGCTGTACGGCAACTCAAGAGGACCATCATACACGGTCAAATTCCGAACATTTAAACATAGCCTACACTTCATTCTTTACTTTGTCCGTTATTATATGTAGAAGATGAACTACCTCTCTGAAAGGTCCCAATGTGTTCATTTTGATGGGCTGTCTTCTGAGTGGTTAAACATCACTAAAGATTTTCTGACTTCTGACTGCTTTGGATATATAATTACACCACAATAAGGTTTTACTATCACAGTGCACTGAGATTTGTGACAAACTGTAAAGCACTTAAGCATCACTGTACACTGTAAACCAAGGCGGTTTTGCCATCACTTACTGTACTGAGGCTCAGTCACTGGTACATTTTCATTTAGAAAAGCCATGTTGGATAAAGTACCATCTTATATCTGCTCCCTAATCTCTCGGCAAATTGAAAGTACTTATTGCCTGAGATCTCATGCTGTGGTTTTATTAAATGTGCCAAGTGCTAGGACTGTCTTAGGGAAGAAAGCTTTTAGATGTGCAGCTCCACTAACTTGGAACAGTCTGCAAAAAGAATGTAAAATTACCAAGCTGGTACCACTACATGTTTTTAAAGCTCGGTTGGATGCTCCACAGTCAGATGCTGTTGGTACCTGTACATGTGGATAGATATGTAAATTGTAATCCCTGTATTTTTTGCTGTAAGATGTCCTTTTGTTGTTCTGTTGTTTATGTTTTTATGTCTTCATGTGGAACCTACTGCTGCAGGTCTCCCTTGAAAAATAGATCATTGATCTCAATGGGATTTTACCTGGATAAATAAAGGTTTTGAATTGAATGTCGAGCATTAACTGCAAATCACTGAAATGCATAAACTGGAGAATAATTATGTTACAAGTGTTACAGAAAACATATCCAAGTGTAACAAACATCCAGTATTAACCTTACTGTTTTTTTACTAACAGTAACCAACTAATAATTTTCATGAAGTGCATATTTATTCCAAACTCACAATATATATATATATATGTAATAAAACATAATGCACAATGGTACACAGTATCCAAACTCTTTAGGCACTGGTCAGAGGCATTCATGTAAAGCAGATCACCAGAATCCAATACTGGTAAAAACGTTGCAGAGATCAAATGTTTCCTTGTCTGAAAGGAGAAACCTAATTTTAAAACAACATTTTCAGTGTGTGACTTGAAAGATAAGTTCTGATCAATAATAAAACCTAGATATGTGTATGTAGTGACCCTTTCAATGTCAGTCCCTTGAACAGTACAAATGTTGGGGAGAAAATAAGTTAACTTTTTGCGATTTGAGAATATCATGAGTTTGGAGTTGTCTGCATTTAATACTAACTTGAGTTGAGATAAATGGGATGGAATAACATCAAAGGCAGACTGGAGGAAATCAAGACTTGCTCTATAGAAGAGGATGAACAATAAATAACAGTATCATCTGCATAAAAATGGAAAGCAGCATTTGAAAGATTATTCGAGATTATTTACATACAGTATATGGTGAAATTATTGGTCCTAATATGGAACCTTGGCGCACACCCTTTGAAATCAAATCAATCAAATCAAGTTTTATTTATATAGCACATTTATAAACGATTTTTGGTTGAGCCAAAGTGCTGTACAAATAATAAAAATACCCTACAGTAAAGACATTTTACAGCTAATACAACAGCAGTTTGTTCAGAATATTAGTATGAGAAGAAAACGACACCCTTTGTCCTTAGACCGTCACATCGTACAAGGAAAAACTTCAAGAGAAAACCCAGTTTAAAGGGAAAAATGGGAGAAACCTCGGGGAGAGCAACAGAAGAGGGATCCCTCCCCCAGGACGGACAGACGTGCAATAGATGCCGTGTGTAAATCGAGGAGATAATACATTTGCAACATAGATAGACCGAATGTTAGGAAATGCATGCGTCTATAATAATAGGATGAATCCACGAAGATGTCAACAATCCTGTGGGAGCCTTCAGGGAGGCAGCACGACGAGACCCAGGCAGGACCGCAGAGACAGGTTCAGCCACGACCCGAAGTCCACGACTTAATCCAGAACTCAGGATAGAGGATCCAGGATGCGGGACCACAGCAAGAGGATCAGCCTCGACTCAAGATCACATCAAGACACAAAAGAAGAAAAATGTGGCTGGGTTAATCGGAACATGAGAATACACAGATTCAGACAGACAGAAGGAAGAACAAGCACTCCCTTTGGAGTGATTTTTTAAAAATATTGAAGTTAAATGCATCAATCTGGTGCACTTTGAGAGCAAAATGAAGAGATATATGGATACCTCTCAACATCCATATGAAACAACTGTAAACAGATTTACTTTGTCTTTATGGATTCGATTGTGGACTTGATTGTGATTGCTGCACATTATCCCTTACTTAATAAATACTTTTTTTGATAATCTATTATATAGAAAAGTATATCATATTGATATATAATTTATTGATAATATATAATATAATCAAATATAACAATCAAAACGAAATAAGTAGTATTAAGTATTAGGGCTAAGAAAATATTGTACATGTGAAATAGTTGTATGTATTGATTTAAATTGACATGCATATGCTAAGAAAAATAGTCCGTTGTTACTGTTTGAACTAACGTACCAACGGCACTGAACATATTACATATTACCTACCATATTACGTTATATATTTCTTACCTTCAATTTCTCTTGTTCTTCTCCTCATTCGTCTTTGTTTTTCTTCAAGTTTTATTGTATTTCTTCAAGTTTTTATCTTGTTGGTCGAATGCACTTAAGCGTCAGCTAAATACAATGTAATGTAATGATCAAAAAACCCCTCTATACTCTAGACAGCGTGGGTAAATTACCGTACAGCCAATCACAATGCGTGACGTCATTACGTCGTGACGTCGTGACGTCACTGGTAAGAGACAGACCCCGAACACATATGGTACCCCGAACACATCTGGTACCGACACCGGCTCCCTGTGCGCAGATGCGACGCATCATATAACGTCACATGTTTGGCATGCGTCGTTTGAAAATGCTTTATTTAAAACAAAAACAAGGACAATAAACAAAGCAGTCTTCACAACGGCCAGACAAAATACTTTGAGCCGCCCTATAGCCAAAGCCCGAGAAACTATATAAAGCATAATAAAGACAATATATAGAGAGCATAATGTTTTTAATGCAATGTAGTCTCGCAACGTAGGCTTCAGCAGAATGGCCCGCGGTGGGTAGCATTCGCGCGATCTCAAGTCGTCTACAACAGGGGTTTTCAAAGTGTGGGAAGGTGAGCCTCCCCTCAGAGAACATAAGAATAGCCGCGCCCCCCCCCTCCCAATTATTATTGCTGTTATTATTATTATTGTTGCTATAATGCAGGGGTATTCAATTGCATTTCAAAGAGGTCCAGTAAGAGAAAATGTAATTAAATGCTCTGTTTTCGCTGTCTACCTTCCGCCATTTGAAATTACTCTGACTGCTTCTCTCCTCTTGTCTCGTCTCTGTGTTTGAATCTATCGTGCTGACTGCACCGATTTGATTGGCTGAGTAGCGTCACCTTCTTAAAACATTAAACAATAACTTTTTTAAACCTTTTTATTTTTATGTTTTAAACATATTGTATAAAACTCCCCCAATACTTGGACTATTCCTTGCACCCCTCTAGAATAAGCCAGAATGGTCTCAACCATATTGCATCAGTAACGTGCACTTGTTGTTATAACGAGGTCGCAAGGACACTGGTAGCGATCGGGAAATTGAGTGTTGTTCAGTTTGTGTGTTGTGGAACATGCGTGTGCCTTGGATGAAAATATACCACACACCCAATTACAATTGCATGTTCAATTCACTACCCTGGAAGTTAATACAGTTGTTAAAGTTGGAACAGTCTGTGGAAAGCCGTTCATCCTTGCATGTCAGTCGCCGACACCTTCTTACAGAGGACAGGCACATCTAGCTGCAGCACGACCCGTATATTTCCGCACGCCGTGTTGTCAAGATTTTTTTTTTTTAACATTTTCAACATCGTGGATACATCCTTATATGCTCCCGGCAACACACTGAACGTCAACTTTGCCTCCTTATTTCACTCACCCCTACTTTAGTGGGAACAATGAGTCTGCGTCTTTGGTGCACACAGGAATAAACGCAGATCATACTCTGGCTGCAGCCTTTACCGGCACTTGCTTTTGATCAAAGTCAATGCGGAAAACCTGCACTCACACAGGTAGGTGGAGGTGAAGGGAATGAGCACTTTTACAGCCTTTTTGGCGAGGTGGGGGAACTCGGTCTCCACAGACAGACAAAAGTGGGCAAGTGTCACTTTACTCGTCTTTTTCTCGTTCTTTTGTGTCTCACGCTGCGCCCCTGAAGCTTTCTGGCGCCCCCCATGGGAGGCGCGCCTCACACTTTGAAAACCGCTGGTCTACAACATACGCTTAGGGAGCTATGTAGAAGCCTATGGACATCCCAGAAAGTTGAAAATGTACGCTAAGGGCAAATCCCGGAAAGTTGAAAATATACGCTAAGGGAAAATCCCGGAAAGTTGAAAATGTACGCTAAGGGCGGCCCCTTGCGTTGTAAAAAGCCGACACAGGGGACTGACATAACATCAACATAGGCCGACCTGGGTGTGAGGATGTGTTGGTCACTGCACCACTCAATTGATGCGATTTGATTGGATTGTGAGGCAAGGGAAGCCAGCCGCCTCTGGCTTCCGTTGGCATGGCCCTGACCAATCACAGGTTGGCAGGGGCATGACGTGAGCCTCGTCTGATTGGTAAATCCCTCCATTTTTTTTCACCAAGGGAAGCCAATTTCGGCTAGCCTCCTCTCGCAACAGAGAGTGCAATCTACTGTTTCACCATAACATCTAGAGGGGCGCTGTTTCACTCTTTGTAAAATACTCAATGAGAATGGGGGAGAGACGGGCCGGCAGCAACACAGAACAAAGAATTTCCGAAACTAAACAAAGTGTTTTTATTTATTTATTAAAATTATTAATACAATCCGAAAAAACAGGGGAAGCCTGGCTTCCCTTGGCCTCCAGGAGAAAATGCCACTGGTGGCATGGTAACAGCATGGCAACATGACGCTCGTGCCTCACCCCCTCCTTTGCAGGGGGGCGTGGTCAGCTGCAGCTCATTTGCCACAGAATCAGCCTTTGCAAAAACAGGGCTGGAATACAGCAAATAGAGCGAAATGAGGCATGGCTAAAATGCATGATCTGTTTGGTATTTTGAAAAAATAAACTTCACAGACATGCTTTATATAGGTATGGCCCAGTCCATGGTCACAGTCTATGTTATGGCCCTACAATATATTATTCAAATATAGCATGACGGGTCCACTTTAAGTTACAGTCACTGTCATATAGTATTGTCATGCACTTCCTGTTTTATTTTGTACTTACCTCTCGTCTCTCATTTCAGACCTTACCTCCTCCCTTTGTGTTTTTCCCGCCCTCGTCAGCGTCTGCCCTGCCCCTGAAAGTTTCCACCTGTTCCCACTTACCTCATGTATAAATAGTCCTTCTCTCCCTTTGTCTGGGGCCAGTTCGTCTTGTTTCAGTGTGCTTCACATGTCTAGAGACCCAGCGTGTTTCCAAAGAGAAGAGTTTTGTTTTGTAGTAACCAAGAGCTTTATTTTGTCCTCTCAAGAGTGATCTTTTGTTTGAACTTTGTTTATTTTTCTATTAAAGAGTGAGTTGTTGCATTTGAGTCCAGTATTTTGTACCACGTTCTTAACAGAACAAACTGGACAACATGGCCATGCCGCATTCCCCTTCCCGTTAAAAGGACAGGCTCATCAGCACGACGCAGTGCGCTGGTGAGACGATTTTCTGCAGCTGACTTTCCTCATGATCCTTGACCAAGGTACAAATGCAGTTACGTGACCACACTTGAGAGTACTAGTGGATTCAGGGGCGGATGAAAGTCTGATGGACTGGGGTCTAGCTTAAAGACTGGGCATTACAACTGTTCCATTGACTTCCCCTGTAGATGCCAGTGCCTTAGATGGCAAGCTGTTATTCAAGGTTACGCATGTGACTGAACTCGTTCAAGTAAATATAGATGACATAAACACGGAAAGATTAAGATTCCACTTATTTGACTCTGCACTTCACCCTATAGTTTTGGGATTTCCATGGCTCCTCAGACACAATCCGAATATTGACTGGCGGTCGGGAAACATTAAGAACTGAGCTCCAAATTCGAAAGTTACCTGCTTAGCCTCCCCTAGGAACTCCAGACAGTCTGAAAGGCAAACAGACAAACCCAATAGAATTACCACTGACATCAAGTCAGAGTATGCTGACCTGTCTAGAGTGCCTACATGTTATCTGGACCTAAACGTTTTTGACAAGACTAAAGGCTACATCGCTACCACCTCATCGACCTTATGACTGCCCAATTTACCTTTTGCCTGGAGCTCAGATCCCTAGAGGTCGGCTTTACTCCATCTCTGCACCAGAAAGGGAGGCCATGAAAACTTATATTGACTCTTCCCTTAAGTCTGGACTCATTAGACCGTTGTTATCACCTGCGGCCGCAGGCTTTTTCTTTGTTGGCAAAAAATATGGTTCTTGCCGTCCATGCATAGACTATAGTCCACTCAATGGAATAACTGTTAAAAATAGATACCCCCTCCCACTAATGTATTCAGCATTTGAACTGTTGCAGTGTTGCAGGATGCCCAAGTATTCACCAAACTTGGCCAAAGAAACGCCTATCATATCGTCAGAATTCGGGAGGGGGATGAGTGGAAGACTGGGTTCAATACTCCTAGTGGCCACTATGCATATCTTGTGATGCCTTTTGGTTTATGCAATGCTCCAGGTGCCTTTCAGGGTTTCATCAATGATGTGTTGAGGGACTTCCTCAACAAATGTGTCTTCGTCTACCTTGACGACATCTTAATCTTCTCACTTAACTGCAAAGCTGAGAAATGTGAGTTTCCTGCCAAGACGGTCTCCTTCCTGGGTTACATCATCACCACAAACCATGTTCATATGGATCCAATAAAGGTTAGTGCTGTGGCATATTGTCCAACTCCCACAAACAGGAAACAGATCCAACCGTTTTTAGGCTTTGCCAACTTCTACAGAAGGATCATAAGAAACGTTAGCGCCATCGCGGCACCATTACATGCATTAACCTCTTCCCATGTTATGTTTAAGTGGAACACTGAGGCGGAGAAAGCCTTTCAGAGACTCAAGACGCTGTTCACAACCGCTCCAATCCTCACAGTGCCTGACCCGCAGAGACAATTCATTGTGGAGGTGGATGCCTCGAACGAAGGTGTCGGAGCAGTGCTCTCCCAAAGGTCTGCTCAGGACAACAAGCTCCACCCTGTGTGTTCTTTTTATGTAAGTTGACAGCAGCAGAAAGAAACTAGTATGTGGGGAACAAGGAACTTTTAGCAGTAAAAAAATGCCTTAGAAGAGCGGCGTCATTGGTTGGAGGGGGCGGAACAACAAATTCTAGTATGTACTGATCACAAAAACCTGGAATACATTAGGCCTGGGGTATTCAAATAAAAAAATTCAACGAGTTCCAGTTAGAGAAAATCTCCCCATGCAAAGGTCCGGAACATCAAAATGTCTAACTTGCTTTATGAATTAGTGTGATATATATTGAAGTAGCCTGTAGCTGTATCAACGTCTGCATGTAATCAACAACTGACTACCAATCAAATAAAGAAAGTACAATTCAAAAACAACAATATTTATTGTCAATTAACATTGAGCTATACAGATATACAGTAAATACTGTGGATATTTGTAATGTTCCTCTCGGGCTGCATTTCAAAAATAAAATTGAGAAAATAAATAAAATAGCTTTTGAAAATGTGTGCATCTCAAAAGTGCTTAATTTTAGATAAATAAAATAAAGTGTAGCAGCAGCTTGAGTTTCTCTTTTTCTTTGTTAACCGTTTCACATCATGACCTAACAGTTTCAGCCGATTATAGAACGATATCAGTCTTTTCACATCATAACAATTGAACAGTTTTGAAGTTTCTCTTTCTTTCCCTCTTATATTGCAGTCCCTAACTCACTTTGTTCTGTTCAGTGCGAGAATTGAGCTGGAGCTTGTCCTGCCAGGAGTTTAAATCTGGGCTGAAATGGTGTCAGGGCCATTCTCATACACACATGCAGGTGCTGATTGGTTAGCCTCGGTTAGCCTCGGTTAGCCTGTGCTAGAACGATATTTATTTTTTGTGACCTCAATTCTGACTTGAGAGTGAATGTTTGGTCAAGCACTTTGTTTTGTCTCATAGTGGCGTTTTGGCACTTTTAATGAGCGCCACGGTCTGTGAACAAATGAGACACACTGGTTCTGTGCTCCCAGTGGGCAGGATGAACATGAATGAGTCCGTCCACTCAGGGTTAAAAGCTCTGTCCTCACTGTCCACTTTCCTCTTCTTGGAGAGCGCCATGTGTAATTATTTGTCTCTCCCTGTCTGCCGCTAACACGCCTGTTCACTCTCCTCCCCGCTTCTCTCTGCCGCGCTCTCGTCTCTTCTTCTGTGTTTCTCTCCCTGTATCGCTCACTCGTCTCTTTCGCCCCCTGTCGGCGGCGGTTAAAATAGAATCGCCCCGTCAAAATTGAAATCCCCTATTAATGTATTGATTATAGGTCCGGGTCCGTATAGGTCGGCGTCCGGATCCGGACCGCGGTCCGCCTGTTGCCGACCCCTGCATTAGGAAGTCCAAAAGACTAAATCCACGCTAGGCCAGATGGTCATTGTTTTTTAATCGTTTTAACTTGACCTTATCATACAGACCATGCTCACAAAATGTGAAACCAGATGCCTTGTCACCTATGTACGATCCTGAACCTGCTGCCAAATAACCTGAGAGCATCCTTCCACCTCATTGTGTGGTTGGGGCAGTTTCATGGCAAATAGAATCTGTGGTGAAGCAAGCAAATGGTGAGAGCCCGGCCCCTAATGGTTGCCCGCAAAATAGGTTGTTTGTACCTGTTTCAGTTCGCTCACAGGTAATTCACTGGGCTCACAAGTCTTTGCTCACCTGTCATCCGGGGGTAAAGTGCACAATCTTAATGATAAAGCAACGTTTCTGGTAGCCGGCTATGGAGAAACAGGTGGCAGAGTATGTGGCAGCCTGCACTGTTTGTGCCAGAAACAAGACCCCCACACAAGCTCAGATGGGTCTGCTGCAGCCTCTTCCTGTCCCCCACCGTCCATGATCACGCCTCTCCATGGACTTTGTCACTGGATTACCCATGACCGAAGGTAACACCATCGTCCTGACGGTGGTGGACAGATTCAGTAAAATGGCAAATTTCATTGCATTACCCAAGCTCCCCTCTGCCAAAGAAACGGCAGAGGTCATGTTACGTCAAGTTTTCTACATTCATGGTTTTCCCAGGGACATCGTATCGGGCCGAGGCCCCCAGTTCGTCTCAGGTTTTGGGAAGGAGTTCTGCCATCTCCTTTGTGCCAGCGTTAGCCTGTCTTCGGGTTACGACCTGCAATCCAATGGCCAATCAGAGTGCATTGGAGCTGGAGACCTGTTTGCGGTGCCTCGTCTCCCAGAACCAGGCATCGTGGAGCGAGCACCTGGTGTGGGTCGAGTATGCCCACAACACGCTGCCCACCGCCAACTGGACTTACTCCTTTCCAGTGTGTTAATGGTTATCAGCCACCTTTTTTTCCTGCCAATGAAGGTGAGGTCACAGTCCCGTTGGCACACGCCATGGTCCGTCGGCGCCGCCGGATCTGGGCAGGTGCTCGTCGTGCTCTCCTGCGCAGTGCCAGCCAGATGAAGCAGGCATCGCAGACCTGCTCCATCCTATAGGCCTGGACCAAGCGTTTGGCTGACTATCAAAGACTTACCTCTTCATGTCATGTCCAGAAAGCTAGCGCCAAGGTTTGTTGGCCCTTTTCAAATTTCTAAGGTGATTAACCCAGTGTCTGTGTGCTTACGTCTACACAGGTCGCTCAAGGTTCAAGGTTGTCAGAGAGATTCCTCTGGTGCCAGCCTCTTAGCCCCCACCGCCTCCCCGGATGGTTGATGGTGATCCTGTCTACAGTGTTAAAAAACTGCTTGCAGTCCGTAATCGTGGTAGAGGGAGACAATTCCTCGTGGATTGGGATGGTTACGGTCCCGAAGAGAGACAATGGGTCTTACCTCATGTATAAATAGTCCTTCTCTCCCTTTGTCTGGTGCCAGTTCGTCTTGTTTCAGTGTGCTTCACATGTCTAGAGACCCAGCGTGTTTCCAAAGAGAAGATTTTTGTTTTGGATTAACTAAGAGCTTTATTTTGTCCTTGCAAGAGTGATCTTTTGCTTGAACTTTGTTTATTTTCTCATTAAAAAGTGAGTCGTTGCATTTGAGTGCAGTATTTTTGTACCACGTTCTTAACAAAAAAGCATGCGAGGGCCTCTTCAAACGCTTTCAGTAAGTACTGTTGGGGTTATTTATTCTTATGCAAAAGCAAAAAGAGTAAAGGATTTCTTGACGAAAACAAAAGTGCAGAATTGCTATCCTCGAAAAAGGATTTGTTAGAGCACCTCAGATTTAATCTGAAGATGTTTTGTTGCTGGGTCTCTATGCTGGTGTGCATCGCATCTCTTAAAGGTCTGGGGAACAGCTGAGCGATGTACATGAGTGAGAATGTTTGGCTGCATGGAGGTTGAGGTTGAACCGCAGAGGACTGATTACAGGAAGTGGAAATATATTCAGAGGCCCGCTTGTAGCAATGACTGTGAGTCGTTTAAATTTTACATATACATTGTAATTGTCGATTCCACTTTAGAAGCAACATCATGCCAAATGGTCCTAGAGCCATTATGCAATTTGATTCATTGTGTGTCACACTTGTAACATAAAAGTGTTTCTTATGTCACATCTTCCACTATTTGCAGCATTGCTGACGTCTTTTGAAGTGGTTTGAATACTTGCTCAAACTGTGAGAATACACAAGTGCTGCAGCACGGCAGCCTACAGAGGTACAGTGAATATAGCAGTAAAAGTGTGCTATTAAAAGTATGTCTGCAGACATGTGTTACAGTTACAGGGAGAGCAGTAAGAGAGTGATCAAAGAGCTTCAAAACCACAGAAATAGTTGTATACAGCTTGTGTGTGAAGGTTCGGTACATTTAATCAGAAGTAGTATAAACAACAAAGGAGACAGACATAGGGAGAAAGTTAATGAAATCCGCAAAAGGTTCATATCTGCAATAAAATGTCATTGTTAATTCATTTTATGGATTTATGTCATTAGATACACTTGTAAATGTTCAGTTTAAGGTGTTGAAAGGCTTGGTTATGAATATGTAATTCCTCATGCAATGCATATATTGTATGCATAATAATTTCAATTTCCTGCAAACCAACACCATTTAAAAATATATTAAAGATGTAATCTCTTAGATTGTCTTGGTTGGACCTTTGGTCAGTTGTCATTCATCCCTGTCAACATTTTGTGTTACATGGCTTGGCAAGTTAATTGGAGTCAGGCGAGGAGTGAAAGGTTGCAGAGAAACACAGTATCTGCTGACATGGCTGCCCTCTGCGGACTCTGTTCCTCTCCCTTCTCGGGAAGGATACATACAATTCCCTTCCATCACACACAGAAAATGTCAACGTCTATCACAGCTTAATATAATGCAGAATCCGGTTCTGAATCTCAAATGCTTTACTGTGCTTAGCAGGGGATTGCAGTTTTTCAGATTTTTCTGGCAACATATTTTGTACAACTTTTTAGTTTTTCAGAAGATCGTTGTGCTTTCTGAGCATAAAACATTCCACCATTTTCAGGCTTTTCACTAAATTAGACCACAGGTCAAACTGGTTGTATTTGCTGTCTGAATCGCTTTGCTTTGATTCATCTCATTCAGAGCCTCTACTCAGAGTGCATTGAGTGCCCTGAAGTATTGATTGAATTAGACAAAGAACCCTCATGAGGAGAAAAAAAGACAGAATGCAATCATATTCCCATTAGTGTCAGGCTGGATGAGAGAAGAATGTGCTGGTCTTTTCTTCTAGCCTTCCTTATTCAACATTAATTACTGTTCATTTCACACATTCTGTTCTTTCACTCTTGCCACTTTTCTACGCTCCATGCCATTTTCAGTTCCTGCTCATCAACTTGGTTTCCTCTCATCAATCAAACATTGCAGATAAAGTGTTTTTACTGAGCCATTGGATATGACCACGGTAAAACTAACATTTTGTTCCACGTGTGCTTACGTAAGGATAGAGAGAATTGTATCCTTTTATTCTGCCAGTGGCAACTAAAGCTTTTGTCTTTCAGCAAATGTCTGAATGTGTTTTCATCACTGTCACTTACCCTTTTGATTTCACTTGAGCTTCTTCACATACAGTTTGTGAATCATATTCAAAATGTTGCAACAGAACTCAGTGTACCCTTCATGGAGTGATGATGTGCTCAAGGTTTCTCTTTCTTACAGTGTGAGGTGGAAAGCATCTTAAATAATGAAAATACAAAAACTAGTTAGGAATGAGAAAGTCTGATTGAGAAAACCTTTTTTGGGGTATCCCTTTCCTGTAGTATTTTATATATTTTTTCTGCATGTTGGTTTGCAAAGGTACAAAAGTTCCCTCCAGAGGGATTCACAGTAAAAGTTTTTTTAAGGTCTCTGGAGATACTGTTTTGGGGTGTGCAGGTACGTAGGCAGCAAAGGATGGGAATAAATAAAAACACTAAATATAAATAAAAAAATGCATTCATGTCACAATTCACACGATGCAAGAAGTAAAAAATATAGCGTTCCTAGACTGAAATTGTTTTAGTTTACACTCCTCTAAGTCTAACGTTTTTCCTTTCTCTGCCAGGTAAGTCTCTAATGAAGTGCAATACACGTTCATGTCACACAGCTAAGAATAACACTGAACACAAAACACTATCTCTCTTGTTTAAAGACTGAATGCCTTCTTCCTGACAGTTTGTAAACACCTGTCTGCTGATGGACCATTCGCTCGTTGTTATGGTAATTTAGCAAGCAATACCCGTCAACACTAGAAGAAGCTTCCTTAAAAATAGATGTAGTGTGTGTGTGTGTGTGTGTGTGTGTGTGTGTGTGTGTGTGTGTGTGTGTGTGTGTGTGTGTGTGTGTGTGTGTGTGTGTGTGTGTGTGTGTGTGTGTGTGTGTGTGGCCTGGGTTTACCTTCATTATCATCGCCATGAGGCTTTCCATCTAAGGAACGAAACATCTGTTGTTTGGTTCTTTTGTTCAACTGACAATTATCCGCGCAAAGATGTTGTGTACAAACATTTTTAACACTAATCCTCTTCCCTATCATCATGCTTTTATCATTCCTCACAGTCTATTGGTGCAATATTTCAAATGTGATGCCAAAAATGTCAGTAATATAGTGCATACGGGAGACTGATCAAGTTAACTATTTGGCAAGCATCCACAGCTTAAACCGCCTTAATGCTTTCTGTGACATTTCTTTATGGTAAACAGTACTATGATTTGTAGCAGACTTTAATGACTGCGCTCCATAACAGTAAACTAAAACTGGCATATGCAAAGAAGGACAGACCTGTGATTACATCATTACTTTGTGTGACTCAAGGAACAGGAAAAAAAACATCTGCTGTGCATTCCACTTTCATTTCATTGTTAGCAAGCAGATGCCACTAGTGTTTTCAGACGCTGATATGTTGCAAAACTGAAACAGTTTCCAAGTGTTTTATAGCTGCTGTGTGTATTTGTAGACAAGCTATTTTGCTGTTCAACATGTGTCAAACCATCAATAACATATCACACGGAAATATTAACAACCTCTTTTAAGTGATCTTAAGTGATTTTCTCTATGATCTTTGTATATACTAAAGGTCCTTACACACCAAGCCGATTTTCGGCGTCGATAGATGTCGATAGATGTCGGGGCGTCGATGAGCGTTGTGTCGCCCTACCCAGATTGGTGTGTCTTGGTGTGTACTGCACCATCGTGTCTTTTCGGCCCTGCCGACACCTTCCGCCACCGATTCGACATGTTGAATCGGGAGGCTGTCGGCTAAAGGCTGTCGGCCAAACAAATCTGATTTGCTGTTCAGCTAGCGAATCAGTGCATGAGAAGCGAAACGGATGTGAGGGACCCAAACAAACTATTAAGAAGGCAAATCTAGATTTCATTTAACGCCAGCTCTCAACAGAGGTTCGGGAAAGCCCCATGAGCTTCTCGCTGTAGAGTGAAAATGGAACGCACACTCTATTTGTTGTTTGTTTATATCACACAGTCTGTTCTTCTTCTCTCGGTTATCAAGCAGTCTGTCTTCCGGTTGTTGCCTCTTTTGAATGATGAATACACACTACCGCCGCCTGCTGGTAAGGAGAGTTATTGCCACGCACGCATGCGCAGTTCGTACGTGCAACTTGGCCGTCGGCTGAATTATTTGTGTTGTGTTCCAGTGCGAAACAGGGGCTGTTTCTCAATCGCGAGGAAACTGGCTTCCAAGCCAATATTTCAAGGATCCTATGTCATCAATTGCCGCCGAAGGACGGTTCCAATCTCCAGCATACTTGGAATTCCACCGAGGTGACGTCCTTGGTTTGGGGGTAATTTCGAGGCTGCACATGAGTAGACTTCCGCCTTTTCTCAATCGCGAGGATGCTTGCTTGGTAGCACCAAGCGGCAAACTCTGGGGAAGAGCTGGGACGCCAATACGGAAGTGCTACACACTGTAGTTCATATATTGGCAGATAGGCGATGACTGCAGAAAGGAGCAATTTCCATAGACCCCCATGTTAAAATGCCCAACTTTACAGCAGAAAAAAACATGTTTCTACCCCTGGCTCCATACATTTTATTATCGATATAGTTCGATTCCACCTTCATGATTATGGATCTGTGAGTGAATTGTTTTCTAACACGACCCTTTTATTTATATTAGGTCTTAACGTTTTTGCATAATTTATGGCGTGGTCACATTGAGTGACGGCTCTGTCAAGTGACTGCTGCTGCTAGCTTCTTGTCTCTCTGCTAGCTGCTCCGTGAAGCTAGCTACAGGGACTCTGCCTTGTCAGTTCATCCAGGAAACACAACTTGAAGCCGGCCGTGGTTGTTTGTTCTTCATGCTTATATATCGGGCTATTGTGCTATTCTGGATTTGTTTATTGTGCATTCTGTAGACATTTCTGTTTGAATTACAAAATAGATATCAGAAATTGGCTTAAAAGGTCTAAGGATTTATTAAAACGAAATAGCGATGAAAGAACTTCAGCCGATGCAGCTGCTGGCGACCCTGCACCTGCCGTTGCAGCAGCACGCCTTAATGTCACAAGCTTGACCTCGGCAAACCCCGGGACTGAGTTAGCGAGCCCAAGCCTTGACTCATCAAGGCGGCCGCCACCAACGCTGTCCTCCGAGGCACAGCTCCTTGTGCCCCTACCATCACCACCTGCGTTGCCACACCCTGCACCACACCCGCCAGCATCCTCCTCCTCCTCCGTGCCGGTGCCTCCATACAGACGCTACCTTGCAGCACATCAACAGGTACTATTGGGCCAGCAACCGCTCAAAGACCAACAGCCCAGATGATCTTGGGGTTAATAAACCCAACCAGGTGAAACTGATTGTTTTCAGGAAATAAGCGCACTTTTGCCACTGCATGGTACAACAACAGACCATGGCTTGAATATTTGTTAAAAGCAGACGCATCCTTTTGTTTCCCCTGTAGACAGTAAATACGTCTTCATCTGATGGGGCTTTTACTGTCAAAGGTTTTTGCGACTGGAAACACGCATTACAGACTGATAAAGGACTGATAAGGCATGCCGCATCAAAATAACACATTTCGTGTGAGAGTTGTGGAGAGAGAGAGAGAGAGAGACAGATACGCGAGGAAACAAATAAGGAAATTAGAACTTTGGTGCAAATCAGCTGGCACGGAACCGCTATTACGTGTCGTTGATATTATAGCTTTTTTTTAGCTGTCAACCAACTCCCTCTCAGAGGTGACCACGATTCACTCCACAGCATGTCCGAGTGCAGTGCATAGGAAAATAAACCATGCCCAAGGCGGGCTAAACAGTTCATCGTCTCCGTCTCTATATTTCTTTCCTGAGGAAGCTACCATCCTTTACCAGTGTGCCTTGCTCGTGATTTACCAGTGTTTGTGCTGCCACGCACACAATGTTTCAAAAGTGGTTTCTATGTTGCCCTTTATTTGTGTATGTATTTGTGATAAGTGTGCGTCTTTACGCAATGCTTTTGGCCTTGCTGTTTGATATTGTGCCGCTGGCCCGCAGGTTTTGTGTGCCCTCCCGTGAAAATCATATGCCCTCCCTTTAGATTTGTTCTGGCGCCGGGTCTGAATGAATGTTAAGGCTTGGGTTAGCCTGTAAGCGAGTGGTAGCTACATCAGTGCTAACGATGCTAATCGTAGCCTCCAAATTAAACTCATAGACTGTATATATAAAGGTTAAAACAAAATAGAGAAGTGTTAAGCGTAAAGTGGGATAATACTGTTGAACAAACAGCTTCTGTTTGAGGTTGATAAAATAAGATCATCCTTGTAACTTAGAGAGATATCTTATTATGTAGGTAGGAACTGTATGCATCGCTAAGGTTAATTTAAATTGGCTATGCTCAAGTATGTAGACAAGCTAATGTCAAAGTAGTAGTGTATGTGAAATCAACCTCACAATAAGATGTGTGTATATTACAATTATTAATGTCATATTTCAAGATGATTACTTAGATATTACAATATGGTTGGTTGAGCTGTTGTTAATTATTGAGCTTACACGTTCATAACTGCCAACCAGTGGCGGCCGGCACATAGGGGCGCCGCCCCACCTCTTCCCACATTACAAATTAAAATGTAAAAAAATTTAAATTATTCTTTTTTTTCTTTTTTTTCAATATTTAAAAAAAATATATATTCTTTTCATTTTAATTTTTAATGAAAAAGGTAAATATTATATAATTGGTATCAGTAAAATGTATAATCTACAATACAATCTTGTTTAAAATGGTGTTACGATGTCTAAAGTTACTGATAAGTCACATGTTTCCTGCCTGGCCTTGCCCGTGTATCATTACCCTCTCTCGTCTGGGCGCTAAGAGAGGAGCCCTCAACCAGTGCAGCAGGAGCCACTAGCAGCTGACTGTTGCTATCTGTAAACTATGGCTCCGAAACATAATTTCAGCCAATCAGCGTCGTCAAATCTGATGATCACCGGGCGCCAATGTCAGCGCCCGGTACAGGGTTATGGCTAGAAAGGATCCGTCTTGTGTAAAACTCTCGCGAGAGTTTGCGAGTCAAGTGGCTGAATGTTTACCTTTGACAGGGAGCCTTTCAGTTACGATCGTTAACATCAGTGGGCCACAGCAAATGATGGAGAGAAGCTAAATTATCTATTAATTATGTAAATTACAGGGAGTGTGATTGTAACTGTGTCTGTGACTAGCTGGATGCAAAGAGGTAAACACTGTCTTTTTTGCTCGCTCTTCAAACAGCCGGGGACAGATACGATGTGCCTGTGCTAAATAAACACACACACACACACACACACACACACACACACACACACACACACACACACACACACACACACACACACACACACACACACACACACACACATTATTGTAGTTGAGTTTTGACAGCATCCATCACTAGATGTTTTGCCTTAATGGTCTGTTTTCTAATATTTCTGTGTTTCTGAACCACGTCTGTGTCTGCATATAATAATAATAATAATAATAATAATAATAATAACAGATTTAATTTGTTAGCGCTTTTACAGTTCGTATTTAGTCTACTCAGGGTTCCCGCGGGGTCTTAAAAAGTCTTACATTTGATAATCTGAATGTAAGGCCTTAAAAAGGTCTTAAATATGACCAAAAAAATAAGAAAGGTCTTAAATATGATTTAGAAGTTCTTAAAAATGATCGGATTTGAAAGGTACTTCTGTGTTGCGATAGCGTCTAAATGTGTTTTGGGGGAAATGTCCGGGCTGCAAAGTAACCAGTACGGTAATAGCGTTTCAGTTCCCCCCAACAATTTGTATTGAATTAAATCAACATGGAACCAGTAATCACTAACTTTGTTTCCCCCGGCCCTTTATTGGAGAACACCCAGCTAGTAACCTAGCAACCAAGCTTCAGCTTGTGGCAGTCAGAAACTCATGTATCTTCGAATCTACTTACAAATTAATATGGGGAACTGAGGTTACCTACTGTAACCCCAGCTTCTATGAGTAAATGGCGCAGCCCTCTAAGGCTATCGCTATTGGGTAATCCCCCTGCGCCCCCGCGCAGCACTGAAACACTTGTAGTCCACGCCCACCCGCAAGGTGGGCCCCACCCTCGGGCCTCCTTCCGGTATAAATATGAAGGTGGCCCGGCAATCTGCTCCCATACAACATAACTTTTCTTCAGCTATTCGTAGAGCCAGTGGGGCCCCGCACTTAAAGGGCTGAGCCATTTACTCATAGAAGCTGGGGTTACAGTAGGTAACCTCAGTTCTATTTTTTATATGGCTTCGCCCTCTAAGGCTATCGCTATTGGGTTAAGGGCAAAGCATGATGTAGTCTGCGCCCCACTGGGTCCGCCCGGCACTAGAAGCACAGACATACCTGCTCAATAACACCCCCCTGCTGTTACGACTGATTAAACGGGTATGAACTCAAATGCACAACTCACAGAATTTAACAAAAAAAAGGTTTTATTCAAACCAAAGCTCAACGATAGTGGTACAAAAACAAAATCACTCTTAAAGAGGAAAAACACTAGGAGCATGAACAACAAAAATACTTAAACAAGACGTGGCTCAAAGCTCTGCTTGGGGTTAATCCTGGATTGCTAATGCTGGTGGTAGTCACAAGGAACGAAACAAACTGGCACAGGACAAAGGGAGACGAGGACAATAAATACACCAGGTAATGGAGAACAGGTGGAAACAATCAGGGGCGGGGTCGACAATCACAGGAGTGGGAGACACACAAGGAAGGGAGGTCAGAGTATCTGAAACGAGAGGGAAGGTTACTATTCAAAAATAAAGGGGAAAATCACTAGACCAAGACAAAAACTAACTAACATAATTTGCGAGACATGACACCTGCCTGATGTGCCATGCGTAATGGCTCATCACCGTACCTGGAACATAGCAAAACATGCCTATCTTCCCGACGGGGTGAAGGCTGGGAACAGTACATACCGGCTGCTGTGAGAAAGTAGAGACGAAAGTCCCACCTCGTCCTGCGATCGTAGTGAGGGAACAGCAGCTCTCTGCGTGCAGACAGGCAGGAGAGCGCACAGCTGGATCCCTGACGTCACTCACTCTGACCAGGCACTCCGTACAAAGTGTGTTAGAGGAAAAAGGAACATCCCTCCTATAAGAGGGGAAATGGGCCGCTCTCCGCGTGCCAAAAGGCAGGAGAGAGGCGCACAGCTGGCTCCCTGACGTCACTCACCCCGACAGGACACCCAGTACAGGGTGTGTCAGAGAGGAATGGGAGACATCCCTCAAATTAAAATGAATAAATGAACAGGGGGAAGACCAAGATGCAGCCGTGCAAATATCTTCGACTGACATTCCTCCGTGCAAAGCCGTGGAGGAGGAAATTCCTCTGGTGGAGTGCGCCTTGATGTTCTCCGGGGGCTCCACCCCAGAGGAGACATATGCCTGTGACACAGCCTCACACAGCCAGTGTGACAGCCGTTGTGCAGACAGAGGTTGCCCGATCGAGCTCTCTCTATAGTGCACGAACAGGCGCTGAGAACGGCGCCAGGCCGCCGTGCGCGCCACATAGCAGGACAGCGATGTAATAAAATGATTGTTACAATACAAATCTGAATAATATCATGTTTTGTTTGAAATAATTTCATTTTTGAGCAGTCGCATGTTGTGACCATAGACTGTATATATAAAGGGTTGTGACGTGTGTGTGTGTGTGTGTGTGACGTGTGAGGTTAAGGACAAAAGTTCCCTCGCTTTTTTTTGTATCCAAGTGATTCAGCTATTGTATTAGCAGTAATGGATATTCGGCGATTTTTAAAACGTCCAATTTCGTCTTCAGCTTCAACAACAGAAGAGCCACCGACTGAGCCTAACTTTACCAACCAGCAGCCGTCACAATGTCAAGTGGCAGACACGCAAACGAGCAGCTCTGGATTAGCTAACGTTAGCCCCACAGCGGAGAGCTCTGGATTAGCAGGACCAGCTAACATTAACCCCACAGCAGGGAGAGATCACCGGCACTGGGGCCGTCAGTGGGTCATGATGATCTTGGGGAAAAGCACAGCTGTCCCAAGCAGCCTACTTTATCCGATTTCCCCTCAAAAATGTTTGGGAAAACGAAACGATCATTTTCCACGTACTATTACAAGAACTATCCCTGGCTGGAATATTCAGTACGAATTGATGCCGTCTTCTGTTTTTCATGCCGCCACTTCCAGACTGACAGCGGTGTGGAGGATTCCTTTAGAAAGGGCCTGAGTGAGTGGAAAAAACTAAGCAGCAAACTGGAGAAACATGCACAATCCCAGGCCCATCTGAACTGCATGGTTAAATGGGATAACTATAAAGTGACTGCATCTTCTGGATCTATTGCAGCGAAACTTTCCCGAAGCCACAAAGATTCTGTTGAGAAGAACAGATCTTATTTGTGCAAAATTGTTGATATTGTGAGGCTGTTGTCCAAACTCGGATTGCCTTTTCGTGGGCATCGGGAGGGAAGCGAGTCAGAGTCGCGTGGGAATTTTCTTGAGGTTTGTGGATCTTTCTCCAAGTATGATTCTACTTTTAAAAACATGCAGTCCAACTATTTCAATGCTACTAGCCCGGATTTCCAGAACGAAGTCATTGACATATGCGCTAACTTAGTTCGTGCAGAAATTGAAGAGAAAGTGCAGGATACTGGATTTTTTTCTATAATTGCAGATGAGGCCAGGTCTTGCGAAACGGAACAATTATCAGTATGTATCAGATATGCAGAGCAGCTTGAAATCAAGGAGCGTTTTTTGTGTTTTATTGATTGCTCAGCATCTCGCAACGCGGCTGGGATTGTGGAAGCAATAAACAAAGGACTTGAGATGTGTGGACCGAAACATATCCCAATTGTTGCCCAGAGTTACGATGGTGCCTCCGTCATGTCTGGTCACGTTTCTGGTGTGCAGCAGGGCATCAAAGAGACCCACCCATATGCAGTGTACGTGCACTGCATGGCACACAAACTAAATCTGGTGCTTGTGGAGTGTTGTGCTGTCAACCGCAGCGTGAAAACATTCCTGAACGTCATTGACAAACTCTACTCTGTATTTGCAGAGCCGTCAAACCATCATCGATTCATTGAAATGCAGAAATCACTGAATCTGAAACAAACTGAAATAATACAGCCAAGTGAGACAAGATGGGCGTACAAGTGGTGATCTGTGAATTCCGTTAAAACTCACTACTCTGCAATTATAGGGTGCCTGAGAGAAATGAGTGACGAGGGAGACAAGTGGTCTGTGGAGGCCAGTGGCCTTTATGCCCACATGACCAGAATGTCTTTCATTACATGTGTTATTGTATTGGAAGACATACTGCATGTGATTCATGTTACGCACAAGGCCCTACAGTCCTCCAGCTGCACACTCTCCGAAGCTGCAGCGCTTACCGACAACCTGAAGGCGCACTTCAAATCTCAGAGACAAGCAGATACGTGGAGCAATATGTGGGGATCAGTGAAACAGTTCTGTCGGGACAACAACGTGCCAGTACCTGGGGATGCAGATGTTGAGTGTCAGACTCCGGGTCCCCTTGCACCCAAAAGAAAACGGGTTACAAAACCCCCGACCTCCCTCGACAGTTTCCTGGTTACAACTACTTTGGGCCAAAGAGAAACTGATGAAAGTCGCGCACAAATGTCACAGAGTGATACAGCTGGATATCAACAGCACCTCTATCTCCCTGTGCTGGACACCCTCATCAACGAACTAGACAGACGATTCACGGGAGAGTCCATAGAGCTGGCACGAGCATGTGGAGCAGTGTTTAAATGTGAGAAAAAAGGAATTGAACCTCTCGTACAAAAATACGCACAGCTGCTCAAAATTCACCCTCTCCTTCTTGGAGCAGAGATGGACCTTGTTAAAGCCTCTGCTGTCGCACCTGTTGCTCTTGAGCATCTCCGAAAGACTGTTAAAAAGGAGAGCTATCCAAATCTATACAAGATGCTCCAGTTGGCACTGACTCTGCCTATCAGATCTGCCACCTCTGAGAGAAGTTTTTCTGCAATGAGGAGAATTCGGAACTGGCTGCGGTCAACGATGGGAGGAACAAGATTTTCCTCACTTGCGGTTCTTCACATTGAGGACGACATAACCGCACAGCTGTCACCTGAGGGGATAGTGGACGTATATGCGGAACGTAAAAAACGGCGTCTACTTCTGAACTAAGGTAGGACACCAAGGGATATAGTAGTTATCAAATAAGTATAAGATATGCACAGTTTTGATACGTTTTTTACAGTTATGTAATGCACTGTTGTTGGGGGGAGAGACCGCCCCTTCCATATGAGTGTGTGTGTACGGCGGGCATGAGGCGTGCATGACGGGACGAGTTGTGTTCGTATGTGGAAAAGTCATACTCAGTGCGGTGAGCACGCCTATGTTTATAAACCAATAAGTTAAAACAGCAGGCTTCTGCAGCGAATGAACCACCTCTGGAGTGTCCCCCTGTTGGAAGAGACTCAGGGGGATCATCACGTGACCAGCTGACGCCAACGCCGAGCAGCTGCGTCACGGAGAGGGCTGTGTGGGTTGTGACACGCCGGAGGAGAGCTGTCAGTTCTTCCCCTCGCTGCCGCGAGAGTCGCGCTCTCATGCTGGCTGAGTTTAACTCCACTCCCAGATAAACGATTGTCTGAGAGGGAAGAGGACAGCTCTTCTTCCAATTTATTATGAAACCCAGGCTTTGACAGATGCGATACGAGATGTACCGTCTGTAAAGCGACTTCCTCCCTGGGGCGAGCCAGCAAATAGCAGGTCGTCCAGAGGAAAACCACACTCTCATCCCTCCCCTGTGTAGTGGCTCCAGCCTTCTCTACACAAATGCGAGGAGCCAGGAAATATCCGAACGGCAGACGATTGTCTGGTCTGATATTCCCTGAATGGAAAACGCAGGAATTTCCTGTGTTTCGGGATGATGGGTACATGGAAGTATGCATCCTTCAGGTGGAAGTGAACCAGTCGTCCTGGTGAAAACATTCCAGCACCTGTTTGATCGTCAGCATGTGGAATACTGACAGATCCAGGATGTCTCATTCCCCCAGTCTTTTTCGGGATTAGAAAAATAACGGGAGTGAAAACCCCCCGATTTTCCTCCCTTTGAGGAACCCTGGAAATATCCTCTTTCAACAGGAGTTCCAGCAGCTCGGATTGGAGCGCAAGACATAGCTTCTGGGAGGACAGGAGTGTTTCCTGTATCCCATTGAACTGTGGGGGTGGGGGAGAGGCGAACTGCAGGACGTATCCTCTGCTGATCAGCCTGCTCATCCATCTGTCCATCAGACACACGCGCTGCCACTCTGAGAAACACTCTAAGAGCGGGCGCACATGCTCAAGATGTTCTGTGGTCGTCATGGCAACGAGCCACGCCAGGGAGTCTCCACACGCTGCGTTTCACTCCGGCTCTCATCATGAGGCGTGTACACGCTCAGGGGATGAATGGAGCTGTGTGCAGTGCTGTCCACACGAGGCGTTATAACAGCGCTCATGGGTTTATTATGACCGTGTGTAGGAGGCGTATCTCGGACAGAGGAATGCCGCGAGCTCTGCAGGTTATTAACCGAAGTTAAAACCGGCAGGCTTCTGCAGCGAGCCCTGCTGTCTACTTAATCAACAGATTAGTGGCAGCCGGCTTAATTAGCGAGCTCTGCAGGTTATTAACTGATAGGTTAAAACCAGCAGGCTTCTTGCAGCGAGACCTGGCGCCGTGGCGCTGCGGGCGCTACCGCTGGGGGCACTCAGCCTGGAATACTGCTCATTCCCCCGTTCTGGCTTCTCTGTGATGCCATTGCCCTCGCCACCACTGTGAGGCAAAAGGGCTGCGAGGAAGCCTCCACACGCTGCGTTTCACTCCGACTCTCATCATGAGGCGCGTACACGCTCAGGGGATGGATGGAGGTGTGTGCAGTGCTGCCCACATGAGGCGTTATAACGGCGCTCATGTGTTTATTAAGGCCGTGTGTACGAGGCGTATTTCGGACAGAGGAATGCCGCGAGCTCTGCAGGTTATTAACCGAGGTTAAAACGGGCAGGCTTCTGCAGCGAGCCCTGCTGGTAATCAACAGATTAGTGGCAGCCGGCTTAATTAGCGAGCTCTGCAGTTAATTAACCGATAGGTTAAAACCAGCAGGCTTCTGTGGTGAGCCCTGGCGCCGTGGCGCTGCGGGCGCTTCCGCTGGGGGCACTCAGCCTGGAATACTGCTCATTCCCCCGTTCTGGCTTCTCTGTGATGTGCTGTAATGGTCGTCATGGTGACGAGCCACGCCATTGCCCTCGCCGCCGCTGCCCGTGAGGCGAAAGGGCTGCGAGGAAACCTCCACACGCTGCGTTTCACTCCGGCTGTCATCATGAGGCGTGTACACGCTCAGGGGATGAGTGGAGGTGTGTGCAGTGCTGTCCCCATGAGGCGTTATACCGGCGCTCATGGGTTATTATGACCGTATGTAGGAGGCATATCTCGGACAGGGGAATGCCGCGAGCTCTGCAGGTTTATTAACCGATAGGTTAAAACCAGCAGGCTTCTGCAGGGAGCCCTGCTGTCTACTTAATCAACAGATTAGTGGCAGCCGGCTTAATTACCGGCTCCGCTTCCTCGGAGGCTCTCGCGGAGCAGACCAGGAGCGGGGGAGCTTCACTCCCCTTTGACTTGCCGCCGGGAGACCCTGTCTCTGGGGTGGCGGGGGAGCGGAGACGTGGAACGGAGCCCCTGCAGCCGCCGGGGCGGTTGCTGTGGGCGTCTCTCCGCTTGCGGCCTCCTGTGGCCGGCGTGGACGCCGCGACTGCTGCGGGCGTTGGTGCCGCTGTGGCAGATCAGCCGACTGGAGCCAGCTGTACATGCTGGCGAATGCCGTCCACCTGTTCCGCGGCCGTCTTCATGAACTGGGGTCCGAACAGCCCGTCCGGGCCGATTGGAGTGTCCAGTAGCACTTTTCTGGCCGTCTCCGTAACAGACGCCGCCGCGCTGTGGTGACGGAGAGGGGGAAAGCATGTTCGGCCGCCAAGCTGGCACCCTGCTCCGACTCTGTCTCCCCCGCCCGGGGGAGAGGAGGGAGGGGAGAACCGAACGGTGAACCGTGGAGGGAGGCGGGGCATTGCCCTCGCCGCCGCTGCCCGTGAGGCGAAAGGGCTGCGAGGAAACCTCCACACGGTGCGTTTCACTCCGGCTGTCATCATGAGGCGTGTACACGCTCAGGGGATGAGTGGAGGTGTGTGCAGTGCTGTCCACATGAGGCGTTATACCGGCGCTCATGGGTTATAACCGTGTGTAGGAGGCGTATCTCGGACAGAGGAATGCCGCGAGCTCTGCAGGTTTATTAACTAGACCATCCAGAAAAACGCGGGCAAAAATCCTTGATTATGCGGGCTAAATTCCTTGATTATGCGGGCTAAAATCCTTGATTATGCGATTAAACATGTGGGGTTTTATGTGATTTTATGCGGTGAAACTGCGGGAGGTTGCGAAATATGCGGAAAGTTGCGAAATATGCGGGAAAAAATTATCGATTTTTTTTAAAATATTGGGCTGTCTTATTTATTCTCTCTCACACACAACCTGCCACTAACGTTAAACCCCTTTACTATTCAATTAAACACATTCAATGTTTATTTATTGTAAAAGCAATTGCGCTATTTTAATCGCACACACACACACACACACACACACACACTTCTCCGCCTCATTCTGTTTTCATTTACTCGTTCGTTATCTGCAGCTTCAATCTTGTAGGCTACTCACCTCGTTTCTTGTAGCCATCGACAGGGTTTTGGAGGTTGATGCCTCGTGAACGTGAGTTGTTTGGCTTTCTTGTCCGCAGCAGCAGAAAGCATTTTCAAATGTTTGAATGAATCAAAGTGGGTCGTCACCGTCGATTTTCTCTTATGCTCCAACACACAGTTGCACGGGGTGCAGAATAGTTTCCCCCCACTTTTTGCCCGGTCTTTAGTAGAAATGTTCGTCGGTAAATGAGATGGATTAGATATTTTCATCTTGATGTTTTCTCTATCGTGTGAGCTCCACGCGTTCACTCTATACAGTGTTGTTTACATTCTGTGATGCGCTAGCTGATGACGTCACGTCAAGACGAGTTAACTTTTTTTTTCCTCAATTTTGCGTGGAAAAATGCGGGGATTATGCATCCTTTTGATAAATATGCGGCCTTTTAGAAATCTGCGACATTTTGCTGATTATGCGGTAAATTCTGCGATCGCAGAATCGCGTTTTTCTGGAGGGTCTAATTAACCGATAGGTTAAAACCAGCAGGCTTCTGCAGGGAGCCCTGCTGCCTACTTAATCAACGGATTAGTGGCAGCCGGCTTAATTACCGGCTCCGCTTCCTCGGAGGCTCTCGCGGAGCCGACCAGGAGCGGGGGAGCCTCACTCCCATTTGACTCGCCGCCGGGAGACCCTGTCTCCGGGGTTGCGGGGGAGCGGAGACGTGGGACGGAGCCCCTGCAGCCACCGGGGCGGTTGCTGTGGGCGTCTCTCCGCTTGCGGCCTCCTGTGGCCGGCGTGGACGCCGCGGCTGCTGCGGGCGTTGGTGCCGCTGTGGCAGCTCAGCCGACTGGAGCCAGCTGTACATGCTGGCGAATGCCGTCCACCTGTTCCGCGGCCGTCTTCATGAACTGGGGTCCGAACAGCCCGTCCGGGCTGATTGGAGCGTCCAGTAGCAGTTTTCTGGCCGTCTCCGTAACAGACGCCGCCGCGCTGTGGTGACGGAGAGGGGGAAAGCATGTTCGGCCGCCAAGCTGGCACCCTGCTCCGACTCTGTCTCCCCCGTCCGGGGGAGAGGAGGGAGGGGAGAACCGAACGGTGAACCGTGGAGGGAGGCGGGGCAGGAGTTGCTTCGGACTCCTGCCCGGCACTCTGCCCCAGGGACACGAGGCCCCGTCCGCGGGCTCGTAAGCCTGGACGGGCCAATCGTCCTCCTCGGCCACAGCAGCAAGAGTGTCCGCTCTCCGCTTCCTGTCGCCCGAGGGGAGACGAGCGCAGTGCATGCTACCTGCTGGTTTAGAGCCGCGTACGCGTGCTCTGACCCCCGGCAGGATTCGCATACTGCTTTTATCTCTGCAGGTCATAACTCATTATGAACCCAGAGCCACATGAGGGACAACCACGGACGCAGTTGTTGCTCATGATGATTCTCAATTGCTGTGCTTCAGTAACTGTGCTGGTTTGCTGAAAAAAAGAGGGAGGGAGCTACAAGTGTTTCAGTGCTGCGCGGGGGCGCAGGGGGATTACCCAATAGCGATAGCCTTAGAGGGCGAAGCCATATACGAAATAGAAGTGTCAGTTCAACCGTATTTGGTTGGAAAACATCTAATTTAGTGCTTGGTTGAAACCAGTGGAGGGGAACGTGTTTGAAGCCCGCCGCACCATTTGCAAAAGAAATAAGCGTTTGTTTTGCTAATGTAGCGTTAGCTAGTGGAGCGTTAGCTAGTGCAGCAGCTCCCGCAACAACACCGGGGGACCTCCGGGCGACGTTTGGGTCTACGTCAACCCTAAAAGCGGAGGTGCTGTAGACGCTAAATACCGTAGCTAAACACAAATCATACAACAGCAACGATGAAATAGTGTAGCAAATTTAATTTAAGGGGTAATTTCTCAAAATGTTCCCCGTGTGGTTTATTCACCATTACTATAGCCCCACCTAAAATAATTTCCACCAGCCGCCACTGCTGCCAACCCTACCGGTTTGGGCGGTAGTCTACCGCTTTTGACATGTTTCTACCGCCTACCGACTTAGCTGGCTTTCCCTACCGATTTTCAATCTTCTCAAACTATAGCAAATAAAAATGGCACTACATTGCCACTGGACTCGACTTTTGGCGGACACCGTTTGCATTGTGTCTGTGATCGCATCATACAAACAGTCCTCTGTGTTTCTGAAAGAGAAACAACGTGCTGATGACGAGGCATTTTGTGTCCTGCAGGATTTCCCCGTTAATATCAGTGTCTCGAAAACACATGTTGGCGACTGAAAGACATCCAGTGTTGTGGTCTTTTCCTGAAGCATCCTTCACCTAGTGTCTGAACTGAAAGAGGACCACAACACTCACAACATATGATACAATTTTGAGATTTGGGGATATTTATCTCCCATTCTTTCACTTTTTCTGACATTTTCAGCACCAAACATGTCGTTAATGTCTCTGTTTAGTGAACTACAGCAATCTGAAAGCCTGTACATTATTTAGGCTATATCACACTTTATCAGTAGAGAAATGCAGCAAATTACTTTTTTAATGCAGTATTTTCTGATTTATGGTGAAACACAAAGATATTTCGCTCTGTGCAAACCTTTGACTCTAATATGTCAACAACATGAAACAAGAATATGAACCTGGCTTTATCCAATGTTCACACAAGAGTTCTACATCCTGACACATCCTTCATCTACACTCTCTCAACTGAAAGAGGACCAGAAACACATTAAAAATATAATAAAATGTGGAGACTTTGGGATATTTATCTCCCATTCTTTTACTTTTCGGGCATTTTACAGACCGTTGATGTCACTGTTTACCAAACTACCACTTTTTCTGAAAAATGCATAAAATGATGCAATATATGTTAAATACATGGTTTCTAAATGTAATTATTGGGGTTCCATTTCTTCCGATTACCTAATTTGGGCGTGCACATTTGCCGCGCGCAAACCTACCTCTTTTGGATTTGGAAAGGTTGGCATGTATGCACGTTAACTTCACAGTCATCTGAAGAACGAACCCAAACCTTGTTGTTTTTATTAATTGCATTACCAAATGGGTATCAAATAAACAGTAAGCATTGGTAACACAACTTCCAAAGTTACAGTAAAATAAAAAGGACCCTGACTCGGACAATACACAATCCAACATGTTCAACAGAAGAGAATCAGTTATATTGTTTGTACACATGGTACTTTACATATACAGGACTGTCTCAGAAAATTAGAATATTGTGATAAAGTTCTTTATTTTCTGTAATGCAATTAAAAAAACAAAAATGTCATACATTCTGGATTCATTACAAATCAACTGAAATATTGCAAGCCTTTTATTATTTTAATATTGCTGATTATGGCATACAGCTTAAGAAAACTCAAATATCCTATCTCTAAATATTAGAATATCATGAAAAAGTATACTAGTAGGGTGTTCAACGAATCACTTGAATCGTCTAATTAACTCGAAACACCTGCAAGGGTTTCCTGAGCCTTGAAAAACACTCAGCTTGGTTCAGTAAACTAAATCACAAGTATGGGGAAGACTGCTGATCTGACTGCTGTCCAGAGGACCGTCATTGACACCCTCCATCAGGAGGGTAAGACACAAAAAGAAATTTCTCAAAGAGCAAGCTGTTCACAGAGTGCAGTTTCAAAGCACATCCACAAAAAGTCTGTTGGAAGGGGGAAATGTGGCAGGAAACGCTGCACAACCAAGAGAGATGACCGCAGCCTTAACAGCATTGTGAAGAAGAGTCGCTTCCAGAATTTGGGGGAGCTTCAAAGACAGTGGACTGAAGCTGGAGTCCAGGTATCAAAAGTCACTGTTCACAGACGTGTCCGGGAAATGGGCTACAATAGCCGTATTCCCATGGTCAAGCCACTTCTGAACTCAAGACAACGGAAGAGGCGTCTGACTTGGGCTAAGGAAAAGAAGCACTGGACAGTTGCACAGTGGTCCAAAGTCCTCTTTTCAGACGAAAGCAAGTTTTGTATTTCATTTGGAAGTCAAGGCGCCAGAGTCTGGAGAAAGGCTGGAGAGGAGCAAAATCCAAGTTGCTTGAAATCCAGTGTGAAGTTCCCACAGTCAGCGATGGTTTGGGGAGCCATGTCAGCTGCTGGTGTTGGTCCACTGTGTTTCATCAAGCCCAGAGTAAATGCAGCTGTGTACCAAGAGATTTTAGAGCACTACATGCTTCTGTCTGCTGAAAAGCTCTATGGAGATGAGGAATTCATTTTCCAGCATGATCTGGCACCTGCCCACAGTGCCAAAACCACCAGTAACTGGTGTACTGACCATGGCATTACTGTCCTCGATTGGCCTGCAAATTCCCCTGACCTGAACCCCATAGAGAATATGTGGGGTATTGTGAAGAAGAAGCTGAAAGACACCAGACCCAACAATGCTAATGAGCTAAAGGCCGCTATTGAAGCATCCTGGGCATCCATAACACCTCAGCAATGCCACAGGCTGATTGCCTCCATGCCACGCCGCATTGATGCAGTAATCCGTGCAAAAGGATTCCCAACCAAGTACTGAGTGCATTAATGGACATTTTCAAATGTTTGATTGTGTTTTGCTGTTATAAATCTTTTTTTTTTACTTGGTCTGAGGAACTATTCTAATTTTTTGAGATAGGATTTTTTAGTTTTTTTAAGCTGTATGCCATAATCAGCAATATTAAAATAATAAAAGGCTTGCAATATTTCAGTTGATTTGTAATGAATCCAGAATGTATGACATTTTTGTTTTTTTAATTGCATTACAGAAAATAAAGAACTTTATCACAATATTCTAATTTTCTGAGACAGTCCTGTATATCTGTTTTAAGGTGTCCAGGTGATGCAGACAGGCTGGACCAGAAAGTGAGAGACAGAATTGGACTCCTCACAGCAGTGAACTTCAGCTCAAGTACAAAGACTCTTTTTTTCATACTGTACAAACTGTAAATTAATGAAGTATTGACTTTAATACACTGATATACATTCCAGTGAAGTTGAGGGTTTTTTCTGTGCAAAAAGTTACATTTAGATGTGAACAAGCAATATGATTTTGTCAGCTTTCTAATTTAATGTATTAAAGGCAAAGATATTTATCACATAGTGAGAATTGCTACTATTTATCTCTGAATATTGTTCAAAAAAAGTGGTAAAAGTTATTCTTTCAGTGAGACAACAGAGCAAGCTTCTACAGTTGCACTACGTTTTGATAACAGTTCAATATTATTTTTGATAATAACATATATTTCAATGTTGATGAACTTCATACTTTTCATTCATAATCTGATTGTCTCTGTTGAAATAAAAAAACAAACATTACAATTACAAAATAATTATATCTACAGCCCCTAAACACACAAACACACCGCTTTCATAAATAACACACTTGTTCTGCAATAATATGTTTTATGTTTGCTGTAATTTTTGTTAGGAAAGGACATGCCTGAAAGACACAACATTTTCTCCTTCTCTGAGGGTCAAGAAGAACATCCAAGAGGAAAATTAAAAGCTGATGCTATGAGATTTTAAGACCAGTACAGGACAATCACTAAGAAACTACTTTTATTGTAAAAACAGTCAGCTGATCGAATGCACCTATTTCCACATCTACACTCCATCAGCTAATTATTTATATTTGCCTCGCTTTATGAGCTTCACATCACTTGTGCCTTGTACCACAGAGTTTGCAACGTCACAAATAAATGGGGCCAATCTTCAGTCAGATGTGAATGTGTAATCTAACATTTTCAGTAAGAATAATGGACAAAAGGAGTGCAAATACAATTTTTTGAAATGTGAACCAAAACTTAATCAAACATGTTTTAAATAAAAAGCACATATGGACAGAAGGTGTAAAGCTATTAAATGTATAAGTAAACACATTTAGTCAAATAACGTGACAGACTAGGACTGTGCAGTTGGTATCAGCTTTGCCCAGCATGGGCTCCTCCATCAGGCCTGGTCCTCCTCGCTGAGGAAAGACCCTCAGTCCTCTCCAAACCAACAGACAGGACGTCCATCACCCGGAGGTTTCTCCCTGAAGTCTCTGCAGCTTTCTGGACACCACACTGTCTCAATCCTTCCACACTGAATATGAGAGGGGGACAATGAAAATAACAAATGCTTTAGACCAGTGGTTCTCAACCTTTTTACACCAAGTACCACCTGAGAAAATAGTTGGCTCTCTAAGTACCACCATATGACCAATGTTAAAATGCAGGATCTCTCAAATGTCAACTGTACACTAGGGATGTGCATCTCCATCACTGAGGCCGATGCGATGCGCATCTCGATACGTTGCTACGATACGATACATTAACGATACCTTTGAAACACCAGGCGATGCGATACGATACGATTCACCCCTGTTGCGATACAGTTCGATACGATTTGATTCAACATTATGCGATTCGGGGCGATACGATGCGATTCAACACGATGCAAAAATAATGATACTTCAATATGGTACGACAGAGGATTTTTGTTTTATTCCTTATATGCAGCAAATCATACATTAACAAAAAAGTGCTTTACATATTTGGTACTGCACATCCCATCATGCCGTTTATTTTTTTACCTTTAAAAGCTCTCCAGAGTACAATTGTATAACACCTCACAGTTAAACAATGTAAAGATGCATTGCTCATGATTAACAATGTGCAAATAACAGCTACCATAGAGCAATGCCCATACAGCTGCCAGCCTGATGTGCTTAACACTCAGAGGCTAACTCACCAGTGAGCAGAAAGCAGTGGGTTCTATATGAACAATAAAGAAAACAAATAACCTTTCACAAACAGGTATTTCATAACTGCTTACAGTAAGGAAGACATTTAAATTATTATTGGCCGTCACAGGCTGCTGTAAGCTAAACACCTCTCTCTGACAGAACACCTCACTGAGTGATTTAACTCATATGTCTCACTTTCAGGTTTCTCTTTTCAGCCGCAGACCCCACGTCGCCTCTTTATGTGCGTCGCTAAGTTCCTCGTACTACTTGTGTACTTTAAAGCGGCTCGGCATCGTTAACAATTTGCGAGTGATTTTTCAAGTTGACCGTCTGTAGTATTAGTGCCGCGCACATACATCAGGACGTTACTGATGGGGTGCGGCTGCGGAGTGATACTGTGTGTATGCAAGTCCGCATCTAGGACGGATCTATGTATCATGGCTGTAGACCTGTTAAGTAATAAAGATACCTCATACAAAGGTCTACGGATACCTTATTACTCTCCATGACCTGCGGTCAACTATATAGCATAAATGACTATTACACCGTCTTTCTTGAACAATCCGAAGTGTTGCCAAACGTTTGATTTGTAGGTATTTTTCGGTGCGCTGTGTTTCTCTTTCTCCTCAACTTCCGTGTGTGTTGATAACTGAGACTCTCGTTCTCCGTAGTGGCGAAGCAAATATCAAAGATCGTCTCTGCTGAACGTTGACAAGATAAGGGGATTTTATATGAATGAATCGGTTTTTTACCGATGCAAAGACGCTACGCAATCGATGCATCGCGAGTTCAACCCAAACTGTAGCCGATGTGCACTCTTTCAACCGGTGCACTCGCATCTTGAACGTTTATGCCGGTGCACCGATGCGAATCGGTGAATCTTAACATCTCTACTGTACACACATGTCATTTCCTGGACCTATACCAAAGTTTGAATGTAGGCCTCCTGCAACAACCTACATCCTAACAGAAAATGTCCTATTGGGAATTCAGTTCCACAATAATAATGAAGCCTCCAGGAGCAGATGAGCCTAAGGGCTAATAGCTCATCTTCAGTCTGCTGATGTTTGCTATTGCCATTTCTGTGGTGGCAAAGTAAAAAAGATAAGAAAAAAGACAACAATTAAGGACAAGTGTGTGCTTTTTCAGCGTTTGACCTCGGTCACAGCCTTCTCTCCATTATTTGAGCAAATGTCTTCTTCCTGAGTCACTTCTCTCCTCCATCACAGCGGCTGTGCATATCACTTTTGCGTTGCTTGCGGAGCCTGCGCTTGTGCTCGATTGATGACTGTCCTTCTCCTCATTCACTTGTTCACTTTTGCTGGTAATATTCTCCTCTGTACCTCTCTTCCGAATACCTCCCGTTTTGAGCCACGTTTTTAACATCATTCAGCTTTCTTCTTTCTTTAGCTTGCTTGCAACGTTAGCGGGTAGTAAGGTCGTAATTAGCAACGCCAGAAATAAAATAAAAAATGTTTTTCGTTTCTAAATCTAAAAACAGCAATAGCCTATTAGAACTAATTTAAACCACAGTTTCAAGTATCTCAAGCTTATTTTCATTCGTTGTAGTATTTTGATAGTATGATTTATTTTTTAATTAATGTTATTCAATCAAGCCTCAAACTGATGGCACTTGTCCCTATAGCCTGTTTTAAATTGAAGTTGTCTGAGGTCCTTACCATCAGCTGCTCTTGCAGTAATAATAGTGTACCTTAATGTCCCAAATGTGCACAATGTAATGACTGCTTTTCATCTTTTTGTTTACTTAGTTGTGTTTCCAGTATTTTATATGTCTGTGTTATGTGTAAAGGTTAAAGGTGGGGTAGGTAAGTTTGAGAAACCGGCTCGAGATACACTTTTTGTTATATTCCATGGAATGCTCTTAACATCCCGATAGCAATGAATATCTTAAGTGCTTTGACAAAAAATCCATAAAAAAATGTCATCTGTGGAAGGCTCTGTAAGGAAGTGGCATATTTTTTCCGGTTGTTTATTTTCAAATTCTAGCTCACTCGAGCTGGTTTCTCCAAAATTACCTACCCCACCTTTGAAAAACATAAAAAATTTTATATGTCAGATTCCTCCACGTACCACTAGCGGGAGATGGCGTACCACCAGTGGTAAGCGTACCACAGGTTGAGAACCACTGCTTTAGAAAATAAGAAACATAAAGTTGACTGTTGAGTTGCTCAATTTTTTTAGATTGTCAATACTATTACTGCAGTGTTTCCCCTATATACAAATAGTGGCGGCGCAGCGCCGCTGCTGAAATATGAGCGCCGCTGCTAGGGGGCGCCAGCAAGGTACCGAAAAAAATAATAATAATAATTTTTAAAAAAGATTTACTTTTTTTTTTCTTTCTTAAAATAATAATAAGTGGCGACCCTTTTTCATTTTTGATTGTTTGTTATGTGAATTTGTAGTAATTGTGTTACTGTATGGTGTAAGGTGTATTTTTGCTAAATCTTGAGACATTGCCACCGTATGTACTAGGCAGGGCCAATTTCTGGCATAACACACAGGCGGTCGCCTAGGGCGCCAGATCTGGGGGGCGCTGCTCTGGGAGGGAAAAAACATTTTTGACCGTTGGCGCTCATCCAAATGTTCGGCCTAGATGTAACAACATTCATAATTAAGTAAATGTAACACCCTTTTCACCCCGGTTACACGTTTAATTTGCCCTGTACGGTGGGTGCTGTAAGTGATGAAAGTGGGGGATGTTGGCTTATCAGGCGCCCGCAGCTCACAGCCAAAGTGCGAGCGTGGTAGCGAGAGAGCGAGCAAGGGAGAGGGCGCAACGGTACCGGCGCTGTTGTTATTAGAATCTGGTGCTAGCTGCGCTAACGGATATAAGAAGTAGATGTTTCTACAACCAGGGTGGAGGAGAGCTCTCCTGTCAGACTGAGAGGCTCAGTGAGGTAAAGGACTCTCAGAGTATTTAGATAGTTAATTTTAGTCTAAGTTATCTCATTGGGTCTCAAACGTTTTGACCACAAATTATGTAAACACATATTTCCAAGGCACTCCTTTATAATTATTAAGATAAATAAAAACAGGTTTGAAATCATTCCAATGTACACTATAGGACAGTAAACCAAAAATATCGTTTAAAGTTGGAGAGATACAAAAATATGCATAAATAAATGTTAACTAGCTAAAATAAGATATGAATTAACAACAAAAATTAAATAAGCTACATTTATTTGTTATTGGCTATGGTAGGTTATTGGTTATGTTCATATACAGTACTTATTTGATTATTAAAATGTAAACCAATCTTTTTCATATGGGCGTTTTAGAGTTGTACCCCCTAGATCAGGTCTCTAGTAATTGTGTGCTCAAAGTGCACCAGATTGAAGCGTTTTACTGTAAAATGTTCATAAAAAAATCTTCCCCCGGACCCCCCTAGAGGATGTGACGTCCACCCCCCAATTCAAACATGTTTATACAATACTGAATACATTTGAAGCCATTTTGACTTATATTACCTATGTCAATAAGTTTCTGTTTTTGCAGTGTATTTGCCTTTTTTTAGAGATTTTTCATTTATTCTTTATATAAAATGTCGCCTAAAATCTCAGCTAGGGCAGCAAATTGTCTAGATCCGGCACTGGTACTAGGCCTCAAGAGCCTTTCTTGTGCTGACACATAGAAAGAAATTTGCGGGACGCACTTCGCACGCGCACACACTAAAAAATTCCACGCGCTCACATTATGCTGGGCCCACGTGCCTTAGCACCGCTGCTATGACTCCATCCAAGGGGAAACACTGTACTGTATAACTAATATATCAGGTTAAGAGGCACATTCAAATAAAGATTGGTCTTTAAATACATGTTGTCTTTTGAATTGTTTGTCTAAAGTTAAGGATCTAGAACTGGTAATTAGTTTTAAGGATACAGTCTGGTTATTATGCTGTTTGGAGGAGGCCTCACAGGTAAGAGCACTAACTAGCTACCATCACATGTACCTTAGCTTGACTTAAATGTATTAAACGTATAATTAAGTGATATCAAAATATAAATAACTAATGTCATGCAAACATATTAATAGTTGCTTGATTCCAGTGTTGAATTTTGCACAATTGCATACAAACGTTAAGGGATTTTAAGATTCTGAAGTATTATGCTAAAAACTCAATAACTTAGATTATTATTTATAGTTTTGCTGAATAGTTTAATGTCCGCTTACCTTAGAAACGTAAAATGCCATGGCAGTGTGCAGATGGGGAGCATGTTAGCTTAGCTTGGTAGCTTCAGCTAGCTCTGGAACTTTCAGCTCGGTGGCAGCCATGGCAGCAGGTCCCGCCTCGGCTCCGCCTCTTTGCCCTTATTTGGAGCAGGCTGGAGAAGGCGGGAGTTGAACTCTGACGTCACTGTCGAGCCGTTAGTGGCCGACTCCGCCTACTAAGGGCTTCTCTGCAACTCTGCAGAATCCTATGGGTGACGTCACGGACCCTACGTCCATTTATATATACAAGAGAGCCGCAGTGACGCGTCCTTAAACCCGGAAGTAAACTTCAAACGGTTCCTTCGTCTAAAACGCAATGCAATTTCTCCATAGGATTTTGGAAAATAGCTCGAAATAAGGTCTGTGGTTGACACATATTTAAGAGATGGATCACGTTTTGTTCAGCCGGATAATATCCACATGTCAACCCTACTTTTATAATTTTTGAATAATAAATCTAGTCGGCAGAAGCAAAATGCTAACGTTATGCTATAAACGAACTACAAGCCAGTACAGCAGCAGGGTCGCACGACTTCAACGTCACGCCAACTTAAGATCGTTTCAACTGACTTGCACTGAAACTGCACTTTGAAAACTTTAAATATATTAACATTTTAAACTGTATACCCCGGTTATCTAGGCCCGTTTTGTTTAATGTATACCACGTTTATCTAGGCCCTTTTTGTTTTATGTATACATGTCACACTGTGGGAAACGATATTTCGATATTTCTGGATGTATAACACATGTAGAATTTTTGACAATAAAGCTGAATTTGACTTTCGCGTGCTTGCATATTTTAACAAAGCTTTTCATTTTAGCCACACTGAATTTAACTAGAAGTCATGGCTGTGTCAATTACCAGTCTGATATCATTTTACAAAGATGACAAGAAGAGTGTAGATAGAGGAGAGAACCACTACAAGTCAGGACACGTTACAGTGCAGCCTAGATGAAGGTGTGCTTACCGGTGTTGTCAGGGCTAGCATGAGGGACAAGGTTTATAGTGTCGGTGAGTAGTGATAGCAAGAGTACCGTTAACCTTTTAAGACCGAGTTAATTTATTCACATTAATTCCCATCAACAAATCAATTTTATGTGTCACATGAAATCTTTATTAGGCAAGGCAAGTTTATTTATATAGCACTTTTCAACACAAGGCAATTCAAAGTGCTTTACAAAAAATGAAAGACCTTAAGAAAATGGCATTTAAAATCAGTCATTAAAAAGAAAAGCTAATACAATAAACATTAAAAGAAAAAATACATGGATAAAAGTTACAGTGCAGTCTAAGATATTAATATTTCAATTAAGAGCAGCGACAAAAAGAAAAGTCTTCAGCCTGGATTTAAAAGTAGTAAGTTGCAGCGGACCTGCAGGTTTCTGGGAGTTTGTTCCAGATATTTGGAGCATAATAACTGTACGCTGCTTTACCATGTTTAGTTCTGACTCTGGGACAGAAAGCTGACCAGTCCCTGAAGACCTGAGAGATCTGGATGGTTCATCATTTAGCAGGAGGTCAGAAATGCATTTTGGTCCTAAACCATTCAGTGCTTTATAAACAGCAGCAGTATTTTGAAATCTATTCTTTGACACACAGGAAGCCAGTGTAAAGACTTCAGAACAGGAGTGATGTGATCCACTTTCTTAGTGTTAGTGAGGAACCAGAGTAAAGACTTCAGAACAGGAGTGATGTGATCCTCTTTCTTAGTGTTAGTGAGGACTCGAGCAGCGGTGTTCTGAATCAGCTGCAGCTTTCGAATAGATTTTTTAGTGAGACCTGTGAAGACACCATTGCAGTAGTCCAGTCTACTGTACTGAAGATAAAAGTATGGACACGTTTTTCCAAATCCTGCTGTGACTTTAGTCTTTTAATCCTAGATATGTTCTTTAGGTGATAGTAAGCTGATTTAGTAACTGTTTTAATGTGACTGCTGAAACCAATAACTAATTTAACCCGCTGACAAGAGAGCCTACCTCCGAAGATCGTGACTGGCTGAGGGACAGACTCAGGGGCAGGTTCTCAGGAATTTCTTGGCTTCTCTCCCCCGAGCCAGAAGAGGAACACTACAGCTTGGAAACACTTACTGTTCCTGAAATTATCAAATCTGTTGGGCATCAGGGACCTGAGGCAATTGTGGCAAGCATGGCATTGTCTGAAGAGCAACAGAGGGCAATTCAGGTGGCTACCACTGGTCAGCGAACCAGCCCAAACTGGCATTTGTTCAGGAAAGGAAGGTTGACTGCCAGCAACTTTGGAGCTGTCCTGAGGTCAAAGCGTGTGACTGCTTCCTTTATTGCCAGGGTGCTAGGGCAACAACAGGCCCTTGATGGTGTTTTGTCTGTACAGTGGAGGACTATGAATGAATGTGAGGGCGTCAGGGCATTCACCACTGCAACTCAGATGCAGGTCCATGAGTCAGATTTGTGGCTCTCCCAATCAGGAATGTTGGGGGCATCTCCAGATGGTCTGGTAGGGTCTTCCGCTGTGCTTGAGGTAAAGTGTCCCTACGGAGACAGGGAAATGAAAATTAGTGAAGCATTGCAAATCAAGGGCTTCTTTGTCAGTAAGGAAGGAGAAACATTCAGCCTGCGTGAGGAACATCCTTACTGGCACCAAGTGCAAGGTCAGCTTCACCTCACTGCAAGAAAGAAGAAGAAATAATAAAATTGTGAATTGTTTTTAATTTACATTTACTCGCCTTTGCAATGTTGTGGTTGTTAGAGTGTTAGGTTTTCTGTCAGCTCGTCTGTTGGGAAGAGGTTCTCACTTGCATCAGTGTCTTGGCCACAGCAGGGATGTTTAGTAACACAGTGATGCAAATTAGTCGCTTTTCGGCGCCTCCCACTTTTTTAATGCTACTTTGGGTGACTTGTGTAATTCGTGGAGAACCGAAGAGTTTTCGTTTTGGGGGGGGTCCGTCCGTCCGTCCGTCCGTCCGTCCGTCCGTTAGTCCGTCCGACTGACGGACAACATCCCACTTCAAAAAAGAAGAAGAAATCTAGATCGCAAAATAATTAAACAAGCGAGTGCCTGTTTTTCCTGGCCAAGGACAGGTTCCTTGAACACAACACGAGCGTAACGTGTCTTCACGTGGTTATGTCTCGTCTGAAAGGAGTGTAGACTAGACTGCTTACGGAGAGCACCGGAACGCCGCTCCAGCCCTTCAAATATTGCAGTACCTATAAGGAGCCGTACACATACCGCAGTGTTTGCGTGGCTGTGTCTTTAGTTGTAAGCACAGTGGTGATCTGTTGTTATTAGCATCTGGTTAGCTAGCTATGCTAAAATAACCTCAGTGAGGTTAAGGCACACCTTGATATGATCATTATGATTATTAATGAGACATTAGAGACTAAATGAAAAAAAGGTATAAAATACTATATGACAGTAACAAAAAAGTTGTTCAAAAATAACAAGAATAGAGTTTAAAAGGAGAGTGATTTGTAAAATATCCAAAAAGAAAAATCTGCTTACAGTTCTGTTTCAAATGGTTGTTCAAAGGTGTACCCATCTCCCCATGTTGCTCTCAAAGTGCACCATATTGATGTTTTTAACTTCAATATTTAAAAAACAATCTTCCCGGGGGAGCATTCCCCAAGACCCCCCTAGAGGAAGTTAGGTCCCCCCCACTTAAATCATGTTCACATGGATACTAAATACATTTGCACACATCTTATGTCCATATCTTTCTGTTTTGGTGGTCATGCCACACCGTGTGATTTTAGTTTTTTTAAGCAGAGGTTGAGTTCAATCATTTGTACGGCCCTCGGAGGATGTTGTAAAAATTGAAAGGAAAAAGGTTCCCCACCCCTGCTGTAAATAATAACTTATCATCTCTGTCTCCTATTGATCTGAGTATATTATAAAGAATAGCCAGTTAATTGAAGCATTATAGCACAGGCCTTTGTCAGATGGTATATTACGCTGCTTTTTTCCTGCTTCGAATAGTTCTCTCTTTTTTCACCATACCTGTGTTTGCATCACTGGTAACAGGAGACCTGGACTAAACTATTTAAGTGTATTCCATGTGACCTGAGGATAACTCTTTCAAATGTGTGAAAACTCAGGAGTCCATTTAAGTGTGTGTTAGGATGTGCTGGGCTCTGCCGTGGTTAACTAGGACACTTAAATGAAACTGTGACGTTTCAAATGCTATCAGTATTACTGTGCTTACACTCCCACAGCAAGATATTTTGTGTATAACTGTAAAGGGGGCCAACAGACATGTTTGAAGCAAATTATCTGAAAATGTGTACATACAAGAAGTAGAAAAAGGAAGACCTATAGTGTAATCATTTCTGAATGATCAAAGGCTGACTGTATGGCTTGCCTGAAAGTGGAATTACGCCTGTAATGTCTAAAAGTCTTAATGGAATAGAAAAGACTTGACCTAAACTGGAATTGTTTGTCTGAGTGTGTGTGTCAATAATTACTTCATTTTAATCAGCTGTGTGTCTCCGTCTGCAATCTAAGGTTGCCACGATGGTAACAGCTGACTGACTCCTGGGTTAGACAATTCATTGAATCTAAATTAACCTCCCCTTCTTCTCGCTCCAATACCAAGAGCATGAGTTTTGTGTCAAAGCATGTGAAAATGTTATCAGGATAGAATTTTCCTCTAGAAATGTCAGGTCTCAGTCTCCATGGAAGTCAATGTAAACAAAAAATGAAAAGGAATAATTTAGAATGACTTAGGGAACATTTTCAACAAAAGGGGGTCGAGGAAGATTACCAACATCTAAATAAGGCCATTTCTACTGATCATATTTCCATTGTTGTCTACTAGAATAGATTTATATTGTGCAATTTTCCAAACTCACATGGTTTCTCATACAGCATCTCTGTACAGGGGCGGACTGGGGGGAAAAAGTGGCCCAGGGATTAATTGACAGACAGGCCCACTTAATGCGCCGCATGTATCGGCCGGCCGGCGACGAAAGTATGTTACTTAACAAAAAACCCTATGCATTTTATGTTATTTTGGACAATTATTCATATAGTAATCACATTACCTGAGCCCTTGAGTTGCCGGGAAGATTTTTTTTTACATGTTGAAGTTAAATGCATCAATCTGGTGCACTTTGAGAGCAAAATTAGGGACTAAATCTATGGCAGTCAGTAGGGGCTTGGACTGTGAGCTGTAGGGTCACCGGTTCAAGTCCTTGACCAGACCTACATTTGAGTGTGGACTTCTACTTGGAGAGATCCCAGTTCACCTCCTGCCCTGCCGTGGTGCCCTTGAGCAAGGCACCGGACATCCCCCTTCCCCCCTCACTCCCATTGCTCCCCGGGTGCTGTACAATAGCTGCCCACTGCTCCTAGTAATAGACTCCTGGTACTAGGATGGGTTAAAAGTGTGCTCTGCATGTGTGACCATTAAAGAGGGTTTCATCCCTCCCAATTCTTCTTCAACACCCATATAAAACAGAACTGTAAACAGATTTACTTTTTCTTTCAACATTTATTTGAACAGCAAGTAGAGGCAAAATTGACTGCACCCAAAACAATAAAAAAATAAGCTAGCTATAGCCTAAACTCAGTAACAGAATGTGGGCAACAAGTTATTCTCCACAGCCGCGCGACCTCTGAGTCAGACGTGACTTCCTCCTTTTCTATCCTAAGGGTACAGCCGCACAGCCACTCCCCCTGAACCCTGTTTCCCTGCCAACCAACCCCCCCCCCCCCCCTCCCCTATGCAAGCCCCTCCCTCTGAACCCAGGGCTCACTACAATACTGTATACTGTATACACAAACTATACAAAAACGCCTTTACGCTTTGGAGCTTGTTTATCCATCTGTAGCAACTGCCAGCTAGGTCTCTCAGTCACTCACTCCTGATCGTTCACTGCGCAGTGACAGCTGCTACGGGCCTGATGTTTGAAATTGAAACTGATAGATAGAACAAAGGTAGCCCCACTGGGCTGGGCTGGGCTGGGCCGGAACACTTACAAATGTGGGCCGGTAGGATTTAGGTAAGCAAAAGCCCAGTGGCCGTCAGCGAGACACAGCTAAACCCAGCCCAAAATCAGCCCGAAACCAGCCCGAGCACACACACCCGCAGCCTGGCTAGGAGTTTGTGTGCGTGCTCACCAACTCACAGCCTCGTCACGTCCCGCCGTCTTAGGGAGGAGAAATTGGCGGAGCTGCAGCTGAGAAAAGATTGAGTGTGTGTGTGTGAGGAAGTGCGCAATCCACGGACTTAACCTGTTGAACCCCATCCCTGTTTTTCAGGTCTCAGGCTCGAAAATGACATTTCCAGAACAAATGACCATAACTACACCTCTACAAGGGGAAAATGAATAATCTTTTTCATTCTGGGGCAGCATAGACAGGTCTTTTCTGTGTTTTAATCGCTAAAGGATGTACTTTGAGGGTTTGTGACTTTGCAAACCGTTTACATACATAAAAACCTTCATAACATACAAGGGGACGGGTAATAACCGGAAAAGCATAACATGGGACCTTTAAGAAATATTTGACAGGTCATCTTAACTCTGTGATGTAACGCTCTCTGGCCCTGACACAACAGCAAAACCTGAAATCCTTTTACCAAAGCTTTAAAGAACCTTGAATATTTGAGTGTTTCAAAGAATTTTACTTTTTTAAAGTTCAACATTCATGAAAAGGTGGGAAAATGCTAGAATTCTGAACATTTGGTCCAGTCATTTGCCTAAATAGTTTTTGGGGAAAATATTTGTCAGGGTGCAAGGAAAAGGACCCAAATGCAGTATTAACAAAAAGCGAGCTTTAATTTACCAAAAAAAGCCGGTGACAAAAGAAAACAAGAGACAAACTTAGCATTACCAAAACAGGGGAGCACGAGTAAATAATCCAGGACCAAAACTTCAAGGACAAACATAGAGCGTGACATGAAGGGAAAGACAAACAATGAACCGACACCAAACAGAGGAAGAGACAAGACTAAATACAGGGGGGGGGGGGGGGTAATCACGAGACGAGAAACATCTGGACAGGGGAGGAGAAACACAAGGGCAACAGGTGAACACAATCAGACAATTAGACACACCAGGGAAACTAACGACAGGGAGGAAAACACAGGGAGAAGGACCAGACAAGAAACAAGGAGGAAAACATGACAGGGAGAACAGAACAGCAAAATAACCCCACAGCTAGACACAACAAAACTCAAACCCTGACAACCTTTGGTAAAGCATGAAAATGTTGTTATTAATAAATTATCAAAATGATGTCGTAGTTGTGCTGTGCTTGAATAAAATGTGTAAGTTGAAAAATTACAAGCAGAACAAAGACTTAAAGGCCACACAGAGGCGAAACGGGTGTTATCCGCTGCAGTTCTTTATCGTATGGGCAGTTCGTCCACACGAGGCCGTAACGGGACCATGGAAACTGAGCCCTCAAACGATAACGCAACCCAAAGTGGGAAGGTCTGGTAACGTAACGCTTGCGGCACCTTTTGTATGCCCTAAGCCAGTGGTCACCAACCAGTCGGGTGTGGTGCAGGTAGATCGCGCACTATTTTTAAAAAAGTAACAAAAGAAAGACAAGTAAAAGAAAAAAAAAAAGTTTTTCTTTTAATAACGTTTTTAGATGTAAGCCTATCAATCACCAGCAGGTGCCAATTGATTGACGTATCTTTGAGATATTCCTTGTCGCTCCCGAAAATAATAGACTGACTTCAAGTGATGCTGCATATTTTTGAACTCACTGCACTTATGGTAGATACCAACTACAACAAAATGAACATATTTTACGTGATTTAATTGTAATACACGTTTCAAAATGATGCCGGAATAAGTACATATTCTGTGACATAACTTACCGGTTAGTAAAAAACAAGAATTAATGCGTTGACAAGTGTGCAGACAAGACGGCAGGCAAAAAACCTTTTAAAATTTGTGTTTTCTGAATGGAGATCGGTTCGATAAGGCTAAACTAACTGTAGCTGCTCCGTCCAAACTCACAACAACGTGATACAGACACAGATACAACAGCGACTGTATTCGCCATGACACAGACAGTCTGTGGTTTGTACTTGTTTAATTTTTGTCTAGTTTCTGAACAGATATGAGGAGCTGAGAGCTCTGTGTGCAAACAGCTAACGGCTGCTGTTTTGGTTTTCTGATTCAACTTCAGTGACGGCAAGCTGAGATCCTCACCTCTGATTGGCTACCGCGCGAACGCGTCATTCGCATCAACCGCGTCTGTCCGCGTCTTTGCAATGACTTTACATGTAATCGCTTCCGGTGTAAACGCACCAATGGTCTATGCACGGATAAAGTTAAATGTTGTTAGAATTTTGTTTTTGTAAGAATTGTTTTAATTGTTTTAATGTTCATGTTAAATGTTGCACTTGCATGAAGCTTCAGTGGATAAGCCTCACAGTTAAAATGGCACTTTGTGTTATCTGCTCACTGCAAGATGTTGTTTTTTTCTTTGTTGTTGTTGCTGTCAACAAAATAATGTACTCATTCACTCAAACAAATGGAAAATAAGCTACATACATTTATAGGATTGTAATGAAGGAATGAATTAAACTTATAATGATAGGTATGATGTAAATATATATATGTATCCTTTTTGACATGTTAGTTATGTTGTGTTCTTGGTTTAATCAAATTGGAAGTTGCACCAAATGTTTTGATGTAATTCAGATGCAATTAGCCTACATAAAAGGCCTCAAATTTGAAGTACAGTCTGGGCCGTCTTTTTCACTCAATTCTGCAATAGGTAGATCTCGCCTTTCACCACGGCCGAGGTCGGGGAATTTGGGCTTAAAAAGGTTGGTGACCACTGCCCCAAACGATCATAGCGCCGCCTCTCCCCACCTCTCCTGCTCACCCCCGCGTCACCCCCGTCATTGCTGATGCGTTTCGCCAACAACAATAACAATGGCGGATCACAGGGTTGCGTTCGTGCTCCAGACGCTACTGACCATGCTACAGATGTTAGTGCCAACAATCTACAGCTTCTCTACCACAACCATCAGCAACAAGTGGACATGGAGAACTACATGAACTACATCAGGCATCCTCAAAGTCCGGACTCCGGTCCGGATCCGGACCGAACGACAACTGTCTCTGGACTCTGAGCGAAATTATACTTTTCATATGTATTATCTGTATTATCTGTGTTATTTTTGAGACAACGCAACGAGTCAAAATTCTCCGTTGTGTACAAACAGCGCTCTATCTGTCTGTCTGTCTGTGTGTGTCTGTCAACGCATTGGTCCAATCACATTCAGCATCCCATCAGCGTTTTTCCCCCCCCACCAACAGTCTGCGAATCAGAGGCACAGTAGGGCGGGTCTTCACGGAATGCGGGTGGGAAAAATGTGTGTTTAAAAAAAAATAAGTCAGAGCGAGAGTTAACAGCTCATCTAGTTGCATCTGTACTGTAGCTAGCAGCCTAGTTTCACCTACCTGGGACCCCGGGGCGGCATGGCGTGGCAACTGCCACCCTAAAAATAGGCCTTGCCACCCCAGCTGCCACCCCAGTTGGCAGCTTTGTTTTGAAAGAAAAGTTGTGGCTCATCAGACATTTATGAGAGAACGTCTCTAATGTCCGAGTGCAAGTGAATGCAGCACAAGACACACGTCTTGTAACGCACGTCAACCCATGGCGCGAGCGTTGAAATATGATTGGCGGCGATTTCATTTGAACGGTACGGCGCAAAACGAGAAGCATTCGGACCATAGACTGATTCGGACCCAAGTACTGAAGGAATGAGTTATTTGCGGTCTACAATGACAGAGAAGAGACTGTCAAGTTTGGCTGTACTCAGCATTGAATCAAAACGCACTAAAGCTTTGGATCTTACTAATTTTGTGAGGCGTTTTGCTGAACAAAATGGTAATCGCCGCATTCAGCTGTAATAGACATGATGCTCTGTTCACGGGATGAGCATACAAAACTGTTAAGATGATGACCTTACGTGTTTTTTCTTTGTGGGGGTCTGCCCCCAAAAAACTGTTCTAAGTCCTGAGAAAGTCAAATAAGACGGTGTGTAAAACTACACTGCCCAGTCAAAAAAAAGTGACCACTAGGCCAGTAGGTAAGGACTTTCCACTGGATAATAACTGAAGTATAAAATAATGCATGACTGAAGTGATGGAGACCATGTTTGAAGGCAAACAAAAAGAGGAAATAACAGGTCAAATAAAGCAAATCCCCCTCTCAGATTCCACAGCAACCAGAAGAACATACATACTGGCTGGTGATTTGATTAATCAGCTTTGTGATGGAATACAAAATGCACAGTGCATTTCCTTAGCTGTGGATGAGTCCACTGGCACCACTGACAATGCTCAGTTGCTGGTGTTTGTGAGTTTTTATGATGAGGCAAAGGGGGAGTTTGTTGAAGATGTGTCGGGCCTGACGAACCTCAGTGGACACACAAGGGGGCAAGACACTTATAAAGCAATGATGGGAATGCTGGATGAAAGAGGGTGCGGCTGCCTTTATTCATAACTGTGCAGCTCTGCGACTCTGAGGGATCAAGCACAGACGCAATAACAATGAAAACTGCTGCATACAGATTATTTTTGTTTTTGCAACCTCGTGTTAAGAATCTTGTTGCAATTTTTTTAAATGTTGAATGACCGTAATAATCGGACCTTTGTCTTATTAAAAACTTTTTTTTGGACCTTTAACATTTGTATTTGAGTACCCCTGAACTACATGTTGCTAAAATGTAGTTCTCCGCGGTGGATGTACTACAGTGTCTCCAGCGGGTCGATCGGTCTCATGTGGTCGGACACGTTTCTCGTGCCGATTCCGTGTGGTCGTTTCGTTTCGGTCTCCGTGTGGACGGGCCCTAAAGCAAGGGTAGATTAAAACTGGACAATCTAGTGTGTGTAAAAATGAGCTGATATACTAAAAGACTGAAGGAAATAAGGAACAGGTGACAGGTGGGCGGGGAGAGGGTTTCTACAGGACAGCAGGGAGTGGCTGAAAGTGAGTCTGGTGACATATTTGAAAAAAGTCTGAGAGCATCTGGCGGACCAGTGGAGAGTGACACAACAATGCAAAAATACTAAACACAACTAAGGCACACATTGTGTCGGAAATTTTTGCACGAATCATCCCTGCTATTACGATTATGAGATTGACAGGACACTGAGAAACAACATTCATATGACCACATTTCTTTATTTTTAAAAGATGATTCAGCCAGCTCTGTGATTAAAGCCTCTTCAAAGATGCTCATATAGGTTCATTGATAATTAAATGTATATTGCTATTGAAATTAAAGGTTTAATTTGGAAGTCGTATCTCTTGTATCTTACAAGTTAAAAACATATTTTAGAGTATTACTCTATTTGCTGGATGATTTGTTATTTTTCTGTAAGTCTAGGCTTTTATACACAGTTTGCTATGACAGATCCCTTAAAATCTCATGGAGCTGAAACCACCGTTGAAGATATTACTGCCTCGCCTTTTTTAAAGATGCTCTTTCACCTACAGCCTCCCTTCAGAGACTCACAGCTGAAAGCTCTATCAATTTCTGATGGGTCCTATAATGTGATTTCTCACAAGGTAAAAGCTTATAATGTTTCCTCATAGTCGCTGAGGTCAGTTTAACACTGAAGGGTTTTTCATTTGCAACCCTCTCAGTTTGGTCTCAGTAATAGCATCTGATATTGCATTATGGAGCCCCACTGAATAGCTTTTAAAGCACACGCATTGACTTTGGATCGCTCTGACCCAGTGTTGGAAAAGGGTATTTAAAATATACTGAGATATAAAGACCATCTAGTGGGATGATCAAGTCACTGGGATTATTGTTATTGGTTTGTTATTGTGTTTTATATACTGTTATTTCCTGCCTGTCACAAGTTTAATAACATATATATAACATATATGACACGAATATGCTGCACTGGACATTTGACGGTTTAGATTTTTTTGGCTTCATTTTTAAGTTTTTTGTTTTGAGTAAGTTTATTTTTGTAAGGTTTTTTCCTCCTAGATCTTAAAAAGTAATATTAATCAATATATAATATCATAATCATTTACTAAATCGAGTTGGACTTGAAACCATAGATACACGTTGAAGAGAATGGAGTAAAGCAGAATGCAAATGACTGGACGAGATTATCATTTTATAATGTGATGTCTTCCTCAATTGCATTTATAGAATTTAGGAAGAAGTTTTGACAAACAAGTAGATAAATAAAACATTTTTAAAAAACTGATATTTTAGAACAAATGCAATTAAACCTTACTGTAATTCTGCCCTGAGCTAAATTTGCATTCTGTTGCTCCTATCATATTTGTGTCTCCCTGCTGTTGTTTCCTCTCATCCGCCCAGGTCTATACGTGACAGTGAGTGCTGACAGTGATTGACAGGGACAGATTAAACCCTGGCTGTCAGCCTCTGTCCTCTGCAGAGGAGCATCTGCACTGTTCTGCCTCTCTGCCTCAGCTGATTCCAGGTTAGCAAGAATCACACCTCTAATTGACTTCAGTTAGTGCAGAGACATGTTCAGACTGCATTTGATCATCAGAAGGCGAGTAAGGTCTGCCACACAGAGTCCTACAGCGCAGGCAAATCATTTGGACGGGGTTCAGAATAAGGTAATTCTCGACAACTGTGTTGGTGGCTAACAGCTGGACAGCTGTGACGGCTGTTCAAAGAGAATCCTGCACTCACTTTACATCTGAAAGTTATGAATGCCAAAATAATGGAAGAAAATTCTGGTTGAATTACTGACTGGACTAGTGTGTCAAAAATAATGCACTATGCCTCTCTATATCAATTTGAATGTAAAAAGCATCATTTAGAAATGTTAATAATTAAATAGTTTGAGAAACTACAATGCTAATGCTCAATGGGGAACCAGTTTTTGGAAATATTTGCTTTGACATTTTAAAATATTTTTTTGGACAAAAAGCAAAAAAAAACAAACAAGAAAGTTACACAGAATTCTCAATATGGCCACATGTTAGCAATTTGATTCACATAATAAAAGCTCTCTCAATATCACAAGATGTCACTGTGACACTGTATGCTATAAATGCATTAAAACGCACTGTTATCATGTTGTGAGGAATACTCCAACAATTTTCAAGCAGAGAGGATGATTAAGAGTTGAAAAGGCATACACTACTGTCACCCAAAGGTAACAGACTACCATCAGGTGAAGCAGATTTTTAAACCTTTTGACAGAGTCTGGCTTTATTTTCCCTTCACTTCCAATTGTTATGCTTTGTATATTTTTGATGTATTTACAATATGTATGTTTCTCTCAAGGTAGGATTTGAGTTTTATGAATACTATTATATAATCTTTCGAGGCATTTTCCAGTCCACCAAAAGACTACAATGTCCGCAGTGAGGAATCACATGGCAGACATGCGAGACAACAAAACCACAATCTCCACAGAGGAAACAATAATACATAGCTTCAAGGCTTCTGTAGATATTTGAGATGCCTGCCAAGCTGCAAAACAACATGGCAAGACACCCGGCTAAGCACCAAAATGACACTGAGCTCCGTGAACAGCCAAACATTTCTATATACTGTCGTTTCTAGACAGCTTAAAGAATGCTTAGCAATAAGCATTGTCTGCCAGGAGGCAAAGAGGCTCCCCGAGTGTCAGACAGACAAGAAGCTGACTGTTGATGCCATTAGGCAGCAAAGGGGCTTGACATTTGCTGCCCAGTTCACTGCCCCAGCATGCTTTGCAGCCTGGACATGTCATGACCATTATGTGGTTTTCTTTAAGCTGTGCTGAAGCTGTCTCATACAGTAGGTTTATGTATGACTGCAAGAGAGACTGTGGCAACATGACTTTAACTTGTAGTTTTTATTTAGCAAATCAAGACATCTTTAAGGCGGCATGTCCGACATTAATTTAAGTAATTATTTATCTGAACTTGTTTAAAAAGTCTCTACTCTATGACTCAGATACCATTATCCTGTTGTTCCTCCTCACTGAGATTATAAGAAAAGTGTATTCAGTCGACATGAGCATATTTTAATTAGCATTTGGCAAAACATTTAGATTGGTATTGGCCTTTCATTATCATTACATATACTGTAGATATATTAATACTAGTTGTGCTATTACAGCTTTTGCAATATCTAAGTTAATGATTTGGCAAGCAAACATGCATGAAAACATTTAATAAAACATTGTTGCTTCAAATTAGATAATAGCATGATAAATCATGCATGATGCAAAATATAACTGCCTTTAATTTTCCGTGCGGTGGACCTTTTCTATCCTAGGATGGAGAAAAAACCACCTTTAGCCTGCTTCCCCCTGCTTCAATGCTTCGAGCTAGTTTCAGATGTCAATGACAATGTGACAGCAGTGGCTCAGTCCGCTGGCTGAGGGGAAGAATGGTCGTCTATACCATAGCATTGGCATTGAATCATTTATCCACACTGCACAGTCAAGATTGTAGAAAAACATAGCATCATTTTTAAGTTGATATCGTTTACTTTAAGGCCATCCATAACCTCACTCCTCTGCACCTCTCTGACCTCATGCACATCAACACACCCATCCGCACTCTCAGGTCTTCTGCTTCCCTCCACCTCAATGCACCCCCCTTCTGTTTCACCACCATGGGGTCTAGAGCCTTCAGCCGCTCTGCACCCCGCCTCTGGAACTCCCTCCCACCTGACATCCGCAACACTGACTCTCTCCCCATTTTCAAATCACATCTCAAAACATATCTCCTCACACTCGCATGTCCACCCTGATAATTATCCATCACACATCCTCTGTTTTATTTATTTTATTTGTTATATACTGCATTGTCTTGTTTATGTTTCTTATGCTGGTGGTGGTATTGTGTGTCTTGTTTTTTGTGTGTTTGTACGGCGACCTTGAGAGCCTTGAAAGGCGCCTATATAAAATAAATGAATTATTATTATTATTATTACTTGATAGCAACCAAGTAAATGCAACTCTTCTCTTAGTTCCCAGCTCCATTGTTGGAAATAATGGATTCTTTAACAGTTAAATGCTCCACAATTTCAGCAGCTACTATTTGACTCTCTCTTCTGCGTAGACACGGTAGTCTATGTGTCTAAAAACTAAACTATGGAAGCCGTGAGAGTGAACTAAAACAGTAAATTGTGGGCAGAACAGCAAAACAATAAGCTGAAATGTACTAAACTCAGTAAAGTGGAGGAGCTACAAATCAAGGTGATAATCCTCTGTTGGTTCATCATAGAGTGGTGCAGGGATGATGTATTTACCCGGAAGTAAGCTGCACTTGGGTTCCCTCAACAAAAAAGCAATGGGCTTCCTCCATAGGGTTTTGGTAAATAGCTCGAAATAAGATCTGTGGAAAACGAGCCTGTTTTATAAATGCATGTTTTGTTCAGCCGGATCATCTCCACATGTCTACCCTACTTTTATCATGTTGAATCATAAATCTAATCGCCAGAAGCAAAATTCTAACGTTATGCTATAAACAAACTACAGCAGGGTCGCCGCTTCAACGTCACACCAACTTAAGATCCATATTAAAAAATACAGATTCAAAATTGTCCAAGTTGAAGCGTTTGTTTTAACAGTTTGCAGGAGGCAGGTACTTGCTTTCAAGCAGAACAGGGGCAAACAAACTTAGCAGGAGTGTGTATGTGTTCGGCGTAATGACGTACAACGTCCTTGACAACTTCTGTAGTCATTGTAGCGACAGCAGGAAACAAAGTCGCTGAGAGGCTGAGGCCGGGTCTGTTTGCTGTTGTCTGACACGCTAAAAAAGTACTTGCTGAGATCCGTTTCGTAGTATAGTTTAATGAAAAAACTCGGTTCTCAGACATATACATTGTTATAATCAAAGCAATTGTAATCTTGCGGTCAATAAAAAAATACAACGGCCCTGTGTCACCCTCTCTTCCACACACCCACACCTCACACAGGTGAACAGGATTATAATGAGTGCCACCCATACCCATGTGACCCAAGCCAATCAATCAACAGTGATCATGGCTCCTACAGTCATATTCAGCCACTTGGTAACAACCATCGTTTTTCAGACACGTCAACTCTTCAGAAATCACCAGTGGGGTCACTGCTGATGGATTTAATGTCGTAGAACAAAACGTGATCCGTCTCTTAAATGTGTCTCAACCACAGACCTTGGCCGTTTCTCAATCGTGAGGAAACTGGCTTCCAAGCCAATATTTCAAGGATACTACGTCATCGAGTGCCGCCGAAGGACTGTTCCAATCTCCAGCATACTTGGAATTCCACCGAGGCCACGTCCTTGGTTTGGGGGTAATTTCGAGGCTGCACATGGGTAGACTTTGCGTCCTTCAAATCCCCACAATGCTTTGCGCGCGGACCCATTTGAAAAACCCTTGCGGAGAATGGCAGAACCGACGCAGCACAGCACACATTTAAATGTAAGTATGTAGTGGCGTAGAGCATGTGTTGGTAAATATGTTACTTTGTTGCATTTGTTATCACCAAAAATGTGTTCCGTGAAAGTAAAGCAAGTTCATAATTGGATAGACATCGTGAGGCATTTATTTTCGGTACAGTTTATTTTGTTAGAGAGAGTGGCACACTTGTTAGCCTGTTCCATTCTTCTTTGTTTTCCGAAGCCGTGGCTTGGAAGTATACTTGCTTCGTTTCTGAAGGAAGTGACTTGGAAGTAGGCAACTACCAAGCCAGTATCCTCGCGATTGAGAAACGGCCCTTATTTCCAGCTATTTTCCCAAATCCTATGTAGAAATCCCATTGGCTCTGAGACGAGGGAACCGGTAGTGGTAAAATGCTAACTCACTTCCGGGTTTATGACGCGTCACTGCACCACTCTATTACAAATAAATAATTTGACATTGTCATTTGACACTGTAGATTGCTTGTGTTATTTAAAAATCGTCAACAAGAAGTACATTATATGCATGAGACTTCCTTCCTATTCACTCCACAAATCCTTAAAATGCTGAAAACGAATCCATTCTGGATGTTTCTTTTTTAAGAATGGTGATTGGCTGACATCAGCATATCATATAAAAGGTCAAAATGTTTTTTCTGAAAGATTTCATTTTTTAATGATTCAGGAGCATCTCCTGAGTTTATGCTGCTTTGCAATTCTGCAAGTTGCTATGCAGCTAAGATGAACGGTTGCACTATGTCTGAAATGCTATATGAATGTTGTTTAACGCACTGACTGTAATGAAAGACCTCCCAGATGAACTGGCTGAAGATGATGTATATGGGTACAGAATATAAATGTCTAAGGCTATTCTCTGATTGCATTGCATTCTGCATAAACTGCAAATCAGTGTCTGCATTATACATGAACACTGTAATACGCAGAATATAGGAAAAAGTTGCCCACTTACTTCACTACATATAGTAAAGGGCTTCTGGGGAGTATTGTAATAAATTGACCATGATTCAGCATCAACATAGATCCTCACATTCTACACATTAAATTCTTATTTTCTCTCTGCCGTGGCTCCTATTAGTTAGATAAACTAATGCAAAGTCATTATATCTGATAAGCAGCAATGATGATGTGAACGTGCTTCTTACTTATTGTATCTTTGCATAAAACATTACAATGAAGATATTACTGGTGGTCCGTTTAGAGCTTTATAATGAAGAGTCAGGAGAGGCGAGAAAGTGTTAATCACAACCGGCATCGAAGCACTGCTGTGTGAAATATACTGTTCCTCCACAGAGAGCCTAGCAGCGCTCTTCTGTTTTTATTAGTCCACGCTGAAATCTCAAAGATACATTACTGTTATGTATATGTATGGGATGGATCTCAGCATGCATTTTTCTGCATACAGAATTAGCTGTAGGAGCTATGCTTTGGTATTTTTCTTTCTTTTTAACTTTTAATGCAATTTCCAGTTGCTTTGTTTGCTTCACTGTCTTTCATCACTTTCTTGTGAAACATGTTACGTTTTTAAGAGCTGAGGAAAACAGCCCTATTTCAGCTAAGGGAACTCTTCTTCTTATCTGAACATTTTTAAAAATCAAAATCTACAGAAACTTGATTCTTACTGGTAAATGGCTGCATTCAGGATTTAATATCCAGATTTATTAGGCAAAATAAAGCCAATTTATAGGACTAAAAGTAAAAAAAAATGCGAAAGCAACTACTTGCAAACAACCGTACCTGTACTGTACCTACGGAATATATTGCTGGAGCTCTTACTTGATATACTAAACAATACATAACCACTGTCCTACTCACCACAGCAGAGATTATGTGCACTCTCATTGCATTACACCACCTTCTCCAGCCTTTACTCATATATAATTGACCCTTGTGGCAGCAGAGTGGCATTCCTATGTTTCCCTAAAACCCCATTACAGCGTGCCTGCAGCACATATATCCACGGCTGATCAGCTCAATTCACGGATGTTAGCTTGACATTGATGTTATGCTAATGCAGTGCCACTCTCCTGACTGTGTCCACACACTGAGCACCTTCTAGCATTAGCTGTGAATTGTCATACAATCCACCCATAATGGAAACTATTTGTATTCAGAGGGAGAGTTGGGGGACACCTTGCATAATCATGTCAATGTATAAATAAGCTTATACTTATTCATCTCTGTCTGTTATCATTTGTCTCTTTCAGTTTTTTGTATCACTGAAACACATCACACTTTTGTTTTACAAAATGATCTTTGACATTATGCAATATACTGAATTCTGAATGCTCCTCAGGGATATTAAATATAGATCAGTTTGTATCTTTTTAAGTGCAAGGACAAGTAATGAAATTGTAATCAACATAATCCTCCCTGGGGTAACAATAGTGAGCCTCACTGTGATTTTTATTTTTGAAATCAATCTATCCTGCAGGCATGAGGCTCCACCTTATCAAACCCAGCATTCTAGTGGAAGTGACAGCCTGAAGCTGGGAAAAATGCTTTCTGACGTCCTGATGGTGCGTTAGCGTCTATGTGCCTTTTTCTTGTCTGCTCAAAAATAAATCGTGTTTTCCCCTGAAAATAACTAGCATATAGAATAGAACTTGAATCCACCTTTGGGTTCTTCATGAAATTATAATGAATCCTTCCTACTGCGGGTATTTAGAGTATTACTACCCTCACATTTTACCAGGGGAATATCATTATGCTCTTGCTGCTAAAAATCTCAAGTATTAATTTCAGGAATATATTCATATGCCCCTATGACTCCCTTCTTCAGCAGGTTGAGTCTAGAACATTCCAAACACAACAAGGTAAAACAATATGTTGAAGCCTCAAATCAGTATTTAAATAAATATGTTAATTGGGGTTATCATCAAGGTTGTTTTATGCATTTTGCCAAAACAGCAAGTCAGCCTGATTTAAGTAACCTCTGAGATAAAGCATCAAAGTTCCCTCCTCTGGCCAACCCCCCGCCCTAATAAGCTGAACACAGCACGAGATGTGAACGTCTTAATTACAGAGCGCTTGGAGATAATGATAACAGAATCTTGAAAATAAATGCATGCACACACACACACAAGCACGCACGCACGCACGGACGCACGCACGCACGCACGCACGCACACACGCACGCACACACACACACACACACACACACACACACACACACACACACACACACACACACACACTGCTGAACGGTTGAATGTTATATCAAGGTGAAAACATTTTTGAGTAAACACCTCTGTGTGCTTTATTCCTGATTCTTGTAAAATGATCACGGACAAGGTAATTTGACAACTGAAGGATCAACACTGTGATTGTGTTTAATGAAAACAAATGATTACATGGGCAACCTTCATCACGAACGGCCCTGATTTCCTCCACAGATAACTATGATGCACAATGGACATGGTAACACTTTTATAACATTGTCAGGCTCACGAAGGACAGTTTTAAAATCAATGTAGCAGAATCAGAAATGTTTTATATTTCATCATTGATTTTTTTGTTCATTCTTCTTCCTGCCACCTACAATACAGACAAGGTTGCTCAGACAACAACAGTTTGATCAGAGAAATGTGTTTTGCTCGTAGCAGCTAATGTAGCCTCCAGCTGCTATAGCCTAAAACTCAATATACTGAGTTTTTGAGGATTTTTATAAAACGTGGAGTCTTTAGCCCCAAACTATGCTGACTTTAGTAAGGTAAAGGATCATGCCAAGTAGGATTTGCATAATGGTACAAGTAATAAAAGAGTGATATAAAGGGACTTAAATAGAAAAGCATGGCTTGGACTGCTGGCTCCACATTACATTGTTATTGTTTTGCCTCTACAGAGAAACATTGAATTTGCAAACACACGCACACCTTTCTTTTTTAGTCTAAAAAAAGATGTCTTCCAAGCTCACATTAAACTGTGAGAGTCTCTCCTTTATTGTAACTTCTTAAAAAAGGAAATGTCCTTAGGAAGAGTACAATGTTTCTAGTCTCTATTTACTCTCTATCCTTCAGTTTAGAGCCATTATAGCTGTAAATGTTGTTAGGAAGAGAGGGACTAGTTCGTTTACAGCGAGACACAACACACTATTGCTCTAAAAGCTGCTTGAGCACGGCATCTAAACGGTATCCATGGTGATGGATGTTTTCCTCCTTATGGTGGAGAGTCTTGTGTATCCCTGTTACCTGTTTGCTTATACATTCCTCTGTAATGTGGAGTTTATTCCACAGCTGTGATCGTGACATGTGAGGGCTAGTGAAGAGGGATCCGTTTGGGAGAGTGCCTCTGTAATGAAATATCCCTCAGGAAGATGTCCTTTTGCTTGATGAATGTACACAATTATGCACAAAAATACTTATATTTTAATTGGGAATGATTTTAAAGTAGGGTAAGAAACCTTGAAAAACAAACACCCGTTAGCTTGTAGAGTGAATGGGCAAATGTATAGATTTGTTTTCTAATTTATGCTCCCTTGTGATTACTACTATTACAAATTCTAGAGTCTTATCCCTGATGTAAAGCCCCCTGAGACAAATTTGTAATTTATGATATACGTAAATGTCAATAAAATCCAATAGATGTATGTGACGTGTAGCTGTGTTGCAAAGAGAGAAATGTCAGTCATAGCAGGAGTTCAGTGGCTGCAAAACTGTGTGGAGGGATGGGTGGAAAAGTGTTAAGGAGTGGCAGGCAGTCCAAAGGGAGGGACCCTAGGAGACCCCTAAAAGCTGATGCACGGCCACTGCCTCACATTCAGTGTTAGACTAAAGAGCCTAGCTAAAGATAAGCTTATAATAAGTGCATCATGGGAAAACAAAGAGACGTTTTGAAGAAACCGGCAGGGACCTTTCAGATCCGACATGTGCTCCTCCGGCAGGCCATGGCAGAGTGCCTGGGAACCTTCATTCTGGTGGTGAGTAGAGAGTGTTCTGATTCTACTGCAGGGAAAACAAGGACTGTAGACGACATGTACTCAGTATAGAGTTGTTTCTTACTCAATTCGAAATGTAATTAATGTTTTTCATATTATTCTCTGACGCCATTTAATTAAATTGAATTGGGATGTAAACTGTGCAATCATAATATTTATTAAACCAGGGGAATGAAACGTCGGTTGGTAGCGCTAAAATAAGTAAACTTTTTTGGGGTTTTATGCAAAGTATTAGGTTTTTATGTGTAAACCTCTTCAAAAGCGTGTATGCTAGCCATGTACTTGCTAGCATTCTTTAGTTATGCTCAATTTTAGCTAGAATCGTCACTACCAAAACAGTCACTACCGAAACAAATGGTTACGTTTTGCTAATTGACATGATGGTTTCGGCAGTGACAAAATGGAATGGTAAGCAGGTAAATCCCACCATTTTGAAATAAATGTGTTTTAAAGTCTAAAAATCAGTGTGTTACTTTAAAGGTCGCTTATTATACTATTGTTAGGCATATATTTTAGCAGGTCTCAGATATATAAAAAACATGTCTATGAAGTGTTTTGCTCAGAATACCAAACAGACCACCCACTCTAGCCTCATTCCCCTCTATTTCAGCCTGTTACTAAAGTGCTGATTCTGGGTCAGTAGCTTCAAACATTCACACTTCAACATAAGGCATGTTATGAGTTAAGATTAAGCAATGAGGTTGAGGGAATATGATACAACCTTGAGAACAAAATACTCAGGTCACTACCGAAACAGTGGATGTTTTGTCAAAGATAAAGTATATTTAAGTATATATAGTTATCAACAAAAAATGTTGATATGATACTGATTGGTTTAATGTATGTTCAATTTCAACAATCATCAACTCTGGAATCAATATGATCAGTATTATGCATTTTACAAAGAAAGTTTTCATTATGCTTTTTATGAATTGTATAAATTAAACTTTGAAATGTGATTACAAATTCACTTTTATTAATTTAATTGTGAAAACCCTCAAGAAATATTTGTTAAAATACTATTTAGAGAAGGGAAGGTAAAACAATCTTAACAGGTTAATATAATACTTTTTTACTACAGTGTATGTACTATGTTTCGGTAGTGACCATTTTTGGTAGAGGAAGAACATTCCAATAGAGTCTGAAAATACGATATAAAAATGTACGGTTCTTTTACTAGATATGTTTAATTTAGATTCAAAATTCAAAATATATATGGATAAAAAACATACAACATTTCAAAACATTTCCAACCTGACTTTGGTCCAATTCGGTAGAATGGCCCACATGAGATGAAAGTTACTATCGTATCTGAACATATGAACATTGTGAAGTGAGTGACAACGAACAATCCATTTGTGTAATCCGAGCAATCAATGAATCAAACCAACAATTAAAGATGAGTCACATCAAGATTTTCTCACTAAAAACATTCTGAAGCCTTGCACCAGCTTTTCTGTTCAATGTGAGAAAAGACAAAAGATCTTTTGAAAATACCCCAAGGGATTCTGTCTCCTCCTCGTCCAACATGTTTGTGCAGAGAAAAGGTGAGGGTGCTATCGAGTCTGTTTAGTTGTTTCATGAGAAATATAGTTAATACTTATTTTACCCTCCAGTGCTCTTCTGCAAGAGTGATTTGATGTTCAAAGGCAACTTTTACAGCAGCCTTTAAAACATTGTAAAGAACGTTTAACTGCTGCTCTCTTCTCATTAAATTGCTGCTTTCTTATATTTCTAGGAGGCAAATAAACACTGAATAATTTAGACTACTCATAATAACTTAGCATCTCAGACTGCATTCATTATTGCCTATTTTTTCTTTCTTTGTACTTAATTCACACAAAACCATACTGTGTTATATCCATAGTTTCTGCTAATTACATCAAAACATCTAAAAGATTCCTTAAAATTAAGTTAAAAGGTTTTTCTGCCTGTGCAAAACAACCTGGAATCCATCTATTCCTCATGGTAACCCGCAGAAAACACAAATATCAGCTGAGCACGCCGATGGTGAACAACGGGACGTTTGTTATTCTGCCCCCCAGCTGGGACTGGTCTGTTAATTCCAGGAGCCTTCCGTCCACCGGGGGTCCGGTCCCTCGGTGGTCAGAGCGGGCCCTCAGAGGAGACAGCTCTGTGGGGGGGGGGGGGGGTTCAGATTGTTGTCTGCATCAATAGTTCTACTCAGAGCCCGGCCATAACACACACATGACCTCCGAGGTCAGAGAGACACACCCTGGATCTGACGGAGAGCAGGTCTCAGCTAGAGATCTGACTGGAGGTCAGGCAGCTGTAGAGCTCTATTATTCTCCCTCAAGTTTTTCTACTATTGTCTGTCTACACATAACTTCATGACAGGGTTGGAGTTTTCAGCTTTACTACTTATGGATTGGATCTCCGAAAAAAGTGTGTGCTTAAGGAAATGTTGCGAAAGCGTTTCTTTAGTAGATCATTCTAGGGATTATTTGTCTAACGTGTGTCAATATACATATAGTACGTCATTTTGACAAATACATCTTTGATGTATGTCCCAAAACTATATTTAAGGTCTCTATAGTTTAATATGCTATTTATGTCACTCAGTTTTACTTACATTGCTGCTAGACATGTTTTAGCCATGGTTGTCTTTATTTTAATTTTATAACTAATGTGTGCTTCTCCTTTAATTGATTGCATGCCTTATTTACCTGCTATGACACTTTTCTCTGTAACACTGTAAATGTCCCCGCTTTGGGACTGATACTCTGATTGTGATTCTGACCCTGTCCTCTCTCCAGATGTTTGGGTGTGGGTCAGTAGCCCAGGTGGTGCTGAGCGGAGGCTCCCACGGCTCCTTCCTCACGGTCAACTTTGCTTTTGGTTTTGCTGCGACTTTGGGCATCCTAGTGAGTGGACAGATCTCAGGTGAGGAAACTATATTTTAAGGGGTCAAGGTTTCACTGTTTCCTTATAAACTACTTTAACCTAATGTTCTGTTTGGTGACCCAGTGACCCCAACCCCTCTTCTTTCAGAAAAAGAAACATTACTTCTGTTTTAAGCAGTATAAAGCATTTAGTAAGACCACCACAGAGCGGCCATCACACTCTATACCTCCTCCCCCTTCAGTAAAGAGAACGGAGAACTTCCACACCGCCACTACTGTATGTTCAATTTAAATAGCATTTTCATCATTACAGACACTTCCTACTTTCTGCTTATAACATGTGCAATATTAACTTGTAAATGACGTAACTGCCACTGCGTTCTTTGCACTATTCAATATTGCTCGTAACTGTAAATGTATTTTTCATGCATTATGTGACTGTCTATGTTTCTTGAAGTTATCTGATTTGCTAATTTTATTATTATGCTGCTGTGTTTATTGCATCTTTGTAACTCTGGCACAACAATTTCCTTCGGGATAAATAAAGTCCTAGCTTATCTTATCGTATTACAATATTTCCATATATTTTCGTTTTTTTAATGTATTTCTTGCACACCATTATTCTTTCGAAATCCCAGATAAGTCTTAATACAGGTTTTTTTTTCTGTCTTTGTCTCTTAATTACAGGAAATAAATATATCTTTCTTTTAACATAGCCCATAATAACGTATTAGGCATATCATATGTCCTTATTTGGTGTATTAACATTGCGTTGTGGTCTATTCTGTGTTTTTGTCACCATCATTAGATATAAAAGTTTATAGCCCGGAACTGCCTTTTCAATGCCTTTCTATACATTTTAATGAGGTTGGAAAAACATTGTTAAAAGGGAAAAAAGGGCTGATTCTGTAATATTGTTAATATTATGATTATTATGTATTCATACATGCAGCAGCAAAAGCTTGTGTTTACAAATCATAGTTGTTAATTGAATGAAAGGGATGAAAACCTTATTAAGATAAAGAAAATGTTACTTAGTTAAGCCACAGTCATTTGCATCCCTGTCATGAAGCAGCTGTCATTCAGAGAGTTGACTCAGCTTTTTGTCTCCAGCTTTCATAAGCATAATAAGGAGTGATTATTATTGATGGCTTGACAGACACTAAATATCAGCAAAAGGGTAAACTGTATCTGAAGTGCTGTATTTACCACAGTGATGTGTGTGCCTGACATGATGACAGCTACAAGCAGAGGGGGCAGAACAGGAAGCAGTGGGCAGAGGAATGCAAAAGAGATACACACAGAAGGCTGGGGCTCTTCCCTCTGAACTTGAACACTACGTGGTCTGTAATTGAAAGGAAAGTGAGAGTCAATCCTCAATCCTAGTATCCTCTGTCAAAAGCAGCAACACTACAAAGGGCTGCGCAGTTCAATCATGCTCAATTCTTCAATGCTTTTATAATGAGGCTGCTCGCCTTTAACACACATTGCAGCTGGGAAAATAAGCTCTTATAATTAGATAGCTCCTACCCTGACATGATTAAGGTGTGAAAAGAAGCGAGGCACCCACGAGTGTGCCATCAGAGAACTTATTTTCACCTTCAAGGTTAGAAAAAGGGATACTTCTGAATATTTTCATCCCTCCTATTTCATTTGTTCCATCCCAACAGGACTTTAGTGAAACTCACTAAATATATAGGCTAACAACACTCTTCTCGGAAAAGGGTGGGCGGCTGCACTGTATGCAGTAGCAATAGCAATATGATGTTTTCCTGCCAGGAATCAGAATATGTATGTGTTTATGAAATTCATTCAATTCTCCATATTTGTCTCATCTGCAGGTGGTCATCTGAACCCAGCTGTGACCTTCTCACTGTGTTTACTTGGGAGAGAGCCCTGGAGGAAGTTCCCGCTGTTCTTTTTCTTTCAGACTCTCGGTGCCTTTCTGGGGGCAGCAGTTGTATTTGGCATGTATTTTGGTACGTGACACTAAAGATGATTCATCTAAAAATGTTAAATGTAACTGCCACACACCTATAATCCTTTGACAAATCATGATTGTTGTTTACTCAGTGGTAGATTTACAGGTCGTAGCAGGGAACACAAGCTGGATGCACCCCGAGGACTAAAACTATTTTGAAACTTCGATTTCCTTGAGTAAATGGCAGCTTGGTGGAGACAATTAAAAATGTACAACCTGTTATAGCTTTGTGCCTGACAGTTTGAACAAAGCCAAATGGTTGTTTGCTCTGAGGGAACAAGAACAAATGAACATCCAGACCTCCTCTTGACAAAATGTAACCTATTTTGTGGCTTACTTCTACTAAATACCCTACACAAGGGATCAATCACCACACTTACACTTTATATAACCCTTCATGAATCCCTTTTTAAGGTAAAAACTGTGAAAGCAGAGGCTTGAGATGCCTAGAACACACAATTTATCCAACGATTGCAGATTCACAGGAAACAACACCTTCCTAGTAATCAGTGACGAGAACATCAACCCCAACCAAGGCAACACTATTCCCTTCCTTCAGCTAGATAGTTATCCATGAGCCAGACTTGAATCAATCCTCAAAGTCTGCCAGGACCCTACCAAACATAACCTCCAAGAACTTGCAACACTCTTCACGCACCACCTCTCCAAACACAAACGTATACATCCCCGCTGAACTTATCCTCAAATCTCACCTCACACCGCACAGCACAATAACCTCCCAATAATCGACACTACCATAGTCAAACACTTTCCGACACTCACAGGGCTCCCACCAAACAAATTCCAGACTGAGGGCAATTATCTGACTTGGACCAGAGCTACAGCCCAACACATTCAGGAACTGGTGCAATCAACTCCAACTCTACCAACACCAGAAATAATTACACACCCACCCACCCACAGATTGGAAGGCCAGTGCAATCTAATCCTGACCCAGAAACCTCAAACCCCAACCCCAATCTGACCCTACCAACAACGCCTTTTATAAGGTAAAAAACTGTGAAAGCAGAGGCTTGAGATGCTTACAACAGGAAGTGGTGCACAATTTCTAGTCTGACCTTTGTTGGATCTCTCTCCACTAATCCTGTCATCTTTGTTCTTCTACCATCTAATAGGGGCATAACGTTATAATTAATAAACCATAAATGTCAACCCTTATGATGCCGCTAGAGACGATGTAATTGATACAGTGTCTGGAAACTATAAATGTCTACTATGAAAGAAAGTCAAAACATTGGCAAAGTTAAATTGTATTAATAAAAACAAATGTAATGTGATCTGTACGTTCTTCCACCAGATGCATTATGGGACATTAGCCAGGGAGAGCTGATCGTAGTGGGGAATAATGCCACGGCTGGGATTTTTGCCACATATCCATCCAAACATCTCTCCTTGGTTAATGGATTCTTTGATCAGGTAACAGTTTATTTCTCAAATGTATCACCCCTACTCAGAACAACAGCTGATCCATATAAATCAGCATGCTCTGTCCCACAGGCCTAACACCACTGCTTGAGTACTGCACAAGTACTGTAAAACAATATAATGTTGCATCAATGTCTATTGTTTTTGGTATTTGGCAATAGACTCAATTTGCGTAATTTGAAAGTTTGATTGAAAAAGAACACAATCACAGACCTTGAGGTCACAGTGACGCATGTCTGCTGGAGCTGATTAGACAGTGGCATTGACACAAATCAAAGTTTGTCTTCAAGAAAAGATTGAAAAATATGAGTCACATCCATTGTAGATATTGTACTATACACATACTGTATGAAGGCAAAATAATTGCATGGCTCCACTGCTGGAGCCCAAAATGTATATTCCTCGGAGGTATTGCATGGAAATCTGGCACTCCTGTAACAGCCTGATCACCAATCACGTCACCTGGGCTCCTTTCACACTCTTTAACCTTTCAGAAGATGGGAGCGGTGTATTGAGTAGGACAGTGTCACTATTCATTTGATCTGATTGTCTTGACTTGGAATCTGTGTAGAACAGCTTGTAAGTGTGAGAGGAAAAGCAAGGTCAATTAGATCCCGCTCTGCCAGAAGATTCAAATAATTAATGAAGGAACCCTGTGCGTAAAACGATGCGCTGTGCATCAAAAGTCTGGACCGTGCAGTGCACATACAGTAATCCTGCTGAGGATAGCTTTGTGCACAGTGTGTGTTCTGTATGATCAAAAAGAGCTTACATTCCAATACTTGATGCAGTGTTTGTTGTTCGCTACATTTTCTGAGCAAGTAAAGGTGTATATTGACAACATACCATACACCTTTTTTCCTGAACAATTGCAGGTAGTAGCCTATGCATATTCTACCAAATGGTTAAAAAGACCAATAACAGCTGTATACTAGGAATGCCTTACAATTATCAGCAAACTATATTTTGTCTAAACACCAGCCAGGAAACAGCCTGTTATTCTTAAGTTAACCTTTTCAAGACCCTTATTGACACTAAAAGAACACTTCCTCTGAGCTGGTGGCAGCAAAACTACCTCACCAAATCTGTATAGGGTACCTGCTGTCCAGGGTGGGCACGAGCCACAGCTGCAGCCCTCATACTGTATAGACCCTGACTCATCACAGCACGTAGAGGAATCAATACCATATCCATTGTGTGCATATACTGTAAAACTGTACTGTTCAGGCATGAAGTGATTCAACCATGCCAATTGAAAGACAGTCCATACGTTCACCTCTCATTGGGGGGCTTGATGTCAGATCAGTGGACAGTGCAATATCTATGATGTGCTGTTTTCTGATGTGAAGGCTCACAGAGTTTACAAAATAAGTTTTCATTTTGACAGCTCGTCAATTGACATAGTTAAAATAAAGGTGCATCATCATCAGCAGGACTACTTATTCTCAGTAATACAAATGAATAAGGATCAAATTAACTTTAAAAAAAAGAATGAATAGATCCTTCTCCCTGCATGATGTCTTAGATTATTGGAACAGCTGCATTGATCGTCTGTATCCTGGCCATAGTGGACCCTCGAAACAACCCCGTCCCTCGGGGTCTGGAGCCCCTCACAGTGGGCCTTGTGGTGCTGGTCATCGGCCTGTCGATGGGCTTCAACTCCGGCTATGCGGTGAACCCAGCCCGGGACCTCGGGCCACGCATCTTCACCGCTCTGGCAGGGTGGGGAAGAGAGGTTTTCACGTGAGTACAGAACTACTTTGGAATGCTTTACCACAACCAGGTTGTCAGGGTGTTGGAGGTGTGGACCCAAAGCAGTACAAATAGGGAGACAGGTGTAGGGAAGCAAACAAAAGGAGAGCTTTTGTCAAATTAAAAGCTGGTTTAACGACAAAAACGGCAGGATCAGGCGAGGAGGAACAAAAGGAAAGTACCAAACAAACCGGGAACACACAGGAGGGCAGACCAGGGAAATCCAGCAGGACATCAGACCAAAACCTCACGAAACGAAGAACCGACAAGGAACGCAAGACTAAATACACAGGGGTAATCACAAGACACAGCTGGAGAGGGGAGATGAAACACAATCAGACAATCAGACAGGAGGGAAAACATAGGAAGGAAGAAAAGACACAGGGAGAACAGAATTTCAAAACAAAACTGGAAACTATACACACAAGGCTGAAATCATGACAGGTTGAGATATGGACACCACCTATAAGTGGATCCAGAAATGTCATTAAGATTTTCAATTGCCATTAAAAGAAAATGTCATTTAAAGTCAGATTAATATTACCAAATATTGGATTAGGATGAACGTTATTCCATTGCTACATTTCACAAAGCTACCCTGCAGTATAAGTAAAAACCAAATAGGCCCCTCCTTCACCAGCTGCCTGCAGCACTAATGTGATGAACACTACTGTTGTTCCCTGCCAAGTAAACTGACATGTGTTTAATAGCGTGTCCCTTCATTACATTTTGAATGATTCAATATGGCCATGGCTCACATGCTTTCTGACCCGTAACGTTGCATCTCTCTAACATCAGCTTTGCATTCATATTTTATTCAGGCCGGCTGTGATACAGAAAGGTAAACAGAATAAAAGAATGATAAGGACAACATGTATAACAGATTTCTCCCATTCTCTTACAGGGCAAACACCTACTGGTTCTTTGTGCCCCTCTGTGCCCCCTTCCTGGGGGCAGCCGTGGGGGTGCTGATCTACCAGCTCCTGATCGGATACCATTTAGAAGGCGAAATGCAAAAAAAACAGGAGGAGGAGGAGGAGGAGGAGGAGGAGGAAAGGTCCAAACGATCCAACATGACAACCAACGAAGAAGCATAAGCTTTTTACAATTTAATCGCAGCAGGTGACATCCTTGACTAATAATTATATATTTGCTGTTTAGGAAAACTTCTCTGTTCACCAAACTCTAAAACTAACATTAGCCTTTGGAAAGCATGCACCATCAATCAATACTTATGAAGACATCTAATGATATCTTATCATAGGCAGAACAGTTTCTCAGGAAATGATTCTTTCTGAATTCAATTTCACTTAACTCCAGTGAGCTATTTCATTTCCGCTTTAAGCAATCCATGCTGCGTGTCTGACAAAACAAATGTATCAGATCACAGAAGAACGCTAAAGAAAATAATTGAAGAGGTATTTGAATGGTGTCCTGTTTTTTTCTAACTGAGGTGGAAGAAGCCTCCAAATCACCATCAAATCAAAGTTACATTCACACTTTATTGTACTATTCTTTTGTTGTTGTTTGAATAGTTACATTTTCTTCGTATGCACACCTAAGTAAGACACATCTTTACATATTTTGTGTCAGATTTTGAAACAGGTAAAACTTGTCTTCATGTTCCCACCCCCCAAACATTTGTTTTTTATATATTTGTCTGAATAAATGTTTCCAAACTAAGTAAAAACCATCAAGCGATTGATTTTGTGTGACTTGTAATGACCTTTTTAAGTATATTCGCTTGTGCATTTCTTTATAAATGATAAGTAAGGTACTTTTAGTTGACCTGCTCTGTGTAGATCTACCTGGCTCAGAAATAACAGATGGTTTATAGTAAGGAACATGAGATGGTAAACACCTCTCTGTGATATGTCATTTGTTTCGTATGGATGGCTTTTATATTAACCAAATTAGAGAAGCCCCTAGAGGGAATATTTCCCAAAGATTGAAACGATTCGCTGTGTTTTCAAGTGAAAAATAAAAGGGTTGGTTTATGAGCAGAAGTTTACCTCAGGGACTCACAGGCATGCAAATAGTGACATTTGCTGCATTATAAATGCCCTACGAACGGTTAAAAAGCCCCTCTGGGTTTATAGTGCCTCAGGTGGTTATCCGTTAGAAATTCGATCTCAGCTTGAAAGGGCACTAAGGACAAAAAAGGTCAGGGGCATTTACTCAAAATAACACTCAACAACCATAAGACAGCAAAGCAAAACACACACACACACACAAGAAGTTTATATCTTCAGCAGACGTCCATCAATGCTCAATTACCATTATCAGAGAAGCAAATGCATATTCTGCATCAAAATATCAGTAATTACATTTTTGGTGTCTGGAAAAGAATATCAATAAGTCAGATCTTACAAAGGCTTAAACTTCAGAGACGGATGTTTGACATTTGGAGTCCCTCTCTGGCTTGACCTTTGAGCAGTTCACCAAACATATCCATTGTCAATCTAATCATTTGCCTCTGAACTTATAATTCATCTTCCTGCTGCCTCGCTGAACAGAGGCTTTAGCTTTTGAATTTTACAACGTGTCGTTGTAAAACAAAAGTGAGGTTCAAACAAATGTTCCATTATAAATATGCAAGGTCTGTTTATTTGAAAAGCTATAGAGTGAATTCAAAGATTCATTCTTCATTTCCTATGCATTGGACTCAGTCTTCTATGCATGCTGAGGCAGAAGTATGGCAGAAATGAAAAATGTTATCTATGACCAGAAAATAAAATCAGCAACATGAACCGCAAGAGTAATAACAACCATCTTCGTGCTCGACACATTTGTTTGTTGGCCTACCTCGATTACACTGCAACAAAATATAAAAAATCATACACATGGGTCGCAGATTTTCATTTAAAATAAACCTGCAGAATAATAAATGCCGTATTCAACCTAATCTTTATGTCATGTCCCAGAGACATTTCAGTACAAGCAAAACCAAATACAGGCTTGAACCACAGCGCCACTGTGTGGCCAAGTGAGGAATATGCAGCTCTTTGACCACTGAGCAGTATTGTGAGGAAGGCACACATAAACACCTCAGGTAGGGATGAAGTACCATAAAGCGCAAAACATTAAAGTACTCTTGTTGGATCAATTTGCTGCAAATGTAAAACAAAAATGATAATCTTTGTTGGCCAATTTCCAAAAACCTAAAAGTTTGATTTATGTTCATGCCAGATAACATTCTAATAAATCATTATCCAAACAAACCTCTCTTCATTACTATTGACTTTGGACTAAAATGTTTCTATCCTTTCAAACTGATTATTGCGGCACATGTCTGAACTGGTGGATGCAGACACAGACTGTTTTATAAAGAAATATAAAGAAAGACATATTGTCCTTGTATCCTCATTCATGAGAATTTCCCTTCCACGATGCACTCACTAACTCCCTTCCATTGCTTCGCAGTACAACAGGAATATCATTTTACACAAAGCGTGGTGGAATATATACGTGGTTCATTCTATAACAATGTCCTGTAATGCTGCCGCTGTAAACACATTACACTCAGCAAGAAAACATGTGTTGTGATGACTTTAGGTAATTACCTTTCACATGACCTGCTGCAGATATTATCTTTGCGTGTCACTCATGATTCAGATGAGTTGAAGTTGTGATGTAAGTTTTAGTCACACTAGGCTCTATAAATGTCAGAATAGCACCTTAACCCCCAGCCAGACACATTAATGGACTACAGAAGTACATTTTTGTGTTGATTCAACTATGGTTGTCACAAGACATGTCCAAGACTTTGATAATGGTTAATACATCTGTACATAAATTGTCAAAGGCCTCCTATGGGGTTTTTGACCATACTGTATATGAGGATGCTAATTAATTTTGTTCTAGAGTGGTCGACACACATGCATGTGCAAGCAATCTGTGCAATAAGCATTCCTGCTATGGTTCACACTACTCCACTGATCTAAAGGTGATTCCAATGTGCCAAGAAAAACACTGCCCAAACAACAGAGGCAGGAGAACAATAAGACTGCTAACAAGTCAACATCAATGGAGGCAATGCAGTAACACTGACTTTAAACAAAGACTTCAAAGACATCTTTGTAAGAAAAGTCCACAGAGCACCTTTAACTTAGATCACAAACTATGTTTATCTCCAAAATAAATATATGGCAAAGTGAATCTTAATCCTAATCAATACTAATACCTGTCCAAAGCCAGAATAGATCAAAAACAGAAATAAAAACGCAATTGACTAAATGTTTGGGATGATTTGTTATGTTTCCTTTTTCCATTCCGACAACACAAGTATTTATTTGAAGAAATAAAAACAACCCAACCGACAACAATAGGTGTCAGTATTCTGAAAATCAATTTCTTTTAAATTATAAAAAAAAAGAAAACAATTCGAATTAGGACGTTTTTAAAAATGAAATCTTAGATAAATAAACTTGTAGTTTGGAATATATTTGTAAAATGATTTAAAATGTTCTTTTTATTTGAGGATTATGATCAAAAATATGTCAACAATCAATAACTCTACTATCTCTTTATAAACCATGTTAAATCACAGCAATGCATTTTCCGGTTTGATACAGTTTGTCATTCTGCTGAGCACTGCTGCACACAGCCACTGTTTACACACATCTAAATCTGTAAATCCTTCTGATGAATGCCAATTTCAACATCACATATCAATCACTATTATGCTATTCCCGTAAATCTTTGACACACTAGTATTCTTCAAAGAAGTTCAATATTTATGAATGTGACTGTGCTTCGTGGCCTTTTCTGTACCCAAACCACTTTGCATGCCTGAATTTCTAAATTGCAGCTATGCGTGGTGACAGATCCCATCATTACAAAGCTGAACATACAGTACACAATGAAAAACTGATTAGCACGACTCAACAGAAGACACTCCACGCCCCAGACAGCTATGTCTGAGGAAGATAATCCGACAGTTTGGCTTACTACTTGCACTCAGGAGTTTAAGATGCCTGCATAAAAATAATAAGCTGTTAAGATGCAAAGTTATCTAGTTTCTCTTCATGTGAACAATTCCAAGTAGAGGGAAACGATCACATGGTTAATATTGTAAAACGATTGCAGGTTTGGACAACTCAAATTGATAGTTAGGTTTAGGCAGTAAAACTAGTTAGAAGGTAGACCCTGATTGTGGTTGAAAAAAGTATGTTTATTAAGCTAAGGATGTGATGTTATCATTATAAAGTATCTCAACTTTTTGTTCCTCAGGGGTTAGGGTTATGGTTAGGGTTAGGCAAGCACAACATGATCACACTTACTGTAATACTGCATCAGTTCCTGCTGTGAGCAAGTATTAATGACGTGGGTAAGTTAACATTGGAGTCCGTTAATAGCCCTGTGAATAACAAACAAGAGACAAAGGGACCCCCCAGTTGCATTCCTTGAATCCCTATGAATATGAAAGACCAGGAATATTAAGAAATACAGAAATACATTTAGGGAAATTGAGGATAATATTTGAAAGACAAAAAAGCAATACAGACATCTTTTCTGTTCCGATATGTTACATTGTATTTCTCTATTCAGCATTCACAGATAAAGGCCAGTAGTAGTTACAAAAGGATTAAATACAGCAAGCAATTGTTTCCATGGCTACTGTTATTGTAACCTGCCACTGACTGAAGGTCCAAGATGTCTGTGTGCAGTTACATGTATGTTTACTGCTATGAACTACAGGAACTCCAGGTTTAATTGGCTCCCAGAGATTAAAGTCCATTTAATGTTTTACTGCTAAACATATAATGATACATGGCAAAAACAATAATTTACAGTGACATCTTCTTGTTGGTTGCTCATAAAAATTGTGTTTTATTAGAGGAAACATTGTTTTGTGACAGGCTATATTTGTAGTCCTTGGGTTAAATACCACAACACTGTCAGAGGAAATGACAATTGGGCTGGTATGAATCAATGTGTGCATGCAACAACCGTTCAGCAGTGATTTTAAGTGCGGACAATGCGTGATTCAAGGTCTCACCAATCACCAACCTGCTTATTACTGCCGGTGTTAACTCCTTAAAAAAACTCCTAGATGTCAGGTACTGCTGGGATAATTACAATACACTCAGGTGCAATGCAAATGGTCTATGTGTAAAAAGCCCCATGAGACACACCAACTCGTTTGGGGCTTGATTAATTGAGCTGTTTTATGAATATATGTCTGTATTCATCCAATCTGATTTCAACCATTGTGTTTTTGCAATATAAAAATGTGCAAATTACAACAAATTTAAGTTAAAATCTTATCAATGGAAAATACCACAGTGGGTATCAGAGAAGCTTAAACTTAGTAAAACCTTTATCTACCTCTGAAATATTTATTTTGTGATTCATTCACAATTAAATAAACAGATCTCGAAATGTCAGATGTGTTCTCTCATTGAGGGTTACACAGCTGTTTGTTTTTCTTCAGGCTCTTTATGCCAACATTTATTTTCCTGCATGGATTTTTGAAAACAATGGCAACTATAGTTTTAAGAAATCCATGTCAGGTCACAGACTAAAACTCCCCATGTAATCCATCAATTTGAGCCAAACACATTTTTCAAACGTTATTGATGATTGTACAGGTGTGTGTTCACCATACACATTTTCTATCATTTCCAAAGCTCCATATTTAAATTTGGAGGAATTAGTGATTAAATACTTCTGATTCACCTTTAAAACGGCAACTGGCCTATTTTCAGTGCAGACCTTTAACATGTGATAGCAGGAGCAGCACAGGTGCAGTGAGTTAACATTGATGCGTTGGATCCACAGAGTGCATTAGTCATGCAATTATTCACACCTGCAGCGACCCTGCATCTATTAAAGTTATAACTGCTTGAAAGGGACGCAGTTGCAGTACACAAATCAGATTTTGCGCCAGTGAAATGAATAAATCAAGAGAGTAATGCAGACGCCAGTTGGGAATTGCTTAAGAAAACATGCAGCATATGTAACTGTGAATAAATGTCTCTGTACTATTATTTATGTGCCGTTAATGAATAAGATTACCTTATTCAGAATGTAAAGAGGAAGGTGTTGAAATGTTACTTTGTTGTTTTTGAACAGAAAAAAGGAAGTAAACCTGAGGACATTCATGTAATGTGGATACCAATACGCGTTGTCTCTCCGGAGTGATGATGTAGTGGGATTAGAGACACAATGCAGAGGTATTTGCTGACACAACTTTAAGCTCTCAAAGGATTTAGGTGTCTTATATTGTAACAGTGTTGTTCATGTGTATCATAGTTGCTGGCATGTAGCAACGTGGCATTAGCACCATGGGGTAAAAGTCAGGTCAGGAATCACATTCTGCTAAAGGTCTGTTTTTACTCAGCAGACTTCCCTGTCTTGAATTAAAGAATCAAATTACAGGAAATACTTGCTTAAACCTGTCAGGGAGCTTATTCAGGAAATGTCAACAAGTGTTTCTTTGTGCTTTGTGCTTGTACAGTTGTGTGCTGCGATCCTGAAATATGACATCATTACAATCTTCTTCCATTCCTTTATCAGCACAGAAAGTGAAGCCTTTTACTTACAGTTGTTAGTTAATTCATTTTAAAGCTGCATAAAACCTGAGTGGATCATCTGAGAAAGTTATCTGGCTATTAGACTGTCAAATCAAATGCCAAATACTCATTGTTCTTTGCCAGTAAGGCATTTGTCTGGCTGTCATTTAATGATTGACGTTGTTTCCTGGGTGTGGTTTTACCACTAAGCTACCATTGTCTGTCCTTTACACCAAACCCTGAGCCAGAATGGTGCCTGCAACACTGAAGGCACGCTAAAGACTAGCTCCTGCTGGAGATTAAATCAAAGTTGTTCAAATGTTAAGGTGTTTTGAATAACTTAAATCAGAATCCAGATGAAACCATCAGCAACTTGAAAAACTCAGAACCGTAAAAAATAGAATAACAGAGACAGGCACAGATCACTATCAAACCAACACACTATACACATATGTTCATTAAAAGGTTTCTTCTTTAGGGGCAGAACATTTTGGTCAGCTAATATCGTCTTTGAAGCAATTCCTTAGGTGTTTGGTTGATTTTGGCTAGAGTTACGACCATTACCCTTTCTGACTAACATTGCAACAAATCCTTTTAAAAAGGTTGGTATATTTTAAAAGTGATTTGGTGTTAAGCAACACGAACAATAACTGCGGAACCTGTTCAGACATCAAAACGACTTGGTCAGGCTTTTAAAAAGCATTGTGGTTCGGGTTAAAACAACTACGAAACAGTTTCTGTTAGAGTACATCATTATTGTCACAATCAAGCCTTTTTGATTCGATGTGAAGAGCAGCTCGTCGCCATTTACCTCTGGACCTGTCCCGGCTCAGGATCGTGTGGGTTATAAAGGAACAGATTAAGTGTGTTAATGTTGAACTGCTACACTTTATGCATTATAAGTATGGACCATGTTAGAGCATTACAGCTCTGCCAGGAGTTTATTTTTCAGGGGCTACTGCCCACAGGTGTTCTTCATCTCTCATCTCATCTTAATCCTCATTTCTACATTTCATTGTGAAAGGATATCTTCTCTTTGAAATCACTCAGCTTTATTAGCATACAAAAACAAACTGAATAAAAGCTTTATTACTGCAGCTAAATATTTGTTACCTGACCTAATAGAAGATGTTATGGCAGTTGGGGGTGTTATTGAAAAGAAAAATAATGTATAATAGCTTCTCTCTTTGTAACTGTTATACTCACAAACGTAGCACAGGGAACTGTTTCTCCCAAGTAGAAAACAAAGCCACTTGCATTTGAGGCACATGCATCAGCTTTTAGACCAACCTTTAAAGGAGACCTATCATTCTATATATTTAAATGATATAGTGTATGACCATACCTATATAAGGTATATTTATACATTTTATTTTTCAAAATACCAAACAGATCATTTTTTAGCCATGCCTCATTTCGCTCATTTTCGCTCTATTCCAAGCTTGTCTTTGAAAATTCTGAGCAGCAGCTGACCACGCCCCCCTGCAGAAGAGGGGGGTATGAGCCGGCGAGAGTCACCATGTTTGCTGTGATTACGAGTGTGGAATAAACATGTAATCTCAGAGGAATGCATGTGTTCAAGCATATTATCAATTTAATCCAGAAACTGACCCTGAAGCAGCGGAGGTTTTGGTGGAGGTGCAAACATCTCGGTTGCAGCAGGACGTTTCTGAATGGTTAGTTGATAAGCTGTTGTCCCTATTTATTTTACTCTGTTTGTTACGATGCTTGCTACTTATTCCGTTCATATTTTGGCTAATTAGCAAGAATGCAATGTGTACAGTTTGTAACTTAGAGTTTGACCCAGCAATAAGTCTCTGAAAGGCGGGGAAAAGTTGTGTGGATAGAGGCAGAGTGCAGCGGCAGGCAGGCAGAGAGGAGCAGGCTGCCATTAACCCCCCCCCCCCCCCCCCCCACAGAGCACACCCAGAGGATAGGCTGCGTCACCTCACTTTGTAACCCAGGAAAGGAGCAGGAATCCTGGGTACGTGAGTGTTAAAAGTGCATTAAACTGTTTTAATCCGACAGCCGCTGATGTGCACGGAGGTCTGTCCGTTTCGTTAACATTTGAATAGCCAAATGGACGGAAATCCGTCCTACAGTATATGCGAATGAGAGGTTTGGCAATGCACGTGGCCGTGGCTCATTCCCCTGATAGGTGGAGAGTTGACCAATAAGCAGAGCACCTCTTTGTGACGTAGAAAAGTGTTGAAATCTGGATCCGTTTTTTTCAGATCCGTTGCAGCCCCTTTTTTAGAGATTTGGCTAAGGAGGAAAATAGAGAGGGTTGTGTTTTCTGACACTTGGTGAGTTCCCTGGAACACCGGGGACACATATTCATGTATAAAAGACGTACAAAGGTGCATTTTGCATGATAGGTCCCCTTTAAGTATTGTTTACAAAATAACAAAGCAGTTATGTTGCTTTGCTGTTTTCAGATTGTACATTTCTTATAGATGAAATCAGATGACTGAGCTGATACGATACGGGAACACCACAGGATGACTCATGACATGGAATTGCAGTCAACCAAAACTGAGGAGGATCAACAAAACCTTTACTCATTCGCCTTTCATCCAATATGGATGTTAGTTATGGGTTTTCTAATGTCAGTGGCACACCCAGAAATCATCCTGTACCTGAAATAGATTGTTGACAGATGTTTTGGTTCAATTAAAACACCCTACTGTATCCAAGATATATAAGGAGTGTACACCGTCATCTCCTAATGATAATTATAGAATACAGTAGCAGTCTTATTCTTTTATAATCTGAATTCAAACCCTTATTTAATTGTTTAATTGGCTTAAATCGAATGTTGAAAGATGGCAGTTCACCACCCAGTTGATTTATTGTATTAAACTGGTTAAGAAGGAATTCGATAACGTCAGCATTTTGTACCATTTGGGCGGTTAACCTGACGACATGTAAACGACATTAATCGGCCCCTTTCTTGTCTGATTAATATAATTGACATTAAAAGGTCACTGAGCTCTGATAGAGCAATGGAAACAAGTATTCTTCCAAATGGAATGATGACTCATAACCTCATTAAGGTTAGATAAAAGACTTGACGGTCATGCATATTTTGAGTTTGCTTGATTATAGTTATAGAAACAGGAGACTTAAGGTTAAGACAATTGTAAAAAAAAATGTAAATTGGGGATAATTATTACAGTTGAATAATTAGGACAATTGAATAATTATGAAAGCTGAAAAACTGCATACTCAGCCTCAGTCACCTGCATGCAATGTGTCCCAGCCAGTGAGTATTATTAGTCAGTCATCAAAGTCTCATATTTCCTGTTTCAACATTGATAATTACCAGTCTCAATATGTTGCCAGTGTTACCATACACTATTGTATATGTGAACATAATATTGCAATAATTATACGCTAAATTCAACCCTCCCAGTAACACTGCTGCATTGTTCTGGTATACAATTCTGCTATCCACGCACACCTACTGATCAACTGATGGCAACAGATTAATTTTTGCTTTGAAATATGCTCTAGGGATCCTAAATTGCAAATTATCAAAGCTGACTTATTTGAACAATATCCCCTGTTATTTCGATATGATGATCACATATTTCCACTGGTTTTCTCCCCATAATAAACATTTGCATGGAATATTCCAGGAAACAGTTTTTGGGTATTTGCTTAACAACAGGTACAACAGGTTCAACTGGTCTGACGATAGCAATCTCAGCAGGAAGTTGTTGGAGAAACACCCCCTCTGTCAGTTACCCACGTTGTCACGCAGAAACAAGGGACAGGTGACTGACGCGACATTCAAAAGGGCCTGCAGTGATTTGTAGTTCCTTTTACAACACTGGAGGGAACAGCAACCTGTACACTCCTCAAGGCCATGAAATAATATAACCCATGCTTATTCTCCCAATGGAAACACCGGTAAGGAACATTTCAAAATTGAAAATCAAGAATAGATTGACTGTGATTTTATTGAATTTATACTATTCGTGTTCTAGATTTAAAAATATGGTGCTCACATTTGCTATCCTGCCTTTTCCATCCAACTCTGGATACTGTTGTTGTTTTACAATAAGCTGTTGTTATATTGGATAACATGCATTCGACCTGCAGAAGCTCTCTTCTAAATATCACTGTGTAAAATGTCAAATACAATCAGCATTACTGCTTTATTAGGAAAATAATGATCATATGCAACTCTTTATATCTATTGGTCGTTAGTAACATGATTGTAGTAAACTACAATATTGAATGATGAAGTATAAGATAACAAAAACTCTAAACTACAACTAGAAAGGGGCAAACCATTATTTGTAATTATTCCAAGTGTCACAATACCTATACTGACTTATATATAATATCAAACAATGGAAGCTAAGGGATGAATGAAGGCATTGATGCCATTTTGTGTCATATCAATGGCATGTTGTCTCAAGAGACAGCCTCAACTTAAGCTAATACAAACATGGGATAAAACTTTGATAAATGGTCAAAAACATGGATGTGTTTGAGTATCATCCGTCAAGAGGATAGGACCTCCAAACAAACAGTCAGGCATTGTCCCCAGAGAATCTCAGGTATTGGAGGTGTGTTTGGTCCAGTCTGTTTAAATCAAATTTTAAAAGGACAGAACAGTAATAGGATTGTTAAATACAAACTGTTAAGTATTCCTTAGTTTCAGTTAAATCATAGTTTGTGCTCTGTTTGTCCTCAGGCACACGTGGAAATGGCACAAAGAGAGATCCTAGAGCAGCGGACTAAAGATCCAGCGGAGGAGATCACAGAGGAGAAATTCCTTAAAGATCTCTACCTGTTCATGAAGAAGAGAGATACTCCCATAGAGAGGATCCCTAACCTTGGATTCAAACAAAGTATGTATTATCAATATTTATCACATTTTGGGACCCAAGCTGATTAATGCATTTGACTTGTTTTTAGTAACAAAAATGTCCTGTTATTTAATAATTGGCATGGTATTATGAATGTAGTTATTTACCTGCCTACTTCATAAACTAATAATTCCTTTTTTGAGAATAGAAATTCAGATTTATAACCACAAGTCAAATAACTGAATAGTTAATTGACATCAAGTAATTTTCACTTGTTTTATATAACTAAGATTACATTTCTTGAAGCTGATTTTATTGAATAATAATCAATTATTTGATCAATAGAGTTCTGAAATGGCTACATAAATAATAAAGTGTGTTGAGTATCTTTTGTCTCTTTTTTCCAGTTGATCTATTTCTGATGTTCAAGGTTGTCAGAGCGATGGGTGGCTACCACCAGGTAATTACATATAAATATATATAATATATCTATGTATTTCTATTAGTGATAGCACTATTGGGTACTTGTGGGTTAGGCCTATCTGTCGCCACTTGAACTTTTTCATTTCTCAAAATGTTAGGGTTAGGTAGTAAAGATTTTGAAAAAAACAAAAAAAAGTCGCGACAGATAACCCACAAGTAGGCTACCCGTTGTTGATACAGCATTGGGGTTGCTTAGCAGTTGCTAGGCCAAATGTTAGTATTGCTTGGTTTTGGTAACAAAATAACTAGGAATTCATTTAGTCATTGTGATATATTGAAATATAACAGTCACACTATGAAGTCACAAAAGTATCAGCCACTGACCACCGTGCCCTCTGCCAGGTGATGGCCCAGCAACTGTGGAAACAGGTGTATAACTCTCTGGGAGGAAACCCCCGGAGCACGAGCGCAGCCACGTGCACCCGCAGACACTACGAGAAGTAAGTCTGACAACCAGTGGCGTTTTCTCCTGGAGGCCAAGGGAAGCCAGGCTTCCCCTGTTTTTTCGGATTGTAGTTATAATTTTAATAAATAAATGAAAACACTTCGTTTAGTTTCGGAAATTCTTTGTTGTGTGTTGCTACCGGCCCGTCTCTCCCCCATTCTCATTGATTATTTTACAAAGAGTGAAACAGCGCCCCTCTAGATGTTACGGTGAAACAGTAGATTGCACTCTCTGTTGCGAGAGGAGACCAGCCGAAATTTGCTTCCCTTGGTGAAAAAAAATGGGGGGATTGACCAATCAGATGAGGCTCACGTCATGCCCCTGCCAACCTGTGATTGGTCAGGGCCATGCCAAGGGAAGCCAGAGGCGGCTGGCTTCCCTTGCCTCACAATCCAATCAAATCACATCAATTTAGTGGTGCAGTGACGCGTCCCAAAAAGCGGAAGTAAGCTACGCCCGGTTTCCCTCGACAAAATAGCAATGGGATTTCTCCATAGGATTTTGGAAAATAGCTCGAAAAAAGGTCAGTGGAAAACGAACCTGTTAGGTAAATGCACGTTTTGTTCAGTCGGATAATATCCACATGTCTACCCTACTTTTATAATTTTCGAATCATAAATCTAATCGATAGAAGATAGATAGCGTCACTGCACCACTCTCACTGCCGTTAGAAAGTAGCAAGCAACTGAAGCAAGTGCAATTATGGAGGGTGGAGATTTGGAGTATTTAATCAAAAATAATTGTACTAAACTTCCGCTGCAGCAGCAGCAACAACAAATACAATCTGATGACAGGCCAATGCCCAAACTGGAGCTGTGTACAGCGAGGAACAAAGGAGCGAACCGGATGTAAAACGTTAAAGGTCTCCTGATTTAGTTTGTGAATGAATGCTTATTAGAGTTTCGGCTGGAGAGTGCGTGCGGACCTGTCGGTTAGATAACAGGCGTGTGTAAGTCCTGCATCTTTATGATACAAATGTGTGTAAAATGATACCGTGCGCTGTAATCACTCATCTGGTTACGTTATTACATTGACCACCACATCCCCCCCCCCCCCCCAAAAGAAAGGACGTATTATTGGCTTCCCCTAATTTTTTCCCCACGCCACGCTACTGCTGACAACGGGAGTGGGTTAGTGAGTGTGCTGAGTGAGAGGCTTAGAAAAAGGTTTTATCTGATCAATGTGTTGTTTGTGCAGGCTGCTTCTGCCGTACGAGTGTCACCTGACAGGCATCTTGGTGAACGTGGTGCCCCGTAACCAGCCGAAGCACTTCCACTTCACCAGCTTCAGCAGAGAGGACAGCCCAAGGCCGGCCAAACGCAAACTGACGTCCCTACCTCTGCACCAGGTGGGTGGTGTTCACACTCCAAAAAGATACAAGAGACATTCTCAGAAAAATATGAATTCAATACATATAAGTTAGCAATATGTAAACGAAGTAAATACATAGTTATATCCTGAAGTTACTGCTTGTGTCCTGAATGCATGTTAAATGGTATATTTTGTGAATTCTTCTAAATAATGTGGTTCTGATGCAACAACATGTATTTAAGATTTTTTTCGCATATTACTATTGGTTAAACCTGTTCTCTTTTATAAAAAATAGAACAATAGATTAAAGCAAATGTGTAATTGTAATGCTGTAAAATATGCTTATTTGCTAAGTATGTAGCTTAAACCAGCTCCTGATTAGCCTAGCTTAGCATACAAATGGAAATGGAGTGAAATAGCTATAGCAACTACTAACAACTAACAGCTTTTATAAATTCACTAGCAAACACTTTCTTCTTTTTAATCAGTACAGTTGTAATAATATAGCAACCAGTGGCGAAAAAGTCCAGCACATCCTATTGCTCACTTACACCCAATATCTGTAGGCAGATTTGGTTTGGTTTGGATGAACCAGCTCTAGATGTGTTCCCATATATGTATCTACCTCTTGGCAAATAAATTGAATGGGATTATTCCCTAAAATGTTCCTTCAACCTCTAACACACCCTATCTTTCCAACAGAACCCACCTACCCTCCATTCACACCCTCGTGAGAGTGTCTTCCCTCTGTCGCCCCGCTACCCTCGCTACTATCACCCAAGCCACGCAGTCCTCCCCCCCTACGTCCCCGTCTCTTCCCCGGTGTTGACACTACACAGCTCCCCACCCCCAAAGCCCTGGTTCCCTTTCCCTACATCTCACCTGAACCCGACAGAAAGAGAAAAGGAGCCGCTGGAGCCGCTGGAGCCGCTGGAGCCGCTGGAGCCGCTGGAGCCGCTGGAGCCGCTGGAGCAGCTGCGCTTCCTGGCAGATCAGTACAAGACCACATGTAGCCTGTCTGAGCCTTGGGACCTCAGTCCTTTTGGATCTTTGGATAAAGCACCGAGGCGGGAAACCTACAGCACCCCCGCCTCATCGTTCAGCCCACCTTCATCCAGCAAAACCCCAAAGTTTCTGAACAAGCCCTCCCCTCTGTACACTCCTCGTAGCCTGCAGGTGATGATAAATGATGGATCTGAGACACAAGATGGCGAGGCAAGTTTGGGAGATACATCATATCCAGAGAAAGCTAGAGAGGCATATGTCAATCAAAAAGCTCTAAGAGCCTCAGGCAGCCCCACTGCCCCAACACTGAGGACAAATGAAGGCGTCTCAACTATGGCACAAAGGTCCAGCTCTCCAAAAACAGAAGTAACGATCCGTCCGAAAGAAGAGAGAGAAGGGAGTCCAGAAGTAAGGGAGCTCGATTTCACTGATTTACCTCCTGGTCTCCCTCGAGAGAATGGAGGAAAAATGGAAATTGAGGTACCACTGTCTGTGTTTCATAACTGGCTCAAGCTGTGTGGGTCCTCAGTCAGGATGCATAGACCCCCACAGGAGGAGCAAAGGAAGTGTCCCGACACAGAGGGGGGCCCTACTAATATGGCATCAAACATGAATCACAAACACAGCAACTCCTCAGGTGAAGCTGAGGATCTGACGCTGACGCGAAGGAATTTCCCGAGCCCCAACCAGAGTACCAGAAATCACCACAAAACAAGCCAAGATCTTTTCACCAACTACAATCCTCAGCATTCAGATATCCTGAAAAGAGCAGCCAGCCAGGATGTGTTTGGTCAGCGGGAAATTAACAAGTCATCCAGCTCCAGACCCACACATTGCTGGGATGCCTTTGACAAAGAGGCCCAGGCTGCGACCCTCCCAGTGAATATTGACTCTAGTCCCCGCACAGTGCAGCGAGACTATGCCACCTTCATATCCTGTAATGAAGACACAGTGCAGGGGGGTGGGGAGAAGTCAGACAAGGGGTTAGCAGCTATGCTCACGTTGAATTCACCCTCTAATCCTCTGCTGCAGTTCACCACTGAAGAAGTGGAGAAGCTGAAGAAAATCATCTCAAGATCATTGTGAACATCGGTCCAGATGCTCCAACACCACTTTAAAGCTCACATATTGTTATTTCTTAAACTGTATATGATTTGTATATAATAACATACGTTTTTACTCAATACTATGGAAGTTTAAAAAAAACGAACAATCATCTGATGTGTAATAATTCATTCATATCATAAGCAGAGATAGATTTGAAGAAAAATGCCCACTCTTGAAAAAAAATTCTAAATGAATATATACTGTCATTGTATTGTAAATCTAACATTTTAATAAATAAATGAATGTTTGATGTCTCAATTGTTTATTGGCTGATTCTGCACTAATACTTTTATTTAGAGATTTCCAAAGGAATACATACATGCAGTATGACTCAACACAAAACTAAAGATCAGACTCAATTGGGCTTTAATTATCTAAGTTTTGTTTTTATTTGTTTATCATACCAACATATATTTTATGTTGTGGTTACTATTATGTTATTGTCCTGTCTATAATCGTCTTTATCGTTAATCTCTCGAATACGTAGTGTAGGGAATCTTCAGGCGTGAAAATAAAACGGACACTCCCATCATTGTGACTAAAACAACAACAACAACCCTGTAATTACTGGTTCATTGTTCTATAACAAATGTTCACATTCTTTACAGGGTTTGTTTCCCTAACCTGTTTACCTTTTTAAAGACTTTATATGCAAAGCAGTTGTTTCCTGATACAAAGATATTGTTGATAAGAAATCCAGTTGGAACATGTGTTTTTATTGCTTCACTCAGAAGCCTCTTTGTGTGGATTTTTAAATGTCCCCTTATAGGTTATCAAAAAACAGAAACTCCTGTGTTTTCAGTTTGTTTTGCCAAAAGCATTTTAGTTACAGAAGTAACACAGATTTTTATTTACACAGAGCTTTATTTAGAACTATGAAGCCCTTATGACAATATGGAGCTTGCATGTTGCAAAGAGCAGAATAATCAATGTTATATTCAGGTGAAATAATAAAGAGATTAAACTGAAGGTTTTATGTCTGCTTTTTATTTGTAATAATATTTCTGGTTGGTTAAACAGTTCAGATTAAGAGAGTTGATATGAAAATTGAAAAAAGATGATATAAATAATACGTTTTTCCTACGCATATTTAAAAAAATAGCACCATTTACAATGTAGATTTTCGTGACCAGGATTGAAAGCAACAAATTAATAAAATAAGAAAATGTTCTCACTCCTCCATTGTGACTTTGGCAGGGTCATCAATAACTGTGAAAGACACAAACACAACTAGTATAATGATGAATAAAAGATTCCAGTGTTCTTAAATAGCATTACATCTGCCTTAATGTCTCAATTCCAATCTTTGATCTGTCTTATTAATGTGTCTGTAAAGATTCACTGCAGGGCAGGTATGTCAGGAATTGTTTTTCCAGTGTGTGAAACTCACACCCCAGTTATAATCACTGTTGATAAAACCACAACACATCTTTCCTGACAGTTGAGACCATTCAGGAACTCTTCAGGCCCGTTCGAAGTGTGAGGTTGCCAATTTCTCATTTAGGTATGGTTGGTATGAGGATGAGATCTTATTTAATGTACCGGAACCTGTACAAAACATATTTTGTCTGACCTATTTAATAGGCTTTATGACAGGGTGCAATCCCTTCCAGGCAGAAGGAAGTATAATTCACATTTTTCTAGAGCTTTTGCAACCTAAACCAACTTGTTTACAACAATAAATTACCCACTTTGCAAAGCATTTTAAATAGCATCTCAGATTACGTCCAACTCTTAATGCAAGTCTGGGAAATTGTGTAAGCTACTGCTGCATTGATATGGTTGTGGTGCGTTCAATAGAGACTGACTCAGAACTAGAGTAATGGAGAGAAAACTCTTTTAGACTGATGGACAAACACACTTGAGGCATTCAAAGCCACACAAAGCCCACATTGTAAAATATTTGTCATCTTCTTAGCTTGCTACTTCACATATATATCATACACATATAACTACCAAAGGTACAGCCTGTTCTCCCTGCCGTCTTTTGACCAATCTCTGGCCTTTCTAGGTACACAAACCATCCTCCTGAACAATATATGTGGCATTTGACACTCAGGTGCGTTATGTGCAGACTTAAACTTGTAACTTTGAATGTTTGCTAATCTAAGAAGTTAAATTGTCTGAAAAGCAGTTGGTGCGGGACAACAAAGCCCACATTGTTCATGAGGAGTAGTGTGTGTTTGAAATGTATTCATCTTGCTTAGCTGTGATGTCCCGTGTTAAATCACGTAACTGCTGATCCATTAGGTTGCACCAACAACGGTGAACCACACATGACGATTGTTCTTGTTTTTATCCATGATTGAACTGACCAAACTAGAAATAATAATTTGAGATTACAATTTATAAAGTCGTAATGAACAAATAAACCTCCCAAAGCAATTGATGTGACTTCTTTCATTTCATTTTATAGTATTAAACAAACGGAAATAGTAGTACATTTTCAACAATTAAAGACTTACAAGGTCAGTCAATCTAAAGCAGGGGTCTCCAAACTTTTTTCACCGAGGGCCACATGCAGACATATATAGCAAGGGCTGTGCCACTCCTCGAGTTGAGGTATATTGCCTTATAAGTTCAGTTATAAGTTGGAAAAATCAATCCAATGTAGATAAATGATTCTTGATACATGAAAATTCTGTTAGAAAAAACTGCCTACATCACAGCTTTCCAGAGGGATTCATTTATTTTGTTAGCAGCTCATTCCTTAAAGCAGAATCCTCAGATATCTTATAATAAAAGGAAATACGAAAGGTTTATTTTCAGGTTGTTATGTACATTTGTTATTGAGTTTTTTTTCTTATCAACTTAGATTTGTAGAACATGATTTCAACTTGAATTGACTGAATATATTTGAAAATTGGGCCTATTAACACATGAATACTGTGTAATATATTTGAACATATATATTTAAGAAGTACAATATAAGACAAGCAGAAGTTTATTATACTTTCTGAATTATTCAATTCAAAATGGTCCGCGGGCCGCATTTGGCCCTCGGGCCGTAGTTTGGACACCCCTGATCTAAAGGAACTGTCAAGTATTACTAACAACATGTCTCTCATTTATCTATCATCATTGATGATATCGATAAGTTGATATCTCAGCCACGGAAACATACGCATTGAAAGATGAACATGGTTAAAGCACAAATTCCATCGTCTGTTGTCACGGCAGAGATTGTTTTCATTCCTTAGACGTCAGTAGCATATCGTGTGGCTCCGCCTTACGATGGAAGCAATGTTGGACTATCAAAACAAACAAGTGATCTAGCGAGTCATGGTGATCCTTAGGGGGGTTTGCATAGAGGAGAAAGTAAATCATATTGGCACATTTGTCCCAGGCTTAAAGGGAGAATGAGTGTCTGTGCCATAAAGGCCTACCTCTCCTTGTAGTAGGAAGAGAGCAAAGCGCGGATCTCAACAGATAAATCCGGGATCACATGACCCTCTCCAGGAGCCGAGGGCGTCACTGAAAAGGAAGAGGAAGGAGTCATTATTATTGTTGTGCTCTAAATATATCAAATCACTTTTAAACATTTCCCTTTGAGAATAGAAAAATGTTGATGGGGGGATTTGGAGGCACCTTCTTTCCTTTACTGCGATATATTGTCTTTCCTTCCTTGTTCGTTTTTTTTCTCGCAGTACGTCAATAGTTGGAATACTTTTAAACGTATCGTTGTTCAAACAACACACACACAGGTGCTGACACATGTTCCACTTGGTTGCTCTTAAAGATGGTTTATTCTGTGGTGACAGATGTTTTTGTCAGCAGATATTCACGTTGACAGTGTCTGGCTCGTTGTCTGAGTTCATTGCTGGGCTGTATTATTTATCTCTTTTACATGATGCCATTTGTTCAGGCCTGTTCGTCTACTCTCAGGGCTGTGCAGATGAAGACACAACGGTACAAATGAGGGATCACATGTCTCATACTGTCAGAATGCCAACCACAGGAGTGGGTCATGCCAATCTGCTCAAATCATGTGATGTATGTTGTAGCTCCTTTCTTTTGCTATTCCATATACCAATTAGCAGACTCTTGTATAAGTTGGTGCTATTGCCATCCATTTTGAATGGACAATGGATCATGTTGTTACTAGTATGTGCATGTGGTAGCTCAGTATGATAAAATAACAAATTGTTGTCAGTCAATTCTGCATTTCCTCCCAAATCTGAGGAGCTAACGTCATTCACATTATTGTACTTTACCGTCTCTGCTTTAGACGCGATCACCACTCTAATTGATGTAAATGTTGTTTATTGCCTGCTGGATGTAAAAAAAAAGTGTTCTGAGATTCTCCCAAGTGGCATCATAGAAATCAGTAGCTGCTGCTTTCATTAGATTCAGTATTGTATTTTTTAAAAAAAGGCACAATGAGTAGGATTATTTGGTAACAACATTCTAAATTGGCCTCTCCACCCCTTCTCAATGAGGGGGGTTTCCATCTGGTCCGAGTAAACTCCTTTCACACATTCTCTGTCACTGGATCTGCACTTCTTGTAGCTACTGACTGGAAGCATGCTTATGATCTGGCTATCTATGCTTTTAGAGAAACCCTAATCACAAAACCGAGGACGTATACACTCAATGGCACACTCTTCTAAGGGGTCATTTGTGATGATTCAGGGGAATTCTGTTGAATGAGGATATCACTCTTTACTCATCGAATCCTTTATATGAACATTTATTTAGAAGTTTCCCTGTAATTTTTTATGTAGCTTTAACACAGGTAAAATTAGACCTTTTTTTAATTACACAACTCCGGTTAAATTCAAGACACTGCAAATATATGTTTGTGGAGAAAGAAATGAAAACGAATTGCTTCAATAGATTGAAATTAAACGTAAAACCTTTTTTTAACCAAATGATAAGCTGCCTTGGATACTGAAGGAAGGCGTCTGTTGATTGACATCATTAGAGGTATGTGACTATGTGATGTATTGTGTTACATTACCTATTTCATGGTATAGCGATCCCTGCCTCGCTGGAATGGCTTTCTTTGAGCCCTGCGTTTCAATCTTCATGAGGTGATGACAACACTGTTTCCATTGGCCTGCCAGCAAAAAGCAGAAGCAGTGATCTTAAAGAGTGATAATGGTAAAGCTTCTGCCAGTCATTTGATTATCAATTTCTGTCTCTCTGTAATTAAGCTGTCAAATCATATTATCAATGTACTTTCTCGATTACAAAATCAGCGTGATATTCTGTGACATACTGTTTATACCAAACATACTGAGAGACAATGCTACACCTGTTGTACCACATACCAGGCAGCTTTAGACAATCCATGTGTCTGTCTGCAAATACAGATACTGCCGATCTAATTGAGAGCAATTACTTGTATTTGTCCTGTGCATTTGTTCAAGTACATTTTTATTGACTACATTAACAACTGTGAGCCTGAATGAGCCCTGCAAACATATACAAATCTAAAACAAATCCTCCAAAAATTGTCAATAAAGATGACCAATCAGAGATCTCTTTTTTGCAGGATGAAAAAAGTAGTAAAAGAGTAAAAGTACAAATATGTAACAACTGGGCGTGATCCGTCATGGTGTTATAATTGCATAAGGAACGACATTTATTTATAAAGTCAAATGATAGGTGTAAAGACACACCCTAAGAAAAACAAACCAAGCTCAAAACATTAGGTTATTAAGGTAACTGCAAATGAAAATAAACATTCAATATTCTAGCTACTTCCTCTAACATAACTGAGACAAAGAGATTCTAGAATTTGCACAGCCATAATTTATTATCGCAAGTTGTTTGTTCAAGGAAAATGTATGACCTACCATTCAAATGTCTGCACACTGTCGGCCTTCTCAATCACATTTGCTAGTTTCTCAACACTTAAACATTTTAAACCAATGGAGATTATTTTTGACCTCTGATAAGATATCTGCAGCACATTATACAATGAAATAGCGTCTAATTATAAAATGTATGGTATCTTAAAAATAAATGTTCTGCTGCCCTTATTTATTTTAATGCATGATCTTTGTGCACCTGATATGCCTGAAATACGTAATCGTTATGTTTAAAATGTTATACATGGTGATGCTGTATTGTCACTGTTGGACGGAGCGGTATCAGATGCAGAGCCCTGACTCGGGAACAAATAGCAAATGTTGGTTGGTGCTGTGTTCTGTATGTTCTCATTTAGACGCTTCTTGTGAGACTTGTGTTTTGTTTCGGTAAAAATGGTCCGTTTCATCAGTTAGCTGAGTATCTTCCGGTTAAATTGGTATGACACATTAATACGTTTTTGAATATTAGGAGACAATGTTTTGTGAAAAACACCCCGCAGGCCCCGGATTAGGGGCCTCTCGGGCTTAACAGGCTAAGGTTACTTATTTCAAAGAACATATATACAGTATATTAAATGAGTCCGCCCATCTGAAATCCATAGTCTGGCGGAAATTGCAGATTCAGTTGCTTGCCTAATATCATATGAGAAGATAGATACCAAACTCATATCTGAATGCATAAAAACTCCTAGTCTGGTTTTGTGTAAAGAAAAACACAACATTTGCAACAAATGTTTTCTCATCATATTTTGACCTTTAATATTATCTTTATAATATTTCAAAAAAATGTTGCGGGAAAAAAGTCCGTAAACCAAGCACAGGACAACATGTGAAAGGAAAATCTCAGGTTGAGATGAAGTTGGATATCAACAAATGTATACCTTAGGCGTTTAATCTGATGCAAATCTCTCAGTCCACTGGCTCCCTGTAATCCACCGGATCACCTTTTTAATACCTTGTGTGCTCTGTTTTTAAATTAAGCTCCATAGTTTTGTATGTCCTGCTTATTTAAAATATGTTTCTTAGATCATTTTTAACTCATTGAATTGGGAAGCACCTTTAGATGACTTTGTTTTCAAAGTGTGCTCTACAAATAAAATGTATTATTATTATTATTATAAATCCAACTCAGTGTGACCAAGCTCTTTCTAAGAAATGCTGTCAGCAGACAATGAATTCTTCATTAGTTCACACCTATTTCCGTTCTATATCATATAAGGCTTCGCCCTCTAAGGCTATCGCTATTGGGTAATCCCACTGCACGTGTGCAGCACTGACAGACTTAATCCACGCCCACCTATGACGTGGGCCCCACCTACGGACTCACTTCCGTATAAATAGGAAGTAGTCCCTACAATCTGCTCCCACTTTTCTTCAGCACTCCGTTGCAGAAGCACTGTCTACTTAGTAAACAGCTTTTTTCAGAGCTGTTTACTAAAAAGCAAACATTCCTGGTTCCCCTGGGCCCATCCTCCCTCTCCTCCGGACGGGGGAAAAAGGGTGGGGGCCCGGTGTCAACCTGACATATGAGTTACGACCGGAGCTCACGGTTTGAGTCCTGCCGGGGATTAGTGGACGCAAACGCCACTCTCACTCCCCAGGTGTCGTGCACTCATTGTGTCCGTCTCCCTCTGGCCCACAGACAGTGAAGAGCGGACGCTCTCGCTGCTGCGGCCGAGGATGATTGGCTAGTCCAGGAGTCTTACTCAGTGGACCAAGCCCTTTATTTATTGGATCTGAGTGGCGGGCAGCAGTCAGGCGACTCCTTCCCCTCCATTCACGGATCACCATGTGGTTCCCCCGCCCTGTCTCCCTCTCCTCCGGCGGAGGAGACGGGGCGGGGGCCAGGTTTCAGCCCGGTAGCCGAGCCTGCCGGGCTGACGACGGTTCACCGGGTCCCTCTATCCGCCATCACGGCTCTGCCGTCGATAGGCGGTATTCTCCAGGAACTCCCGGAGATCATCGGAAAGGCAGCCGCCTAATGAGATCTCTCCGTTCCCCCGGTTCAGGAGAGCTCTCCTCTGGATGACATAAAAAAAGCTGCATAAGCGGCTGCAGCAGGGCTCACGGCTCAAACCGGCTGTCTTTAAAACCTGTCGGTTAATTAGACAGCCCGGGTTTGTTTCCTATGTCATAGATGTGCCTACACACACCTCCGCTCATTCCTCAAGCAGGTTTGAGCGTGAACCTCAATGTCCGGTTTACGAGTCTTCTCCTAAACGGCGACATCATGAGAGCCGCTGTGTAATACAGCGTGTGGAGGTGCATAAGCCAGCTGTTTCTTACCTGTCGGTTAACAGACAGCGGGGCTCGTTGTTTGAACCGGCTGTAACCAGTTGGTTAGCGCGGCAGCAGGGCTCGTGGCACAAGCCAGCTGTAATTAACCAGTCGGTTATTAGACAACAGGGCTTGACGTTTAAACCTGATGCTCCTAACCTGTCGGTTATAGGCAACACGGTTTTTCCTCTGTCCCAGATGTGCCTATACTACACACGGTCGTAATGAGCCTCTGTGTGAATAGCACTGCACACACCTCCGCTAATTCCTCAGCAGGTTTGAGCGTGAACGTGCCTCAATGTCCAGTTTACGAGCCTTCTCCTAAACAGAGACAGGATGAGAGCCGATGTGAGATGCAGTGTGTGGAGGCCCCCTCGCAGCCTTTTCGGTCCGGGCCCCTCTTGGGCTGCTTCACGGGCAACGGCGGCGAGGGCTCTGGCGTGGCTCGTCACCATGACAACCACAGCACATCCAAAACATGTCGTGCGCTCTCAGAGTATTACTCAGAGTGGCGACGCGTGTGTTCGATGGACAGATGGATAATAATAAGCAGCAAGGCTCACCGGTTAAGCCGGCTGCCCCTAATCAGTGGGTTATAGGCAGCATGGCTGGCTGCATAACCGGCTGTCTTTAAAACCTATTGGTTTTTAGGTAGCTCGGACAGCTCTCCTCCGGCGCGTCACACCCCGCGGGGCGGTGACAGCCCTCTCCGTGATGCAGCTGTTAGGCATGATATCAGCTGGTCACGTTGTGATCCCCCTGGGTCTCCTTCACAGTGAGGAGACTTCCAGAGGTGGTTTATTCGCCTGCATATCGACCCCGTGCGTCAGAGGAGATGCATGGTGTACATTCCTCCTTCCGTGGGTTTGGATTTAACCTACTGGAAAAATCTCCACGTCAGTGGGGGTGCCCCTGAGCAGAGTGACGTCACACACCGCAGTGTTCACAGAAGCATCTCTCGCAGGCTGAGGAACGTGCATGTCGCAGGTAGTGGGGGGACAGTGGCCGGGTCACATGTCTCTCCATATAAACGTGCTGGAATTACTCTCCGTATGGAAAGTAATCCAGCACTTCGCCCCGTTGCAGTACAATCAACATGTGTTGATTTGAACAGACAACAAAGTAGCGATCAGCGCAGCTGCTGAACACACATCCTACACAGCCAAATGGACAATGTTCCGTTTGGTGTGTAGGGAAAAGCCTGGACCCCGTTACGGTCCCCCTGCCTCGTGCTGTCGTTCCTCCAGCTGTTGCTGGACAGGAATTGGCTTATAGCAAGGTCAAAACATATGCTGCTGCCATTTCATCTTGCCACGTAGATTTGGTGTCAGCACAGTGTTTAGTCACCCTCTTACAAAACGTTTTCTACGGGGAGTACAGAGACTCAGACCTGTGTCACACGCTTTGGCGCCTCAATGGGGTTTGGCTTTAGTGTTACGCGCACTGAGTAAAGCACCATTTGAACCTTTAGATCAGGTTCCCCTGAAGTTTTTGTCAGCCAAAGTAGCTCTGCTCTTGGCTCTGACATCAGCTAAGAGTGATTTGTCTGCTCTCTCTGTGGCTCCGTCATGTCTCCGGATCCAAGGAGATGGCAGCTCAGCTGTTTTGCGCCTTAACCCGGTTTTTTATGCAAAAGGTGATCACAAGCTCTTTTAGATCGAGAGTGATAACTTTGGACGGCTTCTTTCCTCCTCCTTACACATCAGAGGAAGAAGCCACATCTCATTTCCTCTGTCCCGTGCGCACGCTGTCATGCTATATTGCACGCACGGCTGCTTTACGCAACTCGTCTGTTAGTGCATTACAGAGAGCGCTCAATAGAGCAGCCTCTGTCTGCACAACGCTTGTTACACTGGCTGTGTGAGGCTGTGTCACAGGCGTATGTCTCCTCTGGGGGTGGATCCCCCGGAGAACATCAAAGCGCACAGCACCAGAGGATTTTCCTCCTCTACGGCGTTGCACGGAGGAATGACAGTGAAAGACATTTACACTGCTGCATCTTGGGGCTCTCTGACACACTCAGTACTGAGTATCCTGTCAGAGTGAGTAATGTCGGGGACTCAACTGTGTGCCCTCTCTTCTGCCTGTCGGCACTTAGAGAGCTGCCCTTTTCCCCCTCTTTGATCGTTTTAACAAGTGGGACTTTGGTCTCTACTTTTTATAACGACAGGTAGCCTATTTAGCCTACCTTCTTTCCCTTATGGAGAATATTCCTTTTTTAATGCTATATTCCCTGGGAATGTGATGCTCCATTACGCATGGCGAAATGGACATGGGTTATTAATTGAGAAGGTGTGTTTTTGTGCTTTTGGTAACGGACGGACCAGTGGGGCGTAGACTACATCCTGCTTCGCCCTTAACCCAATATCGATAGCCTTAGAGGGCGAAGGCTTACACGATATAGAACTGGGGTTACGTACTGTAACTCAGCTACTATGAGTATAGGCGCAGCCCTCTAAGGTTCGGGCCCCACTGGCTCCGCGAATAGCTGAAGAAAAGCTGTTTGTGTGGGAGCAGATTGTAGGGACTACTTCCTATTTATACGGAAGTGAGTCCGTAGGTGGGGCCCACTTCATAGGTGGGCGTGGATTAAGTCTGTCAGTGCTGCACACGTGCAGTGGGATTACACAATAGCGATAGCCTTAGAGGGCTGCGCCTATACTCATAGAAGCTGGGTTACAGTACGTAACCCCAGGTAGTAAGTGTTGGAGACAGGGCTACATGTTGTGCTTTGTTCATCCTCACTCAGGTTGTAGATGTGCTGCCAGATGGCTTCGGTCCAGCGCTGCGTGTATTCAGGAGAGGGAGGCGTCAGCCTGAAGGTTACTTCTTCTCCTTGATGCCATGTGATGATGTTTACAGTCTGGCAAAGGTCCGGATCTCTCTCTGACACACAGACGACAGTATCCTGACAGAAAAACACAAACACTCTCAATCATTTTTAAATAAACTGTTTGGATACTCATTTTAATTGTGATTGAAAGTAGATGGTTAAGAACTAAAGGTGTTTTTCAGATGATATGACCCTATGATATGGACTATTTTACTTTTTGTTTTTATATACCATTTTCTAATCCATTGTCTATCGCCCGAAAGGGCACAGGCCCCCGCCCGAAAGGTCACAACCCTTGGTTGTCATTCTGGCATTTTCTCAAAACCGTGAAAATATTGAAATATTAGATAATTGTACCTATTTGCCCCCTTAGCAATTGGAAAACAAGCAAAACATAAAAGACTTTACAATAGTTTCCTTCATGTTCAAAAGGGATAATAAGAAGCTTAAAAAATGTTTCTGGTCTCCCTCTAGCATACATTGTTCATGAACATAAAAAGTCCAGTTCATCGTCATCAGCATCCGTGATATTTGATTTGTTGTTTTAATCAAATCATCCCTTTGTAAAAAAAAAAAAGAAAAGATCTTTAAAGGTTAACCAAAACCATCAACGACAAGAAATAATAAGCAGGAAATCACCAGTCTTGCTCATAAACATTCGGGATTTTGCATCTGAATAGTCTTTTCAGTTTAGATAAAGTAGCACAGTATTTCAGCTCATCATTACAGTTATTCCACAGATTAAGACACTTTTGTTGTGATGCAGTGAAGTTTGGAATTTGTTCGTATAGATGGCATTTTTATATGCAGTTTCCTCTGCATTTGTTTGTTTTCTCTCAACTGATAAACCAACCCAGTATCACAAAAAAACGTGTAATAACTACGTTGGTAGTAGGACTTAGGACGTAGTATTTCTACAAAAACGCCTCTGAAATTGTAGGATACCTACGTTTTTTTTCACCATTCATTCCAATGGCTGGCTATGTCACGTGATCTTCACATTTTTCCCTGCAGAAAAAAACATGGCCGAACTTCATTCTATTCTCGGTGGAAAATGCCTGTTTTAAAGTTAGTTTGGCTATTAAAATGCGTTTTGATGTCATTTGATGTGAGAAATATGAGTTTTTATTTCAGATTATGTGTGCAGTGGATGTACATGATCTTTAGTTTGCTGGTTATTACGAAGATTACTTCAGGAAATTGTGTCCATACGACGTTTTCATTGTTTCCAAGGTGGTTGCTAGGGACGCTGCTATCGATATTATTTCTGTTATGTTGTGTAACTGTTTAATGGTGTTATCTTTATTGCTACCCCCTTCCCCGTCAATGTATAGTGTTGGTCCACAGCGCAAACGTATTAGTTTAACAAAATCCGCATTTAAAATTGTGGCATAGATACGTTATTTTCCCCTGTGCAATTCCAGTCTCACATTCCACATCACATCGTCATTAACAAATACCGAAAACAGACCGAAAACATTAAAAAAAATATATAATAATACTTTATTCCGAGTGTGCTTGCTTTTCTCTTTGAAAGTCATCACATAACGGGATTGTAATACACGGCTGCATTACATATTACATATCTGCCTTAGTTCTCTATTTATAGAGCCCTGATGAGAAGACTTCTAGACAAACATCAGGAACTGCTGCCAAAACTGAAAACGTGACGTGGATCATAAATATGTCAGCAATTAAACAACATCTTACATTTCTTTTCACACAATACGTCTCCTTGCAGTATCAACACTAATTCGGCTGACTTTTATATTTGATCCAATTGGTAGTTAGGCTGTATTTACACCATAAAGGTGCACAGCTGATAGAAAGGGACACCTAGTGGTTAAAGCATGTTATTGAATTTCATTATTTTTATTATTAGATATTAATAGGATCCCTATAAAGTATATTCATTACTCGATATTCTCTACTAATAGTTAATTAAAGACTATACATAATGACTATTTTGCACATCCCTTTCAAGATTTCAAGATTTTCTAAGGTTTATTGACATATCATATACACAAACGGTGTAGTTATGCAATGAATGAAAAACTTGGGTCGCAGGTTCCTCAATAGTGCATTACAAGACATCTATCAATATTTGTGCATACCTCCAGCAATGTTAACTATGTTGAAGCACTTATTTTAACTGATATTATACATATGTATTATACTCTTGATGTATGTAGATATGTCATCTCCGGCCTTGTATTGAACAATCAATAAATAAAGAACACAGAATTATTCAATATAAAACAGAATTTGTGTGATTATACTAAATGATTTACAAATAAACACCACTGCATATTTACAACTGTTACACATGCTGATGTAACGCAAATGTTTCCAATTTGGGATCAATAAAGTATATCTTATCTTAAGATGATCGATGGCTACTGCCATATTGCAAAATTTGCCTCTGAACCTTGACAAGTACATGTTTCAGGCTTATCAATTAACAACAGGAGGGGTCACAAACATAAGGCCAGCTGTTAAATAAAGCTCTTCTGACCTTAGCTGGCATGTGGGTATACTGTATATATTAATGCTGCCCATTATGGGCACAAGCTATTTTCACCCATTTATTAATTATATGTTTTAAATTTGAGTGTTTCCTATCCCCTAAACCTCCAGGGCCGTGCAGTTTAATACTGGCAACTTCTTATTATGGGAAACACGAAAACGTCTTTTAAAACTACAACTCCCAGTAGTGACGTGTCATAGATAGAGAACATGATGTGAAACACAATTGCCAGCATGTGTAGTTCTGGGGATGGGGTGGGGGAGGGGGGGGATGGGGTGGGGGAGGGGGGGGATGGGGTGGGGGAGGGGGGGGGGGGACGGGGTTGACCCGTTCAAATCCAGTTTTGGACAGTCTGCCGTGGTTCCATCCCATTTCAAGTGCTGTTCGATGCTCGGCGTAACCCTCGGAGCACACTCTCAAATCACAGAGCTTGAGGACTATCACAGGGTTTGTCAAGCGAAGCGGAGAGAATACTTACTTCCGGGTGTAATATTCTCTAAAGCAAATGAGCTGCTCCGACCCTCGGTCCTGACGGACTCCAACTTGTGTTTATTAATCAAACAAATAAATAAACACAAGGATAATGATGTATTATTGTTGAGTAAATGGAGAATTGCACAGGGGAAAATAACATATCTATGCCACAATTTTAGATGCGGAGTTTGTTAAACTAATACGTTTGCGCTGTGGACCAACACTATAAATTGACGGGGAAGGGGGTAGCAATAAAGATAACACCATTAAACAGTTACACAACATAACTGAAATAATATCGATAGCAGCGTCCCTAGCAACCACCTTGGTAACAATGAAAACGTTGTATAGACACAATTTCCTGAAGTAATCTTCGTAATAACTAGCAAACTAAAGATAATGTACATCCACTGCACACATAATTTGAAATAACAACTCATATTTCTCGCATCAAATGACATCAAAACGCATTTTAATAGCCAAACTAACCTTAAAATAGGCATTTTCCACCGAGAATAAAACGAAGTTCGGCCATGTTTTTTTTTTCTGCAGGGAGAAATTTGAAGATCACGTGACATAGACGCCAGCCATTGGAATGAATGGTGAAAAAAAACGTAGGTATCCTACAATTTCAGAGGCGTTTTTGTAGAAATACTACGTCCCAAGTTGTGGACCAACATAGTTATTACACGTTTTTTTATGAGACTGGGTTGGATAAACATCTAAAACATGTCAACAAATAGACGTTCTTTTGGCCTGTGTTGTAGTTTATGTTCATCTTACTCTGAAATGTAACTGCTGACTGCAGCTGTCAGATGTATTAGAATAGTGAAGTACATTTTTATTATTGTTGTGTGTAATAAGGTGTACATCGAAAAAAAGTGACAAACTGTCTCGATTTTTGAATTATGATTTTAGTATTGGGGTATTATTTATTTTGGGATTAACTGACATTTTTGTCATAAACAATATAATTCGTTTTAGACAGATATAAACCATTCCACAACATATTTACATTTCTGAAGTCTCACCAGCTGGTTTTCTCTTCTAGGATGTTTTTCATTTATTCACCAGGGCACTCATTGCATTTTATTTTAATTAATATGGATAAAACGATAAATAAATCCATCTATATGTTCATTAGAATTGTTCATTAAGAACCAACCTGAGTGATGGGGATTTCAAGTAATGGCTTGTCCTCAGACTCCATGTCTTCTTGATTCTGATAGCAGAGAAGATTTTGCCCCCTGAGGACACTAAAGCCATTTCCCCAGCAATTAAGGTCTTCTCCAAGCTGAAAGATCAGAAAGTGATTTTATACAGTGGATATTAAAGTGATATCATATTAAAAGAATGACACTATGAAAATTAAATCACCTTAACCTTGAGTTGGCCACTTATGATTGGCTGAATCATGCACAGAGGCTGAGCAGCCAGGCGGCAACACATACTGCCGTACAGAGGCAACCAGAATGGATCATCCTCTGGGAAAACAGAGATGAACTTAAGGAGTAAGGGGAACAGAGAGGGGGGGACAGAAGAGGAAACAAGAAGAGGAAACAAGAAGAAGATGGGGACGACTTCTCACCTGTTGCTACTAGTGACAAATCATGGGTCTTGAAACCTTCCTGGACATGCTCAAGAGTCAGTGTTGCGTGAGCCAGCAGGTTAAACTTAGGCCCCCTTAGGACAGAACGCAATGAGCAAACTCAAATTGACACTTTGAATGTGTGAGGGAGAATTGTCATCCTCACAGTGTGGAAAGGTCAGGGGATAAAGGCGGTGACACACTTCCAGCTCCTACATTTCTTCCATAAACGGCTGCAGACTCAAACGCAGCACGGATCTTTTTCCCAGAGGAGCGTCCCACAGACCCCCCAGGCGGCTCAATCTCCTGGGTCCTAGAGCCCCGGGGGAGAAGTCCTCCACAGCAGAACTGCTGTACAGCTCAACACGGAGCTGGAACCCGGGAACTGCTTCGTGGCTGCTCACACACATTTATATAGGGACAAATTAAATGTATTTTAAACTGGATTTGAATAAAACTGAACCTCTAAGAAACAACACTTAAAATATGAGTATCAAAAAAGATGTCAGTCAGTCCTATCAACTATCACCACATCTGTGTCATGAATCTCTGTGCCACACTGCAGCAGACAGAAAACAGCACAGCGCTGGAGCTCTGCAAGTAAGAGTATAAAAACAGCTAATTATTATTAAGGTTTTAATATATATTTATTAGCCCCTAAAATCCTGTAAGGCATGGGTGTCCAAACTTTTTCACCGAGGGCCACATACAGAAAAACATACAAAGTGCTGGGCCTCGTAAATTAAGTTATAAGTAAGCAAAATGTAGGTAAATTAGGCTTGATACATGAATATGCTTTAAAGGTCCCATGACAGGAACAGTCTGCAAAAAGAATGGAAAATTACCAATCTGGTACCACTGCATGTTTTTAAAGCTCGATTGGATGCTACACAATCAGATGCTGTTGGTACCTGTACATGTGGATAGATATGTAAATTGTAATCCCTGTAATCTTTGCTGTATGATGTCCTTTTAGTGTTCTGTTGTTTATGTTTTTTATGTCTTCATGTGGAACCTACTGCTGCAGGTCTCCCTTGAAAAAGAGATCAATGATCTCAATGGGATTTCACCTGGATAAATAAAGGTTTTAAATTGAATTGATGACATACTTTTCCGGTTATTACCCGTCCCCTTGTGTGTTATGAAGGTTTTTCTGCATGTAAACGGTCTGCAGAGTCACAAACCCTCAAAGTACACCCTGTAGCGAGTAAAACTCTAACACAGAAAAGATGTGTCTATGCTGCCCCAGAACGCCTCGTTGGAGATTTCTCTTTTTCAATTTTTGTATTCCGGGTCATAGTGACGAAACCCTGCGGAACTCCGTACACACAAACACTCGGAGCTCAGGCTGTGAATGTGTGCTCAGGCTGAGTTCCGCTGTGCCTCGCAGACCCCACGCAGCAACCAGGAAATGACACCAGTAATCCAGCTCACACTATCCGCTCCTCGAGCCTCAAAGGGCGGAGCAGCGAGCCCCGCAACGTCCCGCCAACACGGCACCCAGACCCCATGCAGCATTCTCATCTGTTTGTCATTACTTGTGTCATTTTTCTGGTTGCTAACAAACGCCATTGTAACACATAATCACTGATGTTCCGCTGTAACGGTGGTTGACTAATCAGAACAGAGTGGGCGAGCTGACCAATTAGAGCACAGTGGGCTCAAAGGGGGGGGGGGGGGGGGGGGGGGCAGGAGCTCCAACAAGCCTGTTAGGACAGAGAGTGAATACACATAGGCTACTATACAGAGATGCTGTATGAGAAACCAATGTGAGTTTGGAATATTGCACAATATAAATCTATTCTCGTAAACCTCAACAATAGAATTATGATCAGTAGAAATGGCCATGTCATGGGACCTTTAAGAAAAGGTCTCTATAGGGTTTCATTTATTTTGTTGACAACTCATCCCTTAAAACAGAAGCCTCAGAGTGATTATAATAAGGGGAAATATGAGGGGTCTATTTCAAGCTTGTTATTTAAATAAGTTATTGGGCATTTTTTATCAACTAAGATTTGTTAGAAAATGTTTTCCGTGAATTGACTGAATTTATTTGAAAAGTGGGCTTATTAACAAGTGAATACTACTGTGTAATATGTTTTTACATATATATTTAAGAAGTACAATATAAGAAAAGCACAAGTTTCATTTGTGGGCCATATTTCATTATACTTTTTGAATTTGCTGAGGGCCGATTCAAAATGGCCCGCGGGCCACATTTGGCCCTGATGCCATAGTTTGGACACCCCTGCTGTAAGGTGATATTTTGTATCTTTTTATAATACATTGTTTGCACAAGATTAAGGAAACACCAAGAACCAATAAAGTCCTGTAAGGTAATGTTTCTGATACATATCAAGATTGTAAATTAGACAAGTATAACAAATATTCCCTTTCAGGACTTTAGGGGCTCCGTAGATACCAGAAAGGTTGGGCAATAATTTCAGTCTTTCACTTGCACTTATATAAACTTTTAACAAAAGTGCAAAAAAAGTGCAGTCAGCTCACAACATCCTTTCTCACCTCCTTTGTTCTTGAAGTACTCTGAGTCTTTCCACATCAGCGGGACACGCAGGTCTACAGGGGGCAGATTTTTTTTAAGTAAAATATAAAAGCTAGGTTTAGGTATCTTTATGAATTTGGGTCTATGTATTTTGTGAACTCTCACCTGAAAGGGATACTTTTCCCAAACTGGGCAAAGCCTCTTCAGAGGGACTGTAGTAAAACAAGCAGATCATCAACACATACGTACATAATGACGTCTAAGTACAGTCTGGGACACTTAAGGATTCCAATAAACAACAGCACCAATGACAGCCTTAAGAAAAATACCATTGAGTTGAATCCACATGTCTGCAACGCAGTGTAATTAATGTGAAATGACATGTTTCAAATTCTCGTTTGTCCCGCATTACATATAGTACATGTGACATGCACAAAATGCACTATCAACACAACACACCAAGTAAACCCACACATCTGAACAAAGGCTTGTTGAGGGATGGGGACAAAAACCCAATAGTAACCATGTGTTTTTAGAGCCAAGTTCAAATGTATTCTCAAAGAAACCACACCTATACATGAAGTGCTGAAATAGGCTTGAGTCCTTTAAAGAGATCACTGAATATCATCATGTATTTGATTATATCACATTAAATTGTTACTCACCTTTTTTTATTGTATGAATAAGTGTTTTAGCATTTATTTTAGCAACATGTCCAAGGTCATTGCAGATGAGCCCTACAAAAGAATGACCTTAAGGGTTTTAAAAGTTACCTTTCTGTCCAGAGTCAGAACTGAACATGGAGAAGCAGCGTTCAGTTATTATGCTCCAAATATCTGGAACAAACTCCCAGAAACCTGCAGGTCCGCTATGACTCTTATTACTTTTAAATCCAGGCTGAAGACTTTATTTTTGCTGCTGATTTTAATTGAACTATTCCTATCTCACACTGCACTGTAACTTTTTAAAATCTATTGTATACCTGTGTTATTTAATTTGAGCTTGTTCTATGTTTATTTTATTCTTTCTCTTTTTAATTACTGTTTTGAATGGCCATTTCATAACGTGTTTCCGGTGCACTATGTCTTTATGCTCTTAATTTTTGTTTGTTTTTGTAAAGCCTTTTGAATTGCCTTGTATTGAAAGATGCTATATATAAACTTGCCTTGCCTTGCCTGACCTCTAGTGGCTGGTAGGAGGATTGTTAGTCCACAACATAGCCTTGCCTCCACTCTAAACTGCAACATTCTTTGGTCCCTCTCCATTGATAACAGCTCTATGATCTTTCTTTTTACCCATGCATTCAACACATCTGACCTGTGTCCCACTCTCTGCAGGATCTGAGCCTTCCTCATCCTCTGCAGCTGGCTGAGCAAGGCCAGGATGTGGGCGCTGCAGGTCAGCAGGCTCTTGGAGGCCTCCAGGGCCTGCTCTCTCCTGGAACACGCTGCCAGCAGCTTACTGGCCACCTCCCGCATCCGCACCTCCCTCTCAATCTGCCTCAGCACCTCTCCTTCCTGTTCATGATGAGTGGGAAACAGAATATTCTTTGAATCATGTTGATGAATATTCATATTCCTTTGACTGGAAAGACATACAGCTAAAAGTGCTTGGTAGGAATGATCCATGATTAAAAGGATCAATCATTCAAAAGATAATTGAATTATTAGCCATGCTAGGTTTAGACCTGAATCTGAAGTGGAAGGAAAGCCACAACACTTTGTACGTCATAGTCCACAGAGAATAAAGCCTGATTACTACCTCTGATTTTTCATCCACTTCATAGAGAACCGCAGTGACGCATCCTAAAACCCGGAAGTAAGTTAGCATTTTTAGCACTTCCGGTTCCTTCGTCAAAAATCAATGCATTTTCTCCATAGGGTTTTGGAAAATAGCTCGAAATAAGGTCTGTGGTTGACACACATTTAAGAGATAAATCACGTTTTGTTCTACGACATTAAATATCAGCAGTGACCCCACTGGAGATTTTTGAAGAGTTTACGTGTCTGAAATACGATGGTTGTTACCTTGGACTACAAGGGGAAGATTGAGGACTGCTTCCGGGTCAACGACTCCAGACGGGTGTGGCAGGGGGTCCAGCAGATGACTACGAACCCAGCCACCCCTCGGCCGATGGGGGTGACCCTCAGCTGGCGGAGGAGCTGAACTCCTTCTACGCCCGCTACGAGACGGGGCTATCGGAAGCAGCCACACCATTACACCCACCTGCCCTCAGCAGCCTCACCCTCACGGAGCACGAGGTGAGACGCCCACTGAAGGCAGTGAACCCGAGGAAAGCAGCGGGGCCGGACGGAGTCTTGGGACGGGTGCCGAGAGACTGCGCTGACCAGCTGGCGGGGATCTTCACCAAGATCTTCGACCAGTCCCTGTCCCGGGCCATCGTCCCATCCTGCCTGAAATCATCCACAATCATCCCGGTGCCGAAAAATAACAACATCGGCTGCCTAAATGACTACCGTCCACTGGCACTCACCTCCACCCCCGCTAAAGTTTTTGAGAAGGTGGTCCGTCCCCACATCATCTCATCCCTCCTTCCCGGTCTGGACCCCCACCAGTTCGCCTAAAGGGCCAACAGGTCCACGGAAGACGCCATCGCCACAGCTCTCCACTCTACCCTGTCTCACCCGGAGAGTAGGGGGAGCTACGCACGGATGCTCTTCGTGGACTTCAGCTCTGCATTTAATACCATCCTCCCTGACAGAATGGTGACCAAGCTATCAGTCCTGGAAGTATCCCATTCCTTGTGTCTATGGATTAAGGACTTCCTGTCTGATCGCCCCCAGAGAGTGAGGATTGGCACCCACACCTCCACGTCCCTCAGTCTCAGCACCGGGTCACCACAGGGCTGCGTGATGAGCCCCCTACTATACGCCCTCTACACCTATGATCTCGTCCCCGCCCACACCAGCAACTCCATCATAAAGTTCGCTGATGATACCACCGTGGTGGGCTGCATCTCAGGGGGTGACGAGACCGCGTACATGGAAGAGGTGGAGCAACTGCTAGCGTTGTGTAAAGTAAACAACCTGCAGCTGAACAAGCTGAAAGCCCAGGAAATGATCATTGACTTTAGGAGGAAGAAGACCGACATGCAGCCCCTGTACATTGATGGAGGCTGTGTAGAGAGAGTCTCAGTGATCAAATTCTTGGGCGTTCACCTGGCGGAGGACCTGTCCTGGAGGACCAACACCATGGCAACCGTCAAGAAGGCACAGCAGAGACTCTACTTCCTGAGAATACTCAGGAATTACCACCTCAGACAGGACCTGCTTGTGTCCTTCTATCGCTGCGCCGTGGAAAGCATCCTCACCTACTGCATCTGCGTGTGGTTCCTCAGCTGCACAGCCGCAGAGAGGGGTGCGCTCCAAAGGGTCATCAACTCGGCCCAGAAGATCATCGGTTTCCCCCTCCCCTCCCTGGAGGTACTGTACAGCTCTCGTTGCCTTAAGAAGGCAGTCAAAATCCTCAAGGATCCACACCACCCGGGTAACAAGCACTTTGTACGGCTGCGCTCAGGCAGGCGCTTCCGTGCCATGTCTTCCCGGACAAACAGACTCAAATTCAGTTTTTTTCCCAGGGCCATGAGTGCACTAAACGCTGCTAATATTTAAATTATATAAGCCTTCCGTGCAATACGAGGGGAATCGTGCAATTTCATTTATTATTTATTTATGTACATATTCCCTATCATGTCTATTTAAGTCCCATTTATTGTTTTTATAGTGTCTTGTTGTTTTTATATTGTCTTGTTGTTCCGTGTTGGCACCTTGAGTTCATTGCAATTTCGTTGTACCTGTATAATGACAAAATTAAAGATCTATCTATCTAACAGACCGTTTGGGGATTTTTTTTTATGATTTCCAAGCAATGTATCGTGCTGGTTGAACCCTTGGACCTTTTCCTCGAATGCATCATGTTGTTTTAAATAAAATGTCTTGATAACTTTTTGGCAGATTTTACATGATTTTGGTATACATTCATATCGAGTCCCCTGGCTTATCTTGTTATTTGATGTATCGCTATGTGAGACACTGTGAGTAATCATTTTGAATTTCACTGTTGGTAATATACAATTCTAAAAATGACCACCGAACCATTATATAAAGGCTTAGTCATTTTTTGTTATTGTCCTTGTCACTTACAAACAGACCCTCCAGAAAAACGCGGGCAAAAATCCTTGATTATGCGGGCTAAAATCCTTGATTATGCGGGCTAAAATCCTTGATTATGCGATTAAACATGCAGGGTTTTTATGTGATTTTATACGGTGAAATTGCGGGAAGTTGCGAAATGTGCGGGAAGTTGCGAAAAATTATAGATTTTTGTTTTTTAATATTGGGCTCTTATTTATTCTCTCTCACACAAAACCTGCCACTAACGTTAAACCCCTTTCCTATTCAATCAAACACATTCAATGTTTATTTATTGTAAAAGCAATTGGGCTATTGTGTACACACACATTATCTGACCAGCTTCAATCTTGTAGGCTACTCACTTAGCTTCTTGTAGCCCTCGAAAGGGTTTTGGAGGTTGATGCCTCGGTGAACGTGAGTTGTTTGGCTTTCTTGTCCGTAGCAGCAGAAAGCATTTTCGAATGTTTGAATGAATCAAAGTGGGTCGTGTTGGAGATTTGGAGGATGTTCAAAACCAACCTCGTCTCCGCGTGTCGTTTGATAAGCTGGGTAAATTCGTAAAAAGGAAGGGATTAAGAAACACCAGAATGCAAGTTAAACAATAATCCTGCTTTAATGATACAAGGTAACAATACAAATACACATACAAATACAAATACAAATACAAATACAAATACAAAGGAAGTACTTCCTGCTCTTCCTCCAATCTCACGGATCTGGTCAGTTTGAAGAAAAGAAGAGGCTGGTCTAAAGAAAACATCGGCTTATATCCAAAACCCCAGGAGGAGCTATGCGGCTGCCCCCCCCCCGAGGGGTCCTCCACTTAGAAAAGACAGCCAATCAGCGCGAGCCAGAGGCGACCCTTACATTCGAGATAACAAACCCCTCCTTGCAAGTTTCACATACTTTTGGCATTTTATAAAGATAGTTTTAAGATATAGTTTTTTATAGTTGGATTATACAAATAACACATGTGAGTTACCTTAACCTCAAACAATAATAACAAGAGAAAAACATCAGCTCTGATCTCAAGCAGTAAAAAGTACCGCACACTCATTTAGCCTGCAGCTCTTCCAGACACTTGAGCTAATGTTCTTTAAGAATATTCCCTGCAGAATCTTTATTTCAAATAAAAGGTTTCACATTGCATATTTCCAGCTTCCTTTACACATACTGCTATTATTAATACAAAGTAATCAACCACACACATATATTTAAAACAAGTAGATTTCCCTGATCATTTGACATGCTGCTTCCATTTCCCATAGAGTAATAAAACATGTTTAAGCTAATTTCTCCACACTGTTTGTAGCCCTCCAGTACCCACATATGAAAGAATAAAAGCAGAGGAATCAAATAAAACACCAATACAGGAATAGTTGATAAATGATTATACAGGACATCTGATCACAGTAAGAAATACACACACATATTCTCTAGGAAGTGACCCTTGTTATAGGTCCGAATGTCCTGTCCCCTGAAAGTCATGAGTTTTGGTTGATTAACAGAAGTTTAATTGTTCTTGTGGCTTAATGGCTTCCCTGAACTTCCCTTCACCCCAAAGTCAGCTTACTAGGAATGAATACATTTTATTGATAAGCTCAAAAGGACGTTTATCTTGGTTACTGCTGGGTGACCCAAGTCTCCAGGCCTGCAGGATGTGTAGGAGATAAACATTAATTCTACAAGACTTTAACTACATTATCTGAAAATGTATCTGGGACTTCCCCTGTTAATTGCAAGGACTATTGATAATTAACAGAGAGACCCTAGGGGCCTCTTCTTGGTATCTGCTAGGCAGAAGTCACTCAATGCAGAAATCACAAGTTTAACACATATTCTATATAAGGTGACATTAAAATGAATATACCAGATTGAACTTTCCTGCCATAACATTTTACTTTAATACTTCAAATAACTCAAATAATACTTCAGTCGTCACCGTCGATTTTCTCTAAGACTTATGCTCCAACACACAGTTGCACGGGGTGCAGAATAGTTTCCCCCCACTTTCGTGCAAGACATCGGGGTACTGCTTTGCCCGGTCTTTAGCAGAAATGTTCGTCGGTAAATGAGATGGATTAGATTTTTTCATCTTGGTGTTTTCTCTCTTGTGTGAGTTCCACACGTTCACTCTACGGTGTTGTTTACCTTCTGTGATGCGCAAGCTGATGACGTCACGTCATCATCATCACTACTTCACGTCAATACGAGTTAACTTTTTTTTCTTCTCAACTTTGTGTGGAAAAATGCGCGGATTGTGCGGCCTTTTGATAAATATGCGGCCTTTTAAAAATCTGCGCAATTTTGCTGATTATGCGGTAAATTCTGTGATTGCAGAATCGCGTTTTTCTAGAGGGTCTATACAACCTTCTGATCCTTCTGGTAAAAGGGTTTTATAAGACTTTAGGGGCGACAGGGAGAAATGAGTGCATTGTGGTGACCACTGTATTACATAATTCAATCTCGGAACTGTGGGGTAGGGGCATTGTTTCCGCACGGACATATGTGTCTAACTCTAACCCTATGGTTGCCATCTATATATGTTGTGTGCCCTCCAGGCTCTTTCTCTTGTCGTCCCGGGATGCGACCCGACAACATGTCCTTTGCAGCTCTTGAATAAAGACAACTTTTCACCTTCATTGCACCGCCTCCGGCTCCCTATCTCTCGGCAGTACAGTGGTGACCCTGACATAGTCTCGCAAAGTATCCGAGACTCTACCGAACACGGCAAAAAAACTCAGTGTTTTCTCGAAATGCCGGGGATTTTTTGAGACGTCTGTGGCTGCCACCGGCACGCGGACTGAGGCTCGGTGCGCTCCCCACGGAATGGCTGAGGACGTCACTCGCCATTCCCACATCGTCTCGGCACTGGAAGACAGCAGGCCTTCCGACTACATGGAGAAGACACACAACCTGCTTGGTATGGGAGAACCCGACTTCTACCTGATGGGGCTGTTTCTTCGGGACGTGCGGCTGCACGACCAGGCTGCGCTAGCTAACGACAACTAGCAGCTAATGACGGCTAGCAGCTACCGATGGCTGCCAGCTAACGGCAACAGCTAACGGCTAGCTGCTAACGGCACTACATTGGCTATCGACATCCATCGGTTGACATCCGACTGTTAACCCCTTTTTTTTCTGGTGCCTGAGAGGAGGTTCGACCGTGTCTGGTCGGCCTCGTGTGGACCCTCTCGCATTTTCATGAACTCGACGGCAGCTTAGGACGTCGCCCATGCCTTCATTGGCCCGTGGGTGGCGCGCTTCTGGTCCCCGTCTGGCCTCTTCTCTCGCCTCGACGGTTTCGGACGTCGCCCATGTCTTCATCGGCCCGTGGGTGGCGCGCTTCGGGACCCTGTCTGACCTCTTCCCTCGCCTCTGTAGTTTCAGACGTCGCCCATGCCTTCATCGGCCCGTGGGTGGCGCGCTTCGGGACCCTGCCTGGCCTCTCCTCTTACCTCGGCTCACAGTTCGCCTCGACGGTGGCTTCGGGCGGCACGGCGCCTTTGGGCGGCACCCCGTCTGGCCTCTACCCCAGAGGTGCCCAGTACATCCGCGGGGGCAATGCTGGTAGATCGCGAGTCATTCATAAGAAAAAATCTAGCTCCGTTAAAATAGACAAAACAGGTTTTGATCCCTCCTCCCTTAGCCTCCCTGCCACTTAATTCAGGAGTTTACTTGATTGACAGAAAAAGCGACCTATCGCTTTCCAGACTGTTAACCCAGAATGCAAAGCGATACAAAATCAGTCAAATGCCGGGAAAACTCAAATTAAGTTAAAGAGACAAACAAGAGACAAACAACAAAATTAGTGCGGGACCGAGCAAGAAGCTAAAGACATATCACTTCCACCCAGAATGGGAGGAAGAATATTTTGTTGTGATGTCGCATTCAAAGGTTATTTACCTTGTTTGTAAAGCAAGCGTCGCTCTGCCAAAGAGAGGTAACGTGGAGAGGCATTATCGGAGTGTTCACAAGGCATATGACAGCGACTTCCCTCCGAGTAGCGAGTTGAGAAAGAGAAAGGTCATTTATTATTGCTACACAAACATTATCTCGCAGTCTTAGTGTCGCCAACTCGTTTCTAATATGCAAAAAGACAAACAAATGCGTCTATGGTCCGTGTATTTTTGATCTTTCCAATCGAGACGAGATCTCTCTCTCCCCCGTCTGTGTGCGAGGGGGCGAGGCAGTTTACAGTACACACACTGGGCTGCTTCATGCAGCAACACACGGCGGGGATTGCGGAGAGAAGCGCTCCAAGGTGTGGTTAAATGTTACCCGTCTTGAGGTGGACAATGCTCATTGCCAAGAGTGTTTAGCATGTAAGGGCGGAGAAATTTGTCTAAACATTTAGCAAAAGTGCACCACATTCAGATGGAGGAATGCACCTGGTTCGACTGTCTTTCTAGTAGCTCTGTAGCCCCCCCAGCCCCATCCACGAGTAACTTTTTCACGTCAGGTATTATGTATGCTAGCAGCATCACACGGAGTTAACTCAATTATACAAACATGGCTTAATGATTAGAGGTAACAGAGTTACTCTTTATTTTGTTAAAGTTTCAGCTATTCTGTTTACATTTCTGTCATCAGATTATTTAATACGATTTGTTAAAACATTGTTGTTTCTTTTGATGTGAAATATTATTTATTTTATTTAAATAAAAAGCAATGTTAATTGTGTTCACAATTTGTTAAGTTAATTTAATAATATATGTATTTTTGAATCAAGTACTCATCTTTATTGTCTTCATCAGTGATGCAAACACAGGTGTGGTGAAAAAAGAGAAAACTATTCGAAGCAGAAAAAAACAGCGTAATATACCATCTGACAAAGGCCTTTGCTATAATGCTTCAATTAACTGGCTATTCTTTATAATATACTCAGATCAATAGGCAGTGTGAGCGTCCATTCCCATTGGATAACGCAGGATTTTACACCCGGAAGTAAGTATTCTCTTTACTGTCGATTGATTTTACAGTGATATCTGCACTACTCAACTCAAAAACACCAGATTATCCTTGTTGATTACACAACATTGATTAGTTTAAATTGTTTAAATGTATTTTGTAATTTTCCCCTTCGATTCGGAGAAACAAATATTTGTTCAGTTTAGGATGGCCAAAGACACTACACTACCCAGAATCCTCACCTATTGTTCCGCTTTGCCTCAAGCTCTGTGATTGGTTGACCTCCAACTGCATTCCTTATGAAAAAAACGTTTCGTAAAAGATAAAATCATACTTTATTCAGCAGTGCTTGCTTTACTCTTTGAAAGTCATCACATGAATGCATTGTAATAAATGGTTTGGCTGCATTAAATATTACACATCTGTCGTAGTTCTTTATTTATCTACAGCAGGGCTTCTCAAACTCCGGACCAAGGTCCGGATCCGGACCGAACTGCAAATCAATGCGGACCGAACCCTGTGTCCCATTATTAAAAAAAGAAATTAGAAAAAAAAAAAAAAAAATCAGAATCTGATGAAAATTAAAGTAGACCTATCATGCTATATTTGAAAAATATATTGTAGGGCCATACCTATACAAAACATGTCTTCAAAGTTTTGTGCTTAAAATACCAAACAGATCACCCATTGTAGCCATGCCTCATACTGCTCATCATACCCCTCTTTTGCAGCCCTGTTAGAGGGTTATGGCTAGAAATGATCCGTCTAATGTAAATATGACGTCACGTTCTCGTTCTAACTCTCGTTGTAATCGGAGCGGGTCGGCTGTAATCGGAAAGGGTCGGGGTGGGCGGGACGCGGGAAGATCGCGGGAAGATCGAGAAGAGACGTCGTTCTAACTCTCGTTGTAATCAGAGCAGTAGGCGGGACGTGGGAAGATCGAGAAGAGAAGAATGGATGACAGACAAGTTTGTCAGTTTAAATGTCTACAACATTTAAACACTAATTTGAGCATACATGAGCAGGAAACAAAGACCAAATTTGTATCAACAAAGAAGGACAAATGTTTTGGTAAAAGAGGTGAGTTTATAATTGATGTTAGCTTTTAAACTGTCAGACATTTCAAATAAATGAAGGCAAATAAATAATCAAGTTGTCCTTCTCAGATCTGAATTTGTGTAAAAGTATACAATGGGACATAAAACATGTCCCATTTGATGGAGAACCATTGATGGTGGTTGGCAAAAATACCTATGCTTGCCATCAAGGCAAAGATAAGAATGCCAGTGCCAAAAGAAACCGGGAAGAGCAAATAGTGAGTATCTTTGTGTGTGTGTGTGTGTGTGTGTGTGTGTGTGTGTGTGTGTGTGTGTGTGAGAGAGAGAAACATTGTTTCGTTTAACTTTAATGCCAATAAAGCCCCATTTAATTGAATATATATATATATATATATATAGAGAGAGAGAGAGACACACACCTTTTCTCATGTGAGACTGATATTTTACTTGAAAATAAAAGTTATTTTATTTCTCTTTTGTAATTGTTCTATTTAACAAAAAGATCACCGAAAGGACCACACTGGGTTCCCAGGAAGGCGATGTCTGGTGCAAAACACCAAGAAAATGGATTGCCCAGCTATGATCAATGTTGTGCATTTCATGAAGTTCCCTGAATATAAAGTAGGCACCTTAACTTTATATTTCCTTTCCTAATGATCATGTATTTAATGTCTTAACACAAACACACATGTTTCTGTATTTGTAGATATCTGTCAACAATGAAAAAGGGAAGCGGGAGACATCCCAACAACTGAAACAGGCACTAAAAGATGACCAGAGCAAAGTAAAGACAGTAGGGCTCTTCGCAGCATACTTTCCCAAAATTGAAGAGCATCAAAACCACCCAGTTTTGGGACAGGTCAGTGAAATACATTTTTCATAAAAATATATATTTAAATTTTTTTTTTTATTTTAAGAGCATTTCAAACTTGGACTTACCGAGTCCACTCTGCCTCGACTTAAACTTCCGTCTGTCCTTTGCCTTCACAAGAGAAAATATTACAAATATAATGCTTTAGATTTAGATTTAGCATGGCTGCCTCACTGAAGTTTTGATTATTTAATTAGTTAATTTATTTACTAATTTATTAGTTATATAGGTGTATGTGTTTTTTTGTTATATTAAAGAAACCTAGACTGTTCTAAGGACAAGGACATATGGAACATCATCCAGAGGACAAAGGCCAGCACAAGGCGGTCAAATATTGACCAAGTTAATCTGCAGGTAAGCAGAACTATTTTAGTAGTATGGGTATTGACTGCATTGTTAGGACATGGAAGCAAACTATTATACAAACATGCATGCATTAACGTTGATCATATTGCTTGAGTATCTCTGTTTATAATATGGGAACATGATTTCACAACATTTCAGAGCTTGGTGGACACATGGACACAGCAGGATATACATATTGTATACAGGCCCAGTGAAGAGCAGGATGATGGCTCTGTGACCAAGTTGCTGTTCTGCTTGCAGACCTCCTGGCAACAGCGGCTTCTCCTGTTGTACGGACAACAGATGTGTCTGCTTGATGCAACATATCGCACATGCCGATATTCTGTTCCGCTTTTTTTTTTGTGTGTGAGGACAAATGTGAACTATGTTATTGTGGGAGTGTTTGTCACACAGTCAGAGAGTACTTCTGATATTAAAGAGGCATTTCAGGTGTTCAAGGATTGGAATCCTGATTGGAAGCCCTCCCACTTCATGGTGGACTTCTGTGAGGCAGAAATCGGCGCCCTGGAGGAAGTGTTCAATGGTAAGATGTGAAAGCATGGATGGAGGTTTGAAATAATGTGACATACCTCATACTTAAAACACTTGCAATGTGGAAGAGGGCATTGAGATAACATGTATTGTTTTTGCATCCATTGAATGACAGCTAAATGTTTCAAAATATTATTTCTTATAGATTCCAAAGTCATTCTCTGTGACTTCCATCGGGAGAAGGCGTGGGTTGAGTGGACCCGTAAAGGAGGTAACGGGGTGTGCTCACAGGATGAGGTCCTACGCCTTCTTCGGGACATTGCTCACTCACACACTGAGGAGGAGTTTAAAAGGCACCTTATGGTCCTCCAGACAAACACCAACTGGCTCACAAATGAAAAATTGAGGAGGTGGTTCAACACCAAATGGCTACCCCAAGCCAAGGTAGATTAATGTCCTCTGGATTTTGTCCATATCTAGGATTTGTCTTAATAATATACTATCAATATGGTTGTTATTTTCAACAATGTCATGTCTTTCTCTTCAGAGATGGGTGAATGTCTACAAGACGGAATCCCCTAAGGTAGCCATCTACACCAACAATGGTGTGGAGAGGCAAAACGAGACCCTCAAGCACACGTTCCTTGAAGGCTATAAGAACTGCAGTCTGAGTGAACTGCTGACAGTGGTAGTCTCAGACTTTCTGCCCAAGGCTTACCAGAAGTAAGCACATATTGATCATTTCATTTCTTCCCTTATTACGTTGCTTACTATTTTTAACTCATAAATTGTATCTTATCATATTGCTTATTTATTTTTAAAGGTACATTGAGCTCAATGTTATGTTCTCCGATGGGTACCGGAAGTACAACACAAACCTTCCACAGTACCTCCAAAACAGGCCACGTGCCATTGCACAACACATCCTGGACAGACACTGTTGGTCACTCGACTACAAAGGAGCCGTCACAGGACGAGAAAAAGGAGTGTTCTGTGTGAAAAGCCTGACAACATCAGCCACACACCTGGTGTCTTTTGGCCGCGGTTCCATCAGTCCATCATGTACCTGCCAAGACTGGCAAAGACATTTACTGCCCTGCACTCACTTTTGTGTGGTGTTCAACACAATTGATGGTTGTGGTTGGGAGAGTCTCAGTGAGACCTACAGGGAAAACCCTCTTTTTTCTCTGGACGTTATTTGCTTATCTACATCCCAAACAGATTCAATCACAGGTGAATGTTGGAAGCTTGGAGATGAATGGAGCTGTAAAGAGGTGGTAAGTAAAACAACGTTTTTAATCCATTGCATGTGATTGATGTAGTTATACAAAGTATATCATAAGCTGTCATTACAGTCTAAATATCTAACAGCAAAAGGAGGAGAGTCTGAGGAGGAGAGGAGATGAGGAGAACAGAGGAGAGGAGACAGCAAAAGGAGGAGAGTATGAGGAGAGGAGAACAGGAGAGGAGAGGATACAGCAAAAGGAGGATAGTCTGAGGAGAAGATGAGGAGAGGAGAACAGAAGTTGAAAGCAGAGCAAACAGTA
>NC_136910.1:35947611-36197090 GCF_949606895.1 Notothenia rossii
AAAAGCATTGCGTTAGCACTTACAGTGCTCCTCGAAGGCTTTGAGCCGAAGTACCGCTCCTGAATTGAAAGTGGCGGACAAACTCTTTCCCCGGCTGCAAAAGGCTTGCTAGCTTCACCAAATCTGTGAAAAAAAACCCTCGGCTGTCAGCTCAAAATAATGCTTTAAAATGCTTTAAAAACTAAACGCAAATACTTTACCTTGTGCATGCAGCTAAGGACGCTACAAATGCCGTTTGCTTGCAGGTCGCTTTGTTTGCGCTGAAAATCCAATCAAAAAACGGGAAAATGCCAATGTCCTCTTACGCCTGCTACTGTAGATATCCCCTGTGTTGCCAACTCGAAATGTTATTGGTCAATGCAACATTTTCAAGCACCTGCAGTCTTGATTCTGAAGGCCTCAGGGCAGATTCCTTTGACCTAGCAACCCATTCTGACTTAAATATGATTGGATAAAAGCTCCAACATTAACAACCATTACGCAGCGCAACACAGAGAAACGCTATGAAATTAAAAAAGAATAGACTATTAGAAATAATGTCATACCTGTTAATGACAAAACTATATTAAAAGGTTAGTCAGGGATTCTGATAGTGTTTAGGCCAGAAGACGGCCAACCTCTGGTTTACATCTATACGTGTTGTTGTCTTGACTTTAATGATGCAGCACACTGTTTCACAGGGTGGTTTGTCTTTAGCTAATTACAGTATTCAGGCATCCACACTGTGACCGCCATTGTCATGTTTCTAGAATAGTTTTTTATGTATTCTTCGCTTAATATTTTTTTTGTGACCAACTTTTTATTGTTGTTTTTTTTTTGCCCTCACAAAAGGGACTCATACAGATACAAATGATATAGACAATACAAAAAGAAAAAGAAGAGACAAAGAAAGAAAAAATATAGGGAATCCCTTTCCCATGCCACCCCGTCCCCCCCTCTTCCCACCCAACTTGCCATTTCACAGAAAATCCTACCTGATGTTTTTTAGCAATCGTCTGAGTTCGTCTATATATTATATCTATTATTTATATTATAGCATAACAATTTATAGCATAACAATTTATCCACGTAAAATACATTCATACCTTTTTTTTTCTTCCACATAACATTTCATCTGTTTAAGCTGAATTGCGATTAACTCCTAATAATCTACAATTGCACCAAATTGTGCGTATATGTACAATCATCATTTACATGAATGATATTACCAGATCAGCAGCTCTTTGAATAGCCTCTAATGTTTCCCCCTTAGCCTTATTAGCAGAAGCGATTGACAGCTCTGAGATTAGTAGGTCATGGAAGGATGATATCCATTGCTTAATAAATAAAGTATGTGGGGGTTTCCATCGTATTACTATAATTCTTTTGGCTGCTGTTAGACCAGCAAACAGCACCCTTTTCTGATGTTTCTGTAGGTCAAGAGAAGAATCTTCATTCAACAATACAATATTTGGGAGACAGGTGAACTCCAATAATCTCAGATACAATGTCAATAACCTGTTTCCAGAACGTTCTTACTGCAGTACATTCATAAACCATGTGTACGTATGTGCCAATAGTCTTTTGGTTACAGAGAAGGCATATGGGGCTTGGAATCCTCCTTAATTGACAGCATTTTCTGGTTGACAGGTAATATCTGTGTATCATTTTATACTGTATCAATTGGTGATTGTGGTTACGCGATATTAAGGAGATATTATTCCATATTCTCTTCCAATCAATAGTCTGCGTATAATTTTTTAGATCTGCGTTCCATACCACAGAACTGCCAATATATCCGGTTAATTTATCTTGCAGTTTTTTATATATATAGGAAGTAGTGCCGCTCACACTGTTTGGACTTAATATGACCTTAACTAATTGATGTGTTGGCAGAGGTTGATTCCAAGGAACTCCATATGTGCGCATGGCAGTGCGTAGTTGCAAATAGAAAAAGAAAGAGAGCCAGGCACATTATACGTGTCTTTCAATTCTTGGAAGGACATCAAGCCGTTGTCGTTGGTTATGTCAGAAAGATAATGTATTCCTTGAGTTTGCCATTGTGGGAATTGGATTGCTTTTTTCCCAATACTTAGTAACAGGTTATGAAAAATGGGTATGTTACTATGCCAATCAACAGACCAATTGCATAATGTCTCCACATGTTTCCACACTTTCACGGCTTGCCCAATAATTGGTCCAAATGTTTGCATACAGTCATATGGCGACATGGCAGAAAATAAGACATCACCAAGTTTAAGGGATAGACTATACTTCTTTCAATTTTAATCCAAGGTACATTGGTGCTTTCATCAATCCAGTTTTCAAGGCTCGAAGCGTGAAGGAATAATAATAGAGCTCGAGATTGGGAACACTAAGGCCTCCACTGTTTTTGTCATATTGTAGAACTTTGTATCTGATTCTTTGGTATTGGTTTTTCCAAATATATTTTGAAATCCTATTGTGAAGTTTGTCCAAAAACCGTTTGGTGGAGATAAAGGTAACATACTAGCTAAGAAATTGACTCTTGGTAGAATATTCATCTTTATGATTGAAATTCGTCCTGCTAAAGAATTGTTATATTAATCCACTTTTTTAGGTCATCTTTAATTGTTGTATACATTCTTTTGTAGTTTTTTGCTACTATTGTGTCTAATGAGGCATATATATCAATTCCCAAATACTTAAAGTGTTGGACGATCTGCAATTCTCTATTTAAGTTTAGTTCAACCATGGCACTATTGAGGGGTAAAAGACATGATTTATTCAAATTGATCTTGTAAACCAGATATTGAACTAAATTGGGTAAAAATATTTAACAGCTTAGGAAGCGTAATTGGTACCTCGTCCAAGTACAGTAGCAGATCATCCGCCTATAACGAAATGTTGTGGTCTGTGTCTTTTACAACTATATGTTTTACTTCTTTGGATAGTCTTATTTTCTGTGCAAGCGGTTCTAGAGAAATTGCAAACAGAAGCGCGGATACAGAGCAGCCTTGCCGTGTGCCACGTAGAATTGGAAATCTAGGTGACCACTGATTGCCTGTCAGAACCATAGCACTTGGATTATTATATAGGATCTTCACCATAATCATACATTTTTCCCCAAAACCCATTCTTTGCATTGTATGCCACAAAAATGGCCATTCTAGCGTATCAAAAGCTTTTTCAGCATCAACTGATAATACGGCGCAAGGCGATGTTATGTCTGCTGCAAAATGAATAACATGCAGTAGTCTCCTGATATTGTCTGATGAGAATCGGTTTTTCATAAAGCCTGTTTGGTCATAATGAACTAATGTTGGCAGGACTTTCTCCAATCGTCGAGCTATTACTTTTGCATAAAGTTTGATTTCTGAATTTATAAGTGATATTGGTTTTTTTGTTTTTTTATTCTTCGCTTAATCTTAATCTTCTTCCATTCAACAACTTTCAACAACACACAGGTTTCTTCAGCCTGCAGGAATCCTCAGTGCAGTTTGATTAACTATGCGAAATGCATGCAATAGTAGCATCTTATTTTTGGTCGCTCAACATCTACCAACCATTAATCCAACCATTAGATCTAAGCATTGTTGTCTTCACCGAATAGTTAAACTATATATCTGTCTTCTCCTTTTCTCTTCGTTTGTCACATCTATTTGTGTGAAATAAGTAACTGGATATTAAGGAGAGGTGTTGCAGTGTTTTTTTAGCATTGCAAACCAAACCCACACTGCACAAGAGATCAGATTGATGTTGCCTTTCAAGTTTAGGTAATTACATTTTTCCAGTCAAGCACACATCTTCCTGCTTAGCATAGGCGATGGAGGAAGTCACTGACGTGTTGTGTGTTGATTGGGTTCAAATCAAACAGCTTTTTTTCATGATTTTTCTAGCTGTTCTGCACAAAAACCTGCGCCTCGACTGGAGGAAAGCTAATACAGTGACATTCTCTATGAATGCTCACTTTGAAGATTTTTCTTAATAAGGAATACTGATTTTCTCTCTCTGCAGGCTCTGCCTGTATGTATATGAAAGTGATTATATTTGCCATATGTGAGCTGCAGAATGCTGTAAAGAATATGAAGGCTTTGTGCGTGCTTCTCTGTAATCCATGTCAAAAACAAGCACAATAATGATAACAACCGCAATCTGTGAGCGTATTTGACATTTCCAAGAACAAAAAATACTTCGAGGCCTGTATATTAAGAACTGGATTACCTTTTTAGAGATTTACATGCAATTTCAGTATTCAGTGCAACGGCAGGAAGAAGTCAGCTTCATGGTATCCGCTGAGGTTGAAGGTAAAAAAGAATTGGTTGTTTTCAATGGCTTAATCCATACAAAGTAAAAACATCAATACACTGTTTTACCCTGATTTATGTGCCAGATTATGTCTTATTGGAATCTGGTAAATTGCTAAACTATTCCAATAAATAGTTTGGAACATTATCCCATGTCAGAATGCAATTTCTTTGATTGTTTTGTAAATTACAGACTGTGTTCATTTACAGTCTGTAAACTAAACTATTTTAAATGTCAACTAGCTGAAGCCGGTGCTATCAGTTTTCTCCTCAAAACCTCAGACTGGAAGCAAATATATATATATATTTTTTACCATTTTAGCCTTAACTCTACCATATCTGTTTCCCATATTTATACTTGTATAGGGAGAACTTTCAAAACATTGGCATTGGACAATCTCTTGGGTTTTGCGGAATTGTCCAAAATCAGCGTTCTCATTAGGGTTGGGCTATTGAAAGTATTTATTTAGTTTTATTTATTTATCTGTTGTTCGACGCACACAATTCTTTATTATTCCGCCGGGTTATTTTGCGCCTCTTCTGCTCCCACATTCCACATCGCAGAAACTCCGTTCAAACATCAAAACGTTCAGCTCGGTCGGGAATCGATGGCTATTACTTTTCTCATTCATAACTTTCATAATTCCAGAGATATATCCCATAATTCATCACATTTTTAACATCGAAGTCAATGGAGAAACTCTTCAGACTTGAAAAATCTTCATGCGACTTCAATTGCTAACTGTTCCTTCATACTTTCACTCAGAAACCTCATTCCAACTTTAAAATGTTACACATCTTTCTGCCATTATTCGTGTAACACAACTTCTACATCTGATTCGTACCTTTAGAGATATTAAAGATTGTTCAGACCATCATAAAGAGGCCTTCTTCAGATTTTAGAGTGTGTGATGTCACAGCTAGAGTGGAGGACAGATTTAATTTTGCCTTCCTATTTTATTTTAAACCTGCCATAATTCCCAAACCCTACATTCCGGAGACATAATTTTTCATGACAAATGTAGGAAAACATCTCGTAGCTTGAAATATTCAAAAGAAATTAAGCAAAAAAATTAAACATAATGCCTCTTGAGGGCATGAAGTGACAAAAACTTTCAACATGTCTCCATTAAACCCCATTGTAAGTTTAGCCTCATCTTTCCCCACTACAGCAGCCACATACCTTTAGTTAAAATGCCAAAAAGGCCACATTATTAACCCGAAAGTACACAAAAAGTACACTTCAGATGTTCAAGTTCCTTGACATGCTTCACGCATTGAAATTTCACCAATATCTGTTATGGTTCTTCAACAAAACGTTCACATATAAAAGGTTTATCTCTCATTCAGAACAATACAAATGCTCTCCTCTCACTGATTACTGAACATCACCATTGAAACCTTTGATCTCTGGACACCTCGTTAGCTCAATATAAACACCTGTGTCATGGAACACGATGATGTCATAACTCCAACTGACATGCTCAGAGCAGCAGACTTCAGATAATGGTTAACACAGCTCTACATCAAATCTGATTTTACGTAATGTGGTGTAACTAATGGCAATGCATCCCTCGCCATAAAACAGCAGCAGACTTCAGATAATGGTCAATGTTCCTGCCCTCAACAGCTCTATGTCAATTATGGGGTGTCTTCATATGTCGTTTCAATGGAAACCATGGAACCATAAAACACAATGTCGCTGTAACTCCAATGTACACGGTCCGATCGTCCCCCAAACTTCGCTTGTACATCACCGGCCCATGCCTCAACAGCTTTACGCCAAATCTGAGATCTCACCATAGGTTTTTGCCATGGAAATGCATCCCTCGCCATAAAACATGATGTCGCTATAACTCCTATGAACATTTTCAAAAAAGTGCTCAAACTTCACATGTGTGCTAACAGTCGAGCCGTGAAGACATCTACGGGACAGTTTTGAGATTTCTTCAAATGCCGTTGCCATGGCAATACAATGCTCACCATGAAACACACATTTCTCATAACTTGAGTGAAAATGCTCCAAACGGCCCAAAACTTCACAGGTTTGGTAACGATGCAGCCATCAACGCATCTAAGCGTATTATGGGATGTCATCAAATGCCGTTGGCATGGCGACAGATCATTCGCCATTAAGTTAGTTCAAAAGTTTGCAGTTCAAATATTCTGCTGCTTTTCCAAGCCTTTTTACTTTATTTTCTTCTCTCATCATACATTCAAGCCCCCAGTGTTCATGTATCATCTCAATCGAAATTCTTCACTTTCTTCTTACACATTACATTTCAGCACAGCAGTTTAGCGTCAGCTTTTCAGCATAAAGCATTCCCACTAGCAATTTATTCAGGAATTGCAATCTATAGTTGTTGTTTTTTATGATATTTATTTTGGTCAGGTGCTTTTTTACTGTAAGTTGAAGGGGCTGCTGTTCATGTTTGTTTTTTATTCACACATGTTAATGTGAATCGGTGGTATTATAGTATCTTATGTAAGAAATTAAAATCAATACGATACGGCAATATTAAATGAATGCGCCCTTTTATTTTGAAAATTATTTTGAAGGAAAACTTGGTTGTTCACATGACGTCACTTCCGGTTTTAGGATATCTTTGTTTTCAGCTCTTAGAATGTATTAAATAAAAAGTAATGAATAAGAATATGAGGAGAAAAGGCTTGTGGAGTTATAAAACAAACACACAACGTCTAAATCCCCTTATTTGATATGATATTAATCACAGAGGAATGAAGCCGGAAGGAAGATCCGCCCATCGTCGAAACAGCCAATGAGAAGAGGAGGAAGGAATTCGATATACACAGCATGCACGTAGATCTTCTCTCTCTCTCTTCACCCTGTGCACATCTGTTGATTTGTCTGTTTGATCCAATACAACGATACTTTATTAAATTACTCATTTGAACTTTTCGAGACTCCATTCGTCTCCTTTTTAACTTTCCCCTGGCTGCGAACCAAAGAACTCATCTTCACTTACCACGTTAGACATTTGCAAAAACAACAAATTGCTTATTTTAGATCCTACGGCTTGATGGGTACATTCGGTTTAAAATATGAATAATGTAAAAAAGGGGATTTTATCCTGTTTTTATCAACAAGCTCTTCTATAATTGCATTTGCGGAAAATGACATGTGGGGGCTCGACTGTGCATTTTCTCGCCGCACTCACACCAACCCAAATATACTGGCAGTTTAACAACCTTTTGACATATCGCCCAATGCTATGTGATTATTAATGATACAATACATGCATCTGAGGCATCCCCATATCATAGTGTTGTCATGTGTCTTTGCATGTGCATGTGTGTGTACTTCAGTTTGCCCTTCAGTATGCTTGTAACCCCCCCCCCCTCCGACTATAACAGCTCACCGTGACCTTGCAATCTCTTGGCAGCAGGTTGAGTGGGTGCTTCATTATGAGTACAGCAGCAGTGGGTCCCTCAGTGTTACACACACTGTCCACCAAGAGTCTAAATCACGTGGGCGTATAGGGAAAGCATTTAAGCTGTCTTTAACAATGATTAATATACCTCCACCGCAACACAAAATAGGCCTCCAAACACCACCATCCATCACCAATATGAAACCCTATCCTATATACCACTTAAATTACAGTCATTAGTGAAACCCGCGGCACAGAGGCTGCTTTGGAGGTCGCCTGGGCTCTGCTAATTGTTGTTAGTTCAATCTATTATGTGATTGGAAAATTAAACAAAATACAATGACAATGGGAGTTGGTTTTAGTACAAGTGCAGTGAGCACACAGTAATACCCTTTATACAGTAAATAAATACTCATGTTTCCCAATGCAAAGCTGACTCATGAGAGCCTTTAAACACCATATCTGAATAGCTGTGATATCGCCTTATCACAGATAATCTGTCATTGACCTTAAAGAGAGAGCCGCATTTGTGGTTGAAGTCCGACCTCAAGTTAATTCTCTATGCACTTTAATTATCCTCTCACCTGTTCTTTCCTTTGATCACTTGAACACCCTCTAATCCAGTAACACTTGCCCATGGCACCTGATTTCATGCAATCAATCAGCTACTACTACTAACACACACACACACACACACACACACACACACACACACACACACACACACACACACACACACACACACACACACACACACACACACACACACACACACACACACACACACACACACACACACACACACACACACACACACACACACACACACACACACACACACACACACACACACACACACACACACACAGGAAAGATAGGCATACGCACATCATCTCTCTTCTGTGTTGCTAGTTATGCCAAAACTAAGGTTGTAATGTAAGATTTTATTGCTAAACAAATTGAGGAAACCTATAATTTTAAAAAAACTCGTTATTTTACATTAAAGAAGCACTTCATATCATTCAGTATTTGTTGATTTTCATGTTTTTGCATTAAGTATGACTTTTACTGCTGCCAAAATCTTTTCCCTTTGCCTACAGATTACGCATTTATACATATATCATTATTGATAAAGATCTTCTCACCTAATCCTCAGGAGGAAAGACACAAACAATTTATTTAGGATGAAAGTATAAAATGTTGAGGGTTAAATAAAGAAAAATTATAATATATTTGTCAACAATATTGCACCTAAAATCCAATGTTATTGTGATACAGGCATTCAATAATCTCAGTGTTGTAAACTAATGACAGTTTTGCATTGTCAAACAACTTATTTTGTAAACATTACATAACAGACTTACCAGCAGCAGCCCTGTTCAATCACAGACAGCCTCTCTTAGCTGTTACGGGAATCACTTTGTGCTGGTTTATCACAGCTGGGCGAAATATCACACCTCAGCTCTGAATTCCTTAAGTTCATCCTGAAACGAGTTGGAGGAGCATGATAATGACCTGCAGCATTTCGCACACAGAGGTACACACACCCACACACTAAGAGAGTGACTGAAAATGATGTGAACAGAAAGGTTGCACAAACAGGCTGAAGAACCCCGGAACATCTCCCTTTCTGACGATGTTGTTCTCCTCTTCTTTCATCTTTCCTCGTAATCCCCCCTTTTAAATTCCTGAGAGGTGTTTGGGAAAATTGCCACAGCTGTGTGTCGCCATTAGCTCCGGGTGGTTCGACACCTCCGTCAAACTAACAAACACTAGCCAACACACACAAACACAAAACACTACCTTCACTCTTTCTCACTTGTCTTTTCCCATGACACACACACACAAACACAACCCAGGATGCTCAGGGAAGAGATTCACTAACACAAATAGTCAGAGATACTTGTGAGAACATGTGTATAAACATGCCAACGCACACAGACACACTCTCAAAGTTCCACTGCTAGAATTTCTCAGACTTGTGGGGTTTGTCACATCTTCCTTTTGCTTTGATTTGGTCTGTCCTGCAAATATAAACAGACTCAGTTACCTAGGGACAGAAGAACAGAGTGGGTCGACACGCTGTGTGCTATAATAAAACGCTAATAATAACAGTGTTCCCTTAAAATATTCCCTTTCAAAGTGTAACAGAGACCTAAAGTGAAGGGTGGAGCAACCTTATTCTTCTTAAGCGTTTTCTGGTAGTGGATACAAGCATTGTTCTAATTTAAACAATTTCCCAATTTGGGATCTGTAAAGTACATCCAATCTAATAATTATGATCTAATATGGACTTTATAAAAATATATGTGATACAATTAGTTTTTAGGGTGACTACAACATCTGATAGGGACTACAGATAACTGGCACATTCACAGAAAGGCTGTGCACTGTCCCTGACTGTTGTTAATTTAACTAATAAATAAATAAATTTCATTTTGGTCAAGTTCCCAATTACCGGGTTGGTAGTCACTCACTTTGGGTTTGGTGGTCCCTTTTTAATTTGTTTTGGCAATAACAAAACATCTTCGCAACTGTTAGTGTTAGAGGTGTACAAAATAAAACAGATATTTTTCCAGGCAGACCCAGAAGTCAACATTGCACAGACCCCCTCAACAAAAATAAATGGGATTTTTCCATTCGATTTTGAAAAATTGCAGAAAATACACTGTTGCCCTTAACGTTGGAATACAATATTTGCTTCCTCTTCTCATTCAATGATATTGTGTGTTAATAGGAATAAAAAGAGGAATGTGTCTGTAAACAAAATGATTGCAACTGTATAGGCAACAGTTTAAATCTCTGGCAAACACACAGTTATGACACTTACACATTTTTGTATCTTCCCCTTATTAGGGTCACCTAGTCCAATATTTTACATTTAATGAGCAACATTATTTGACAGCCCCCATTAGGAAACAAGATCTGATGAATTTGACAACAAAACCCACAAAAAATTATTCTCCCATATTTTGAGAAATCGCACTTAAAAAATCTTATCTGAAACATATAGTAGGATGCTCTTGGTCTTATTGTTTTTCATTTTTGTAAAGCACTTTGAATTGCCTTGTGTTGAAAGGTGCTATATACAGGACTGTCTCAGAAAATTAGAATATTGTGATAAAGTTCTTTATTTTCTGTAATCCAATTAAAAAAAACAAAAATGTCATACATTCTGGTTTCATTACAAATCAACTGAAATATTGCAAGCCTTTTATTATTTTAATATTGCTGATTATGGCATACAGCTTAAGAAAACTCAAAAATCCTATCTCAAAAAATTAGAATAGTTCCTCAGACCAAGTAAAAAAAAAAGATTTATAACAGCAAAACACAATCAAACATTTGAAAATGTCCATTAATGCACTCAGTACTTGGTTGGGAATCCTTTTGCACGGATTACTGCATCAATGCGGCGTGGCATGGAGGCAATCAGCCTGTGGCATTGCTGAGGTGTTATGGATGCCCAGGATGCTTCAATAGCGGCCTTTAGCTCATTAGCATTGTTGGGTCTGGTGTCTTTCAGCTTCTTCTTCACAATACCCCACATATTCTCTATGGGGTTCAGGTCAGGGGAATTTGCAGGCCAATCGAGGACAGTAATGCCATGGTCAGTACACCAGTTACTGGTGGTTTTGGCACTGTGGGCAGGTGCCAGATCATGCTGGAAAATGAATTCCTCATCTCCATAGAGCTTTTCAGCAGACGGAAGCATGTAGTGCTCTAAAATCTCTTGGTACACAGCTGCATTTACTCTGGGCTTGATGAAACACAGTGGACCAACACCAGCAGCTGACATGGCTCCCCAAACCATCGCTGACTGTGGGAACTTCACACTGGATTTCAAGCAACTTGGATTTTGCTCCTCTCCAGCCTTTCTCCAGACTCTGGCGCCTTGACTTCCAAATGAAATACAAAACTTGCTTTCGTCTGAAAAGAGGACTTTGGACCACTGTGCAACTGTCCAGTGCTTCTTTTCCTTAGCCCAAGTCAGACGCCTCTTCCGTTGTCTTGAGTTCAGAAGTGGCTTGACCATGGGAATACGGCTATTGTAGCCCATTTCCCGGACACGTCTGTGAACAGTGACTTTTGATACCTGGACTCCAGCTTCAGTCCACTGTCTTTGAAGCTCCCCCAAATTCTGGAAGCGACTCTTCTTCACAATGCTGTTAAGGCTGCGGTCATCTCTCTTGGTTGTGCAGCGTTTCCTGCCACATTTCCCCCTTCCAACAGACTTTTTGTGGATGTGCTTTGAAACTGCACTCTGTGAACAGCTTGCTCTTTGAGAAATTTCTTTTTGTGTCTTACCCTCCTGATGGAGGGTGTCAATGACGGTCCTCTGGACAGCAGTCAGATCAGCAGTCTTCCCCATACTTGTGATTTAGTTTACTGAACCAAGCTGAGTGTTTTTCAAGGCTCAGGAAACCCTTGCAGGTGTTTCGAGTTAATTAGACGATTCAAGTGATTCGTTGAACACCCTACTAGTATACTTTTTCATGATATTCTAATATTTAGAGATAGGATATTTGAGTTTTCTTAAGCTGTATGCCATAATCAGCAATATTAAAATAATAAAAGGCTTGCAATATTTCAGTTGATTTGTAATGAATCCAGAATGTATGACATTTTAGTTTTTTTAATTGCATTACAGAAAATAAAGAACTTTATCACAATATTCTAATTTTCTGAGACAGTCCTGTATGTCAGGTACTGTAGGTTCATTTCTAAATTACAGAAATGTGTACAAAATTGGCTTTTGGAAAATCTCCCTTGTGTTTGTTCATTTTCTCTAACTCACACAAGCTGTTAGCGGTCGGCCCAACTAGTCAGGCATTTTCCGCTTAGTGCCAGGAAACCATAAAGAAGTATTTTCATGTACCGTTTCATGGCGCTGTGTAACAGCCTTTTGCTGAGGGCCATAAAGGGAGCGCACACTCTCTGTCATTACCTCAGACGTGTTGTGTGACGTTTCCCTGATGTAAACATGGGAGTGTCTGTGCTTCAGTGATGAAAACTCTCATCATCTGACCACTAAGAAGAGCTGATGTTACAGCTGCTGTTGCCATGGGAACAAACATTTGTGACAAGTAGCAGCCACAAGGTTTTGTCCCCTCCAGTTACTATGGGAAAAAAACCTATTAAAGTAGATTTTAATTATTTTAAAGAAGACGCATTCAAATGCAGCGATATGACTCTGTTATATTTACCATCATGCAATGCTGCAGTCCAGCATCTTATTCAGCTGATCAGCTCTCTGACTTGTCATCAAAAACACTGCTGAAAGGAAATATCGATTTAGAAATAAAATAGGGGAAGCATCATTGTGTTTGAATTGCAAATGCCAGGCAAGGTTTTACGACTCAATATGCAATGTGCGAACGAGAGGCTCAATATATCTGCTCCCTGCCGCCGTGCATCTTATCCCCTTCTGCCTCAGAGAGGGAATTAGCTCCGAGGTGGATGCAATTTCTTACGAGAGAGTAAATTATAGGGTGTGGGTAATAAGAAATCAACCCAATGCATAGTCTAAATAAGGTGGAGCACATATTCCATTACTACGCCAATAACTAGTCATGTGAATTATGTCGGGCTGTGTACTTCCACAACCCTGTTTTCCTCATATTGCCATCATTTCAATTTTGTATTTATTGGGTTCTCTTTGACTTGCTCAAACTGACATTGGATCATGAATTAAGAAATATCCACATTTTTTTTAATGTATGCCAAAGGTCACAGCCACACAAATACAGATTTATTTTGAAACACATGCTCTTTGTTTCTATTTTGATAACCGGTGATGTGAATTATATTTGGCTACATGCTTCAATAACCCAGTTTTCCGATTGCCATCATTTTATTTATTTTTGTGATTAATTGAGTTACCTTGTCTATTTTTGACTTACTCAATCTGACAGTGGATCAGGATTTAAACCATAATATCCATATATTTATAAATGAGTGCAAACACTCACATCCAGGCGATTGCTGATATATTTTGAAAGACACACTCTTTTTTTTCTATTTTGATCTTTCATGCCTATAAAGCCGGTAAATGCCTAAAGAGGAATCCTTTTGAAAATGCTCCAGGAGTGAATGAATGTGAAATCGCTGGTCTCTCTGTGTCACATCTTGAAAACACTGATTTATGATTGCCAATCTTCACAGACACTGTCAAATATATCCCCCAACATTAAAAAAGCCTATTTTCTATCTTATCTTTATGTTCATGCTGTCAGACCATGGCATTGTTTATCGATGGAGGGTAGGGCGGCGCAGGAGTTACTGTTAGCCGAGGCTAGCAGGAAGCATTTACAACCCTCATTCAAATCATTATTTAATGCTTGTGGAGGTGTTTGGAAAACATGTCACAGACATCATCTGTGTTGTGTTTTCCAGCTACATTAAAATAAGTGAGTCAACAGCTTTTACATGTTATAGGGCCAGGCTGTCTCAATCAATCCAACTGCCACAATGTTGTTGTTTGCAGAAGAAGAGATTTCACTCTTTGGCTTTTGACATTTTAGTGTGGATGTTGAACTTTAAGAAATCCATCTGAAGGCTTTAAAGTATGGGCAGTTTCAAATGTATATTATGCATTAGTGTGGACACGGTTTATGTTTTGCCGCTGTACAGCAAGAAAAACAACATGAGCGAGATAATCCCTCACAATGAACACAAAGCCATAATTGGGTTTTCCTATTTCTTCTTCCTGTTATTTCATTGCACCTGAACGGTTTTAATGTCGCTGCGCAAATACGTTATGCTCTGTTTACTGTCAATCACCTCGCGCTCACAGGAAAGAATGAAAAATAATCCCTCGAAACACCTGACAAACAAATAGAAGTAATATGAAAGCAGATTATTGTAAATATTAGGGATGTATCTGAAGGTAGTCACGCCACTGTTATCATTCACTTTTTTCCCACCGTATCAGCTGTAGGAGTTACAGATAAGCTCACGTTGCTCTTGGGAACTCAAAGTGGAAAAGACAACAACATGAAGGATCCCTCCCTGCCCCCCCCCGAGTCATGCAGGTCACCGCTAGCAGCTGTTTATTGATGTGAGATTACTGTGGGAGAAATCTGAGCCCATTTATCCTCAACATAATTTAAAAGCATGCAGTATGTGCTAAGAGAAAGGCTTTGTCTTTCATCCCAAAGTATCCATATACGTCCAGGCATACAAGTGTGTGTACTCTCTTCCCATGAATGGAATATTAAAAACATCCAGCATAACATCCTGAGGACCTGGGAAAGTAACCTGCATGTATCTCTGAAAGCAGCTGCTTTACTAGGGATTGACACTTTTCATATTACTTTTGGAAATACCTGTCTTTCCCCTCAGAGTGTCGTGCAGTAATGTCTCCGCAAGTGTTTTTAAAGGATCAGTCAGAAAATCCATCCATCTCAGTCTTTAATCTTACCAAAAGCACTGTGGAAATGAGTTGAGGTCCTGCCATTTCCTACTTTTATGTTTCTTGTAACGTGATGGAGGATAAATAAATGATTTCAGCACACATATGTCCAACTACTTATTTGTTCACTTTTATTGTCATTAGTACAGGTACTATGTAACAAAATGGTTTCTCTGCATTTGACCCATCCTAGAAGGCTTCTCAATACTCTAATTTCCCCTCCTCGACTCCTCGGTCCTCTGGTAGTGACCTTGAAATGGATTTCAGCGTGCCATGTTGAAGAACATCTAATTTCTCTAAATGCACATCGAGGACCGAGCATCGAGGAGGCTCTCTGGGGGAGCTATAACCGAGGATACACTGATGGTTCCTCCACAGCTCCTCCGCTCGCATCTACTGTGGACGGGACTAAGCCACGAGGATAGGAGTCGAGGATAGGAGTCGAGGAGGGGAGATTAGATAATTGAGAAGCCTTTCTATTGTTAAGAGCAGTGGGCTGCCATTATGAACGGCACCCGGGGAGCAGTGGGTGTTTCTCAATCTCGAGTACGCTTGCTTGGTAGCACATGTCTTCCGAGTCACTTGCTTCTGAAGCAAGGCAAGAATACTTCCTGGCATTCGGAAAACAGAGTGGAACAGGCTAGCAAGTGTGCAGGTGTGCGTCATATGAGAGGCCCCGCCTTACATTTTCCGCCACAGATTTGGGGAAATTGGTCCGTGAGCAAAGCATTGTGGGGATTTTAAGACCGGAGTCTACACATGTGCAGCCTCGAAATGTCTCCAAAGTAATGGCGCGTAACCACTGCAGCGCGGAGCTCGCGTGTCGAGCCGTGCAGGGCCCACTTTTGGTTGCGTTTCCACTTGGCCTAGTACCGGCTAGTGTGTCCTAATTCACAGGACTTTGAGGGGAGCCAGAAGTTGGAGTACCAAACACTGCTGCCAAAATCTCACTCTGAACTCTGTTCAAAACTTGAGAGCCCTGTAAACTGTAATGGAAATGCGCCATAAAGTGAGCCAGTCCTAGCCATACCGAGCGAGGCCGTGTAGTGGAAATGCACCATAAGTACGCCGGGCTCGGTAGAATTCCAAGTATGCTGGACATTGGAACAGTCCTTCGGCGGCACTCGATGACGTAGTATGCTTGAAATAGTGGCTCTGGAGCAGCTTTACTCGACATTGAGAAACACCCAGTGTCTTGCTCAGGGACACCTCGGGACACCTCAGTAGCACTTGGTCTTGCAGGGACTTGAACTGGTGACCTTCCAGTTGCCAAGCCAAGTCCCTGTGGACTTCGCCACCACCGCCCTTATTTTATCTCCTCAAAATGTACTCTTCGCAGATCTCGATCCACTGCTCTGAAAGTGATTGAAACAACAAAGGTTTATTAAAGGGTAATTGGGTTGAGGATTTGAAGATTGAAAAACAAACATTTACCTCCTTGTGTTACATATGGAATGTCCGGCAGCAATACTTTCAGACGTTTTAATAGTGTTCAAAAGCTTTATTAAACAAATATGTCCTGTTCCCTTGGGGGGGTTTATTTCAGAACTTCAGAAGCAAGACGTTTCTAAAGTTTTTAATTACTGTTTTCAGCAAACCTTGTGTTCAAAGTGGTAGTAACTTATTTTAGGTTGTGTGTATTGTGTAAATAAAAACCCAATATTATGCAAACACCTCCTGTGGCTTAGGGAATTCCCATGGCATTTCATAAAATGGATATGAGAGTTATTATACAGCAGACCTCCAAACATTGTTATAGTTTAGATAAGTAGAAGATTAAAGCGGTGTGGTCTTGTGATTAAAAGACGATGAGATGTTGAGTATAAATATATATATTTGTAGACATTAGATAATTACACTGACACAAAAAGGTAGCCTTGTACTACCCCTCACATCTACATAAATGAATCCTTCTGAGTATACATTTCCTTTAGATGTTTTTTCTAGCAAAATGCACTGACAAATATACAATCAAGATATACAGATACAGGGTGCTGTCTTTTAAATCACGGATAATTACCTCTTAATTTCTTCTTTCATTTGTCGTTTGGCAGCTGCTTTCTCTAAAAAGAACTGTTCATCCAACCCTGTCTTTCTTGGCTCTCTTATTAAAGTCTATAAAACATACCTTTCATGTATTACCTCGACTGACAAGGCCATTCATTAGATACCGTCTTTATTTAACTATCGGCAGGAATTTGTTTAGACAGAGCTATACCTACTGCTTTCACAAGGCTGTAACTTTCCTTCAAATTAGCACCTTAAGCAGTAGGCTTTAAAAGAATGTGAAGACTTAGTGCACAGATAACGCCTCTGAACAGGTGCAAAACACTACATCCAAATATTCTCTAGAGGCTTCTCTAAAACAAATGTGTGTATAACTAAATTCATTTATACTTGTGTTTCTCCATAAAACCTCTATATGTCACGATCTGTCTGTGTTGTGTTTTGTCTTGTCCAGATCTGTCTTTGGTTTTCTGTCTGCGTTGTGTTTTGTCTTGTTTAGATCTGTCTTTGGTTTCCTGTCTGTGGGCCCTTCTCACTTCTCTTATTTTTCATTTCCTCGCTCCTCGGTCTCACCGGAAGTTGATTTGTCTGCGCCATCTTGTGTAGCGTCCCAATGGCCTTATTTTTGCCGGAGGACCGGGGGTCGAGGAGCGAGGAGCGATAATGGAGGAGCGATAACCGAGGAACCATCAGACCATCCTCTGATGAAATCCTCAGACACTCGCCCAGCCCCTTACTGTGTATTGCTCACTGATTGGACGATGCAGCGCATGCACTGATCTGATACTTCTTGACATGAGAGCAGTTTCCCAGCGGAGTGAAGAAAATACATGAACCTCACGGGAGTCACTCCTCAGTTTATACCGTGTTTTGTTTCAATTCATGTATCATTTAGTTACAAATATGTGATATATCTGAACAACAAAGTGTTCAAAAATCATTTTATTCATTTTTTGGAAACATTTTCATGATCGCTTTTTTCGGTTTACATTTTCATTTATTGTCATTTCCATTCAGTCAGTCATTAAGTGCTATTTAAAATGTTAATTTGCTACATATCCAAACAAACAAAGAGTGCAATCCAATGAATCTTAATCTAACTGGGTTTGATAGATAACATATCTCTTTTTCTTCTCTCAATTATTTTATTTCTATTGTGCACTCTAATCAATATTAATCAAACTAATGTTCGTTTATACATTTTAAGAATGGCGTTTATCTTTTTTGATTTTATTTATTTGGGTCTACAACAGATGATACAAATGTTTGACAGAGGCGGGGGTGTGTGTGGAAACAACGGGGACAGAGCTGGCTGCTGTCAGACGATCAGCTGTGCAGCGTCATCACAAACGGACGTCGCTTCATGTGACGCTCCGGAGGAAAGGACGTCCCATTTCTCTTAAAACTAATTTCACTGCTTCTCGTGGTTTCCTTGCATCTCTCCATGCTTCCCTGGTGGGAGGGACTAGTCACAGGGAAACGACGCAAGTGACGGACGCAAGGAATCAATTTAACCGAAGTGAGAAGGGCCCTGAGTGTGTTCCCTCCTACCTGTTTTCTTGATTGTGTTCACCTGGTGCCCCTGTGTTTTCTCCTCCCTCCTCACCTGTCTCTTGTTTCCTTGATTAGTCCTGTGTGTATTTAAGTTCTGTTTTTTCTGTCTGTCATTGTTGGTTCATCGTTTGTCTGTGACTGTGTTCACCGGGGAGTGTTCTGTTTGTCTGTGTATCCTTGAAATAAAGGTATTTTCAATGTTATCTGAATTTGGGTCCTGCTTGCTTCGCTCACCCGTAACACTATATCCGCGATTCATTTACAGAGTGTTTATTATAACAATTGCGTATTGTTTTTTGTTTCATAAAAAGGTTTCATTTGTGTTTTATTAGTTGACAAATGTATATACAGTACATGGCTCAGATATTGTGTAATTTCTTGGCAGCAATACTTATACATAATAGATACATTGCATTCACTTTAATTAATTAAAGGAAACTAAGCAGATTAAATGTTTCTCCTGATACAAAATGCCCACTTCTGGTATGAATACAAATATTTGGTGAAAACCCTATACACAATAGAGGTCCTTGTATGGTCAAACAGGAGCCCCATGCTTGGCATTTTATTGTGCATTTTAATAATTTGCTATCCAAAAAGTGTAGACTAAGTATAGGAGGAGGTTTTAAAACAATGTTCTCCTTCTGGATCTTAAATAAAGTACATTTGAAAGAGATCAATATACTAATAAATGGCCCCTGGGTTTACTTGGGTCACTTGGCTGACCTTTTAAGGGGAACTCTGGGCCCAATAATGCTGTGTGTTGTTTAAACCTCGCTCAGTGACCCTGGTTCAGATTTGTCTTGTTGCTGGTACACCAACTAAAACTGAAGGTCAAGACGCTTCGCTGCTGCGAGTCCGAGTGGGCAGAGGTCCAATTTCATGCTGTTGAAAATTAAATTCTCTGAGCAGAACGGCTCCCCACTCCTGATAGCCGGATAAGACAGAGCAAGGCGATGAAAGACATTAATAAAATAGCATTCAAAATCAGTCATTAAAAAGCAAAGATAATGGATCAAATTTACAGTGCAGTTTAAGATGTGAATAGTTCAATTTAAAAGCAGCGGCAAAAAGAAAAGTCCTCAGCCTGGATTTAAAAGTAGTCAGAGTTGTAGCTGACCTGCAGGTTTCTGGGAGTTTGTTCCAGATATTTGGAGCATAGAAACTGAACGCTGCTTCTCTATGTTTAGTTCTGACTCTGGGGACAGAAAGCTGACCAGTCCCTGAAGACCTGAGAGATCTGGATGGTTCATAATTTAGCAGTAGGTCATAAATGTATTTTGGGCCTGAACCATTCAGTGCTTTATAAACCAGCAGTATTTTGAAATCTATTCTTTGACACACAGGAAGCCAGTGTAAATACTTCAGAATAGGAGTGATGTGATCCACTTTCTTAGTGTTAGTGAGGACTCGAGCAGCAGCGTTCTGAATCAGCTGCAGCTTTCTAATATATTTTTTAGTGAGACCTGTAAACACCATTACAGTAGTCCAGTCTACTGAAGATAAAAGCATTGACACGTTTTTCCAAATCCTGCTGTGACATTAGTCTTTTAATCCTAGAAATATTCTTTAGGGGAAAGTAGGCTGATTTAGTAACTGTTTTAATGTGACTGTTGAAACTCAGGTCAGAATCAATGACTACACCTAGATTTCTGGCTCTCTGTTGTTTTGAACATTGCAGACTGAAGCTCAGCGCTAACTTTTATACGTTCTGCCTTGGCTCCAAAAACCATTACTTCAGTTTTATCTTTGTTTAATTGGAGAAAGTTCTGACATATCCAGTCATTGATTTGTTCAATGCAGTGTTTGAATTTGAGAATAGTCTCCTGGTGAAATGGTTACGTAAATGTGTGTGTCATCCGCATAGCTATTGTAACTTCGTTTGTTGTTTTTCATTATCTGAGCCAGTGGTAGCATGTAGATGTTAATGAGAAGAGGCCCCAAGATGGAGCCTTGAGGTACCCCACATGTCATATTTGTCAACTCACATGTGTATTTACCAGAGGTGGAAGTAAGTCCTACATGTGCAAGTCATGAGCAAGTCTCAAGTCTTGACCTACAAGTATCAAGCAAGTCCCAAGTCACTGTGGTGAGAGTCAAGCAAGTCAAGTCAAGTCATTGCTCAGGTCAAGCAAGTCAAGTCAAGTCATACGAAATTCTGATGAATAAGCCCAGTTTCCGCATTTAAATCAGTTAAAAGACAGTGGTTATGAAAATGGATTCAACCCACACTATGATCTTCATTACATACACAGTTAATCATTTGAAATCTAATTTAGACCAATGACAATCATATTCGATTCATATTAACCCCAGAACTGTAGACAATATACAGTGGGGCAAAAAAGTATTTAGTCAGCCACCAATTGTGCAAGTTCTCCCACTTAAAAAGATGAGAGAGGCCTGTCATTTTCATCCTAGTTATACCTCAACTATGAGAGACAAAATGAGAAAAAAAAAATCCATAAAATCACATTGTTTGATTTTTAAAGAATTTATTAGCAAATTATGGTGGAAAATAAGTATTTGGTCAATATCAAAAGTTCATCTCAATACTTTGTTATATACCCTTTGTTGGCAATGACAGAGGTCAAACGTTTTCTGTAAGTCTTCACAAGATTTTCACACACTGTTGCTGGTATTTTGGCCCATTCCTCCATGCAGATCTCCTCTAGAGCAGTCATGTTTTGGGGCTGTCGCTGGGCAACACAGACTTTCAACTCCCTCCAAAGATTTTCTATGGGGTTGAGATCTGGAGACTGGCTAGGCCACACCAGGACCTTGAAATGCTTCTTACGAAGCCACTCCTTCGTTGCCCGGGCGGTGTGTCTGGGATCATTGTCATGCTGAAAGACCCAGCCACGTTTCATCTTCAATGCCCTTGCTGATGGAAGGAGGTTGTCACTCAAAATCTCACGATACATGGCCCCATTCATTCTTTCCTTTACACGGATCAGTCGTCCTGGTCCCTTTGCAGAAAAACAGCCAAAAAGCATGATGTTTCCACCCCCATGTTTCACAGTAGGTATGGTGTTCTTTGGATGCAAATCAGCATTCTTTCTCCTCCAAACACATCTGGTTGAGTTTTTACCAAAAAGTTATATTTTGGTTTCATCTGACCATAGGACATTCTCCCAATCCTCTTCTGGATCATCTAAATGCTCTCTAACAAAATTCAGACGGGCCTGGACATGTAGTGGCTTAAGCAGGGGGACACGTCTGGCACTGCAGGATTTGGGTCCCTGGCGGCATAGTGTGTTACTGATGGTAGCCTTTGTTACTTTGGTCCCTGCTCTCAGCAGGTCATTGACTAGGTCCCCCCGTGTGGTTCTGGGATTTTTGCTCACCGTTCTTGTGATCATTTTGACCCCACGGGGTGAGATCTTGCGTTGAGCCCCAGATCGAGGGAGATTATCAGTGGTCTTGTATGTCTTCCATTTTCTAATAATTGCTCCCACAGTTGATTTCTTCACACCAAGCTGCTTACCTATTGCAGATTCAGTCTTCCCAGCCTGGTGCAGGTCTACAATTTTGTTTCTGGTGTCCTTTGACAGCTCTTTGGTCTTGGCCATAGTGGAGTTTGGAGTGTGACTGTTTGAGGTAGTGGACAGGTGTCTTTTATACTGATAACGAGTTCAAACAGGTGCCATTAATACAGTTAACAAGTGGAGGACAGAGGAGGCTCTTAAAGAAGAAGTTACAGGTCTGTGAGAGCCAGAAATCTTGTTTGTTTGTAAGTGACCAAATACTTATTTTACAGAGGAATGTACCAATTAATTCCTTAAAAATCCTACAATGTGATTTCCTGGATTCTTTCCCCCCATTCTGTCTCTCATAGTTGAAGTGTACCTAAGATGAAGATTACAGGCCTCTCTCATCTTTTGAACTAACTGACAAAATACTTTTTCCACCCACTGTAGCTAGGACTCAAAAAGTCTGTTCAAAAAGGCAGAATTCCAGATAAGAAAATCATATATGGCATTTGCCATTACACATATTTATTAAAATTTCTGTTAACACTAGAACCGCCAACAGCCAGCACCTACATAGATATCATTTTCAAACCATTTAATTTGTTCCTCTTCATAATTTCCTTATAAACTAAGCAGGACGATTTAAAACTCACTTAATTGGGTTAATTTAGAAATGGCTTCAGTTTATCATCATAACAGATCAAAAAGTTCAGATTCATTTTACAATAAATCAAGGAATGATGCACTTCTACAAACAAAAACAACATAATTAAAACATTTTAACAAACTACTAAAAGTAGATGAACTACATTATTCATAAGTTTCCAGTAACTTCTGATAATAACACAGGGGAAATAAACGAGGCATTTCTTTTCCTCACTCTCTCTCTCCTGACAGACCGTCAGTATCAGGGTTAGTCACAATGAATCCCTTGGCGGTTCTAGTGTTAATTTACCCCGTGTTGTCTTCTCTTTGCTTAATCGATTTGAAACCATGTCTAACGTAGCTTAAACTTAACGTTAGCATTCTAGCTAACACAACACAGTCACGTAGCCTACCTTTCTCTGTGGGTTTTTTTTTTATGAAAAAAAAACGAATGAAGTGGGATGTTGTGGTGGTCCTGTCACTGATCTTTATGCTGCAGACCCTGCATACCGCTGTTCTCTTCTTATTAGCGTAATCGACAAAATAATCCTTGAATCCAAACTCAACTATCTTTGGAGTAAAGCTAGCCGCTGCCATGTTAACTGACACTCCTGCCGTCTAGTGGGTTGCCAGGTTTGCGCGCATGGCGTTATAATCACATTTTTCGAAAAAACTAAACGTAATATCCCACTACAAAAACAAACGCAAATATTTAATTTTAAACAGTCAAGTCCTTTCAAGTCATCGGTCACAAGCTTAAGTCAAGTCTCAAGTGATGAATACCAAGTCAAAGTAGTCAAGTCTTTTATCAATGTTATTCAAGCAAGTCTCAAGTCAAAAAATATGCGACTCGAGTCTGACTCGAGTCAAGTCAGACTCGAGTCAAGTCATGTGACTCGAGTCCCCACCTCTGGTATTTACCTATAGAAACAAAGTTGTTTCTGTCCTTTAATTAGGATTCAAACCAATTTAGAACTGTTGATGAAAGTCCCACCCAGTTTTCTAGTCGGTCTAGTAATATGTTGTGGTTAACAGTGTCAAACGCAGCACTGAGATCTAATAATACTAACACTGAAGTTCTGCCACTGTCTGTGTTTAAGTGGATGTCATTGAAGACCTTTACAAGGGCAGTCTCAATGTTGTGGTTTGGACGAAAGCCTGACTGGAACACATCGAAACAGTTATTTAAATGCAAGAAATTACTCAACTGTTGAAAAAAAACTTTTTCAATGATTTTACCTAGAAATGGGAGGTTTGATATGGGCCTGTAATTGTTCATTACAGAAGCATCTAGATTATTCTTTTTTAAGAGCGGTTTAATGACTGCAGTTTGCAGGGCCTGTGGAAAAACACCTGAGTAAAGAGACTTGTTTACTATGTGAAGTAGATCTGAGGCCATGCAATTAAAAACATCTTTGAAAAATCCTGTTGGAATAATATCAAGGCAGCAGGAGGAGGATTTCAGAAAGAAAAGAGTACAGATCGCTCACCCAACTGTAATAAAAGCTAGTTTTGCTGCATCTCACAAAATACCATTTAGTGTGACCAAGAAGCTGCTCATGGGCAGGACTAGTTCATTATTCATAATTAACAACAGGGCAGCCATTTATATGAATTGTATACACCACTCATAACATTTATAGTCTGGTTAGTGCTTAAAATGCAGATTTTTCTCTTTAATTGGCTAAGTAGCTTTGCTCTCTTTGACCATTTCCAGGCTCCACAGTCCCATATTTCCTTCCATTCAAATGTAGAAGCTGCTTAGTGCAATAATGAGCTTCTCCGTGCACACAGATCGCTGCAGAAGAAAGTGCTTCTGGGAACTAATAACCAGAGTGTCTAGTCTCTAGGCTCCCACCTCCATTTTATTTACTTTGACAATATCTGCTCCCTTGCGAAAGCAGTTTCTGTAAGAGTAGCAAAGCACTTTTTCATTTTTAATATTACCTTTGGGGTCGGGATTGAGTACTCTTCATATAATCATGTGTATTGTTTATGAATTTCTTTTGTTCCTGCCTGTGCTAGTGTAGTCATAGCAGGTCGCTCTTGAGATCATCTCCCTACAGTAAGTACTGTGTGTAGTTAATGCCTTTTTGAGAACTATTGAATGGTGGGAGCACAATGGTTGCATCACTGAATCAATGCTGACTCTGAACTGTACAAATGAGGCTCAGAGATGGTTTAAGAAAAACTAATAAAACCGAGAAACCATTAAACAGTCACTTGAAATGCAGATGGAGTATTCCATTAGTTGTAATACTTGAATATGCTCCAAATACAGTACAAATTGACTTTGCTGTGTTTGCAAAGGGTTGGCAATTATAAAGAGGCCTTATGTTTGTTGCAACAATGTGTAGGGGCTGTACCTCGCCCTGAAGTACATTCTGTAAGGGACAATGTGCCCTTTTCTCATCAAGAACCGCCCCGCTGCACATAGCATTAAATGGTTACATACTAAATAAACAACTTGACTCACAATTGTAAGTAGACATGATGATATTATTTATTTAAAATTGATTGTATTGCTTCCGCTGAGTAGAAAGTATTCTTTTTCACTACCAATCGCTTGAACTGTGGCGACACCAACGTAACTTATGACAGCAGCACTGATTTTCAATGGTTTCCTGTAACTGTCAAAGTCTGTTTTTTACTTCCTGTCTGTCTCCTTCTGCTGTTCCCGTTAATGTTTACTTCCTGTCTGTCTTCTTCTGCTGATTTCTCTGACGTCCAGCGTTCTGTCTTTTAACCTCTTTCCTTCTCTTGTGTTGTTTTTCTTTTCTTAACTGAACAGTTTAGCCATCATGAATCAACGTTTCATGCTCTTATATTCAAAATGTATCCAACAATGTTTTCTGATGGAGAAAACAAATGTTTGTTCTGAACGGCTGAGTTAAATGTACCGGACGCTTTCTGCGGATTGATATGACTGTGTATAGTAACTTGATAAGGCTTAGAAACAGTCTCTTCTCCTTAGCAACGGCCTGTTGATAATAAATAACAACCTCTGGAATGTCCAAATTGACCAATCAGAAGCACATTTTCAACTAAACCGTGTAATATTGATCTTTAATAGTATTTTTCTAGTTTCTTTATTATGTTGTCGCCATTATTAAACAAAGCTGTGACAATTAATGTGGTACTATTAGCTCATAGCACCTTACACAGTATGCTTATACTACAGCCAGTATATCTATTCTGCCGCAACATTTTTATGGTTAGGAAATGTATCACAATAAATTAAAACTGTCCAAGCAACATACATGTATCTTTCAAGAAGAAGGAATTACCTTTAACAATGTTTCCCATACATGATTCACCCCTGCATGATTAAAAAATGGGTGGTCAGTGAGTTCAGTTATGAAACAAAGTAGCTATCTTGCTCCTGTGTTTGCATTTCTCTCTCAGCGTTTGAAGTGGGTAATGTGCTTTTGGTAGAGGCCCAAACTCTTGATGGTAATTACCTTGCACTCTCTGACTCTGATAATTGCATGCCTCCGGGGGGCCATTACAGAAGCCTCTACATCTAATTCTGCTGAATTAAAGAAAGAAATAAAAGGCAGAGAAATATGCTGGAAGCACTAGCAGTAGCTCCAACTTAATGTCAAGCGAAGAAAGAAAGGAAATATTGACTTTTGATTGCTTCAGAGAAAAACAAATTCTGTGTGGGCATTTAAAACCAATTTGCAAATGTGTGCACACTTAAACTAGAAAAGTGTCTTCAAACTAGATACAGTATGACTGGAATGATAAGAAATGCATTTATTTATCCTGATTTTCCTCACTGAAAACATCATGCAGTCATGTTTGCACTTGAGTTAGTTTAGATGTCTGATAACACTCTGCCATTAGCTACAGCCAGTTTGTCATTTCGTTTTTGCTGATTGCTCAGAGAAATAGTCCCAAAAACTGCATATTTCCCCACATTTCTATCCATTTTAAAGCTAAAACTGTAAATGTAAGAAGATGTAATATTGTTCGGTAATGTTTAATTGGCTATTTTTCCTTTTACTCTTGCACAGATTGAACCCTGCATCTTGAGCACTTCAAAGAGGCTTGCCTGAGGCTACATGATTTCCCAATAATAAAATTCATCAAGATGACTTGACAAGCGTTCAGGTAGAAACTTGAGCAATCGATAGTGAGGAGGGTTGTAACATCATTTATCAAAATACCTCTCAGTCATGGCCAATTTCAATTTGCCCTGAAGTTGCCTTGTCAAACTGCCATGACAGGAACACGGGCTCCTCATAAAGTAATACAACATTTGTACATGCAGGTGTCTAAACAAAACAAACCTTTTAAATTCCTCCACTCAAATACATCCGCTGTTGGTGGTTTGTAATAAATGGAAATACAAGTGCAGTGGTCTCAGTAAACTATGATGAATTGATAGTCTACTCAGTGTTCTGCAGAGAGGAAATAAGCAAGAAATTGATAAAGATGTCCATATAAGCAGCACAGTCAGCAAAGTTTATTTTCCAAATGTTACGCCATTTGATAAATCTACTTAGAACATTCATCACCCCTGACAGGGTTATTATCCGCAGTGTAACAGGAGGGAGAGAAGGAATGCAAATAGATCATTTATTTTTCTGTTTAATAGGGGATCCAGCCCTCCCAAACATCACCTCTCTGACCACATGCTGCATGACTCACAGTGAGTCAGACTCTGAGGATATATTGAGTCTGTTGATCCATCACACCTGACTGGTTTCAGGTGGGTTCAAACTAGGCTAAAGCGTGATATGCATATAGTAAGTCCTGCTTTAGATTTCACAGCTCGTGTTGAGACTTGACATTTCAGTGACATTATTTGCCTGTGACATAAAGGGAAACTTTGATAAATATTTACGTGACTTGATGTGAGGAAAGGCGTTGGCGCTGCTGCAGCTCACTTATCTTTCTGTGTAATCAGACAATTACTTAGAAAAGTGAATGTGTGTGATGATCTAAACCGTCTCTGTTCTAGCTCAAGGTCTCCCCCGAGAAAATGCATCACCTTGAAAACTCAGCGAGCTTCGTGTCTTCTAATAACGGCTGTTATATATTCCTCATGCATATTCATACAGCAGTAATGGCAGGCAGGGGAGAGATTTCATCCTGTGATCAAGGTTGTTTCCAAATGCTGATAATTTCACAGATCAATTAACAAACTGCAACATAAGGCTCTCTGTCTACTCTAGATTCACTTTGTGTGTGAAATTAATTTCTTTTTACAATCATTTACTGCCTAATTGTCTGCATACCTGCAGAGTTTATGCAGAACCTGTGTTGCCTGAGGCACAAACTTATGAGGGCAGCTTGTCTAACCTGGGAGGACATTTTTTAAATTACTTCATTATGTAAAAATCTTTTCAAAAGTAGTCATTATTCACAGGCAAGACCAAGCTGCAATATTCAGGCAATTCCTTTCCGTCCAGCCCTTGTGAAAGCCTATCTCCCACAACATGTGGTTATGCTACTAATTTCTTTTGCCAAATGCATTTTGAAGGAACTTAATTGCGACATGGATGACCTTCACTGGCAATTTGTTTTTTAATCTATGAAGTGTGACATCCCTGCATAGCTCCCATAAGTCATTGGTGGTTTAGGTGGATTTTAGTGCGTATAAAGGACAGGAGTTGGAGACTCTAGTCTAGACTATGGGTTCACTTCGGAAGGTTATCTTGTTGAAGCTGTTGATTACAATACAAATTGTGAGTGTGTGTGTATAGGTCTGATTCACAACCGCGCAAACCCTTCCATAAAGTTTTGCAGCTGAGTGCAATTTTCCTTTTTTGTACCTGATTGCAATTATCCATTTGGCAAAAGTATTAATGTTGCTTTTGCGGCAAGAACACAATAGTTTTGCTCAACAACTGCATGGGTCTAATTGCGCTGATAATTGTGATTTGGACCGATTTCTGAGTCTTATTTGCATAGAAAAGTTGGAATAGCAATAACTTGGACACATTATTTGCCTGGCAGCGCAGTTAGGGGTGCATTCATCCTTTTGGGGTTGCTTTAAAAACAGAACGGTTTCTTTGTGTCTTAGTTGTGACAACAACTATTGAAAATACTTTCTGAATGCACATTTTGCATTTGCGTTTTAAGCTACAGGAAAAATACATGTTTTCCCATTGATAAATAATGTATTCCGGTTAGCATTGCATTTATTTAAAAAATATATTAGCTGATGCTAATTAGTTGGAACATTTATTGGTGGATGCAGGGCTGCTCAGCCATGAGGACACTTTCAGCCCAATAATAAATATGAAATGAATGAGCAGCATGAGCACTCTATCTGTGTACTTGGGAATAGCTACAGCCTAATAGTCTAAAATGAACAACCCTTGCAGGAATTGTCTGGTGGACATCAATCCAGACTCTAATGGTCTCTCTGGGTTCCTCTCTAGTGGCGTCTCTGACTGGTCTGACAACAGTATTCTCTGAAGACCTAATTAGCCTGACCAATAAGCTCAAAGGCTTATTGAAGCAGTCGTCGAACTGCTGAGCAACACATATTAGACATTTTGTGTACCAGCAAGGTATAGGAAGGTAGTTTGATGCAGGCCTTCACCACAAGGAAATACTGTTATATTACTGATTTTAATCTACTTTAATTAATTATATTTACGTGTGTGTGTGTGTGTGTGTGTGTGTGTGTGTGTGTGTGTGTGTGTGTGTGTGTGTGTGTGTGTGTGTGTGTGTGTGTGTGTGTGTGTGTGTGTGTGTGTGTGTGTGTGTGTGTGTGTGTGTGTGTGTGTGTGTGTGTGTGTGTGTGTGTGTGTGTGTGTGTGTGTGTGTGTGTGTGTGTGTGTGTGTGTGTGTGTGTGTGTGTGTGGCATTGGAGGGGATCCGTTGAATTCCTTTGAGGCGAACAAGGACGGGAATTCAGGAAAGGAAAAGATGTAATCCCTGAAACACGCGAGTGCTTGACATAAACAAACACGCTGGGAGGATTTCAAAGGGACGGCTGCTCGCCGGGAGTCCTCTCATGTGCTGATTGGAGATAAGGAAGCAAATTCGGTGCAGAAAGGTATGAACGCATACTGTCTGCACACACACACACACACACACACACACACACACACACACACACACACACACACACACACACACACACACACTCCCCCACTGCCACGGCCCTCTCCCTTTCATGTTTTATCAGGAAAATATTTGGTTGTTTGTTTACCTGCAATTTCCCTTGTCACAAGCTCGCAAGACTATATATCCGTGTCCATGCCTAAGCAGGAATGTTACCATGCTAAGGGGGAATTTCCTCATGCTTTTCTCATAAGCTCGATGAAGCGTGCCTTGTCTTGCATTCGAAAACATCTTTTGAATTCTTTAGTCATAATGCAAACTGTGTATACTTCAGTCAGTGTGAGACAACTGCCATGAAATGCTGCAAATGCCTGTTTACATGTCAGCACAGAATCACAGGGGGTGGACATTATCACATGATGTAGTGCATTACGCAATCCAATATTACAACGCTCAACAAATCCCCTCAATCTGCTTTTACAGTATGTTTTACTGTCCTATTCACATGAATTACATGTATTTTAGGAGCACCTATAGATGATTTTATTGCAGTCCTTTAATAACCATTGAGTTTCACGTTATCCTCTTTCTATTAGCAAAAGTAGGAAATGCATTTTTCTCATTGGATTGTTTCTCCGCAGGAATTGAAAATAATGAACTATTTTTACGTTATTTCACAATGGGTTCACACGAAAATACTGTATATCCATCACCTGATTACTGGAACATTACAGTGAGTCAAATTGAATTATTACCTGTCAAAAAGTTATGAGCAACTCTTAGTTCCTGTAATACCTGTATTGTGCACGATGGAGAAAAAAAATACATATACTTTGGCAGTTGTTCCAAAAGTGGGAACCTCGAGAAATACGTGTTATAAAATGTATCTACATTTTCATTCTTAGATTTTTTATATATTAAGATGGAAGAATAACTATCAATATAACCAACCGTTGGATATGAAAATAATGACGACAGCTTGTGGTTGTTGGTTGTCTTGGCGATGCAACAGACATTACGAAAAGCAGTCAGAAATAGCGACTGTCAAACCAAACGATGGAAAAATGTGTCACTGGCAAAACACCTTAAAGGAATGTAGCCGGATATCTCAGCCCTCAACACTGTCTTAAGGGTGCCAAGATAGACAGTAAGGTGAGCTGTCACACACCTGAATGCCTCACCAGTATGAACAACTCTAAATGTAAAAATGGTGACAAATGAGTTCTAGAGACATTGAAATGCCTTATGGCCAGCAAAATGTTGAATAAAATAGGAATTTTGCCTTTACAATGTAAAAAAAATCATCAAATCAGCTACTATGCTTATGGTTTAATCATAGTTTTATTCAACATTTATAAAGGAAAATCTGAACAGCAAAATAGCATGAAACTTTATATGACTATAGGCTAAAGAATATCAGATAAATAATATCCTCTACCATGGGGTAACACAATATTGATATACATACAGTAGTGATATTGCAACATCTGTAGAACATTCTATATAACCATTAAAGGAACATTCTCATACATTTGCAACATTGCCCGCAACATGATGACATTCACTGGGATTGAAGGGATAGCAATTTTCGTAAAAACAGTAAAGGTAAAACTCTTATATTTGATATTTCATTATATCACCAATACCTGGACTACAATCTGTTTTCCCTGATTGAAATATTTATTCTTTGTATTGATCATAGATGGATAGATCATTGTATTGTACATTATTGAAAATAGTTCAATACTACTTTTGACCACGTTAAAAACATGAAACCTTTAACCACTCTTAGGGAGATCCCTCCAGGTTGGGGAAGCGTTACAGATGACTGAACGGAAGTAATCCGTGGTATTTTTGCAGTTCAGCATGCGGGCAAGTGTTGAATGATTGAGCGTTCATGGAAGGAAAACTTTGGCTGCTCACATAGCACTTGTTGTGCTTTGCTGTTCTTATATGTGCGATTGTGCTGGTTGGAAGCATTTTCTCACACTGTAGAGCAGAATCAGCAGCACATTGGAGCTGGAGTATACAGTGCTCTCTGATTTAAGCCCCCTGCAAGCCGGAGACCTCCTGATGTTGGAATTCAGCCTTGGGCAGTCAGTCTTCACTCTTCCAGCTGTCCATTATTTACCACATCACTGCGCAGTGAGGAGAGGATGCAGGGTCAAGAGCGTTCTCCAAAGTGCTGAGAGCTGGTTTGGTTAGCTTTTATTTCCTCAAAACACTGACTGTGCTGTCATTTGTTTGTAGGGTAGCCAGAAGGAGTTCATATTGTCAAAGCCTTTGAAAACCTTTTGGATTTGAAGTAAAAAAAACACTGGCAATTCTCCCGCAGCTAGGTTTTCAAGTCTGATTATTCCACAGTACTTTTGACTGCCCTGAAAACGCTTTGTGACTCACTCTCATACAGATTTACCAAAAACACTCATACCTCAGATAATTACCATATTGTTCCACCAGGCATTGAAAAACACACTCCTTCTGGAGACTAATGAAAAACATTCACTTGCATGAACTCAGAGTTATTGACTGATTATTTGAGCGTTTGAAGAGCAGGAAGAATGTGTACTGTATGTAAGAGGCTGCAGTAAACAGGTGTGAGTCAATAATGCAGAGAAATAGGCACTTTGCAGTACAATAAAAGAGGATGGGCTGGGAATATCGATAAGAACTATAGAATAAATGTGATTAGTCTTGAAAAGCATTTGCAAAAAATAAAGATAAACACGGTTGACTGTCTCTTCACATCAGTCTTAGTTCCTATTTCATGTCTGAAATTGTCCATGTGGCTATATCTAATATGGTGTACTCATATTTTTGATACTACTTTATACAATGGTCAATAATGGTTGAATTCATATTCATATTTTTTCTGAGGTATGTCTTTTCAACAAATCAATGTTCTAATTAATTTTTGCAATAACTTTTGCATTATTATTCTCATAGTTGCCCAAAGCTTTCCATTCAAGTGATCACCAGAGTCAGATGGTATACAACAGAACAGCTAATAATGATTGCAGAGAAAGTCATTAAACAATCCTTATTAGGCCATCAATCTTCATATCTGCAATTATGTGGGTGGACTGATAACAGCCTTGATATTATTGTGAAGTAGACACTAAAGAATTGCCAAGTTGTCCTCTTGAAACCAATTGATAGAGATGGAAGTAACCCGTCATTTTAATTGAAATAAAACAAGACAAATGGAGCGAATAGAGAAAGTGGCAAGAAGTCCATCATGTGGAGGGGAGTAATTAACAGAAGAGGGATTGCCAGAATTAACTGCATTTAGGGAAATGTGCATGAATCTTTACAGTTTTAGGATTTTAACCTTACACACAAAAGCAAAGAAGTAGGAGAGGATGATGATTATTTAGAAATGCAGTTTTCCACTCTGGTTCATATATTTGTTAATACATGCAGTATAAAGAATACAGGAAACTGCACACATGCATTGTAGAGAGGTGCCAGATTGAAGAGGCTGCCAGTCTGTCCCACGCCAAGGAGCAGTCGGGGCTTCGGTTCCTTGCTCAGGGGCACCTTGGCAGGTACCAGTCCACCCTCTTTGATTTTGGTCCGATCTGGACGTGAACCAACAATCCTTCGGTTCCAAGGCCCCGACTGAGCCACTGCCGCCTTTTACACTGTGTAACATATTTTATGCATTATGCTGCATTTTATGCATTATGCTGCACTTTATGTTGCTTTTAAAAAAACTTTGAGGAGGACAATCGCTGGTCCACCATTAAATTCAGCCCATCTAAAGTCAGCATGACAATACACTGATCAATAAACTGTATACACACTGTATTATTCAAATCACAGCTGAAACACACACACACACACACACATACACACACACACACACACACACACACACACACACACACACACACACACACACACACACACACACACATGCTCTGTTCTCTTTTTTCCCTCCTCTCAACTTCACTTGCTCGTATACAAACAAAACCTACGCACTGAGTTTACTACTTGTATAACACATCCCTGATGTTTTAGGCCTAGCAGGGAGTCCTCTTCGGCCAGCGGAAACCCTGCACTTAAAAAAGTCCTTGAAGAGCCCCTCATGACTCCAGGGCTCTCACACAGGCCCAGTTTGCCCATAACACATTACATGTATGCATCTCTTTCATACCAATGGTGGTTGCTAACCGGTTGCCTTTACTGAAAACATTTGTTTAGGCTTCCTCTGGCCTCCACATGTTTAGATTTTAGAGCATGTGCTTGAGAGACTTCCTGAGTGATACAGCTCTATGATACACTTCATATGGTAACTTATGACTGATAATACAAAGAGTTTGTGGGGTGTTTGTGAAGCGCATAAAAAAAATGTTTTGTTTGTAATGTTTGTAAAAAGTGATAGTGTTTTGAGGCAGGTGGACTCATGCCACTACACTAACATTGGCTAATGGTCTAACTCTAATGCTACCTTAATATTTTTCGAAGCTACTACTATTTTCTAAGTTGCAAATCCACACAACTGTGTTTTTTGAGAGGTTTTGGAAAGTCAAGTTTTTAATCCGTTTTTATCTAGGCTGTATATTTTTTCCTCCTACACTCCATCAACCAACCGCCCCTTTCCTATAGCGTCAGGGTATTGGAGAAGATTTCTGTATTTAATACTGCACTCTCTCTCTTGGGTTTCTTTTTGTTTCCCCTGCATTGCACATTCAGAATGTTCTGTAATAATTGCAGTGCTGAAGACCCTCAACTCTGCCTTTTTAAAACACTGCTTGATGTGCACATCTTGTTCTTTGGTCATTCTCTCCAGCTCCATGTCTGTTCTCCACCTCAAGCCTGAGTTTTTCAATTCCTCTGCAGACAAACATGCTCTGCTCTCTGTTGCCATTCATATCAACGCAGTGCCTGCCTTGAACCCAAACATGAGTCTTAGTTTGAGACTTGACAAATGTCATGGAGCAAGAAATGAAACTTGAGGAGTTTCTTGAAGAATAAAAAACAAGGAAGTATAGTGTATTTCACTATATACAGGTACTCCCATCTACTGTGGGAATTGAAGAGATTGCAAAAATAAATGTGTGTTGAAAGAAACGTAGCCAGTCTTGGAATATTGTCTTGAAAGTGTTCAGTGTAATTCTCTTGTTAATTCACTTTCACATCAATTTTGTGCTTAAAAAATGTTGTTATGTTTGTCATTTTCTTATTTGATGGTAGATTTCATCAAGGTTATTTACATATTTCCATTCTAGCGATGCGTTACTAGTACAGGTTGATGTCTGATCTACCTTCCCTTCATCTATTGGAGAAACCTCATAATTGTCTCAGTCATAGCTTAGCTCCCCCCTTTTGATTGGTCGTTACAAACTGTGTGAATTGGACGCCGGATGAATTTGCATCATTTTTTTAATTAACTCAGTTCTAACAGTGTGCAAGACATTAGTTTCAAAAATAATAATATGTTAAAAAACCTAACGAAGTATTAGTTTCACACTTTCAGCAGCTGTGAGTTATGGATGGAGGACTACATGGAAGTGCTTGATACGGTTTAGTCTTGCTGTGTACATATGTTCAACACTGATTGGTTTTGATAAGGCACATGATACGCTTGATGGTCAGGGATGTGGCTCATGAAGCGTTTAAGGTGAGGGGGTTAAAGATAATGAGCATGCTTGTACGGGCTCTCTAAACGTGTTTTTACATTTTCTGCTAAATGTTCCTCTGTGTGTGTTGCATGTTGTCAGGAACACACACCTTCCTGTATATGTGGAGCGAGCTTGGATGTCCCACCAATCCTTGAACACTGACCCAATGTCCTGTGTGTGAATCGGCCATTTCTCCAAGCTCTGACAGCTGGGGGGCAGGCGGACAGCTGCTCCTTCCCTCGTCCTGCCCTCCAACACTGGGGCCTTGTGCGGGGTCCACCTCTCCTGAATGTCAGCACTCATGTAACTACCTCGCACTCAAATCCCCAGCTCTGTGCGTTTCTCTCCCCCCCCTCACCGCCTGCTCTCCCTCTCCCCCCCCCCCCCCCCCCACCGCCTGCTCTCCCTCTCCCCCCCCCACCGCCTGCTCTCCCTCTCCCAGAGGACCGGTCTGTTTATCTGCCGCACATTTGCACCTCTCCTTTGTTTACCTTTCCCATCGTTCTCTACTTTCTGCTGGCAGGTTATAAACCTCACCGCTGCAGAGTGAGAACTTTGCTGTGTGGTAAACATCTTGCCAAATGCCCATATTCACAGCCATGAGTCTTAATCAAAGTCAAAGTCGACTTTATTGTCAATTTCTCTATGTGTGTGATACAAATAGGGAGATCGAAATGCCATTTCTCACTTTCCCAAAGAATACAAATATATGAAAATATGATATATTTATACATACATACAAATCTTAACACCCACTTATACAGTATATACAGTTTAAAAAGTATGTGAACCCTTTGGAACTACCTGGATTTCTGCATAAATTGGTCATACAATGTGTTCTGATCTTCATCTAAGTCACAACAATAGACAAACACAGTCTGCTTAAGCTAAAACCACACAAACAATTATATGTTTTTATGTTTTTATTGAACACACCATGTAAACATTCACAGAGCAGGGTAGAAAAAGTATGTGAACCCTTGGATTTAATAACTGGTTGACCCTCCTTTGGCAGCAACAACCTCAACCAAACGTTTCCTATAGTTGCATATCAGACCTGCACAACGGTCAGGAGGAATTTTGGACCATTCCTCTTTACAAAACTGTTTCATTTCAGCAATATTCTTGGGATGTCTGGTGTGAATCGCTCTCTTGAGGTCATGCCACAGCATCTCAATTGGGTTGAGGTCAGGACTCGGACTGGGCCACTCCAGAAGGCGTATTTTCTTCTGTTGAAGCCATTCTGTTGTTGATTTACTTCTGTGCTTTGGGTCGTTGTCCTGTTGCATCACCCATCTTCTGTTGAGCTTCAATTGGTGGACAGATGGCCTTAAGTTCTCCAGCAAAATGTCTTGATAAACTTGAGAATTCATTTTTCCGTCGATGATGGCAATCTGTCCAGGCCCTGAGGCAGCAAAGCAGCCCCAAACCATGATGCTCCCTCCACCATACTTCACAGTTAGGATGAGGTTTTGATGTTGGTGTGCTGTGCCTTTTTTTCTCCACACATAGCGTTGTGTGTTCCTTCCAAACAACTCAACTTTGGTTTCATCTGTCCACAGAATATTTGGAACATCCAGGTGCTCTTTTGCAAACTTCAAACGTGCAGCAATGTTTTTTCTGGACAGCAGTGGCTTCCTCCATTTTATGACCAACAATCCAGGTAATTCCAAAGGGTTCACATACTTTTTCTTGCAACTGTATATACACATTCATACTCCTACAGATATATAAACACATATGGACACACATTAAGAGGTATAAATAAAAAAGAAGGCACAACAGTAAATATATGAAAATATATATGATATAACAAAGGAAAGGACACGGGTGGGGGTCTAGTCAGGTAGACTAATTCCTCACCTTATTATATACCAGAATATCCCTGTGAAACAAAAAAAAGCGTTGAACATTTTGCAACGCTTCACTAAGGTACCTTACAGAGGATGATGCAGTCAGAGCTCTTGCGGTATTGGGTGGGTGTCATATTCTAACCTCATTTTTAGGAATGCAGCCTGGGTGTATTTTTGTTATGAAGGAATATTATCTCGGGGGTGAAAAGAAGCACCGTGAACATGGTTGAACTTGCGCTCGGAAGCATGACACCATGTCAGGTCTAGCCTCAGAATGCTAATGCAGGAGGATCCCAGTTAGGCACATCAAGACGTGAAGGATGGGCCGACCTGTCAGCCGTCTGAGAGTGGGGGGGGGGGGGGCTGCAGGAGGATCAGTCACACTCTGCCTGCAACATGACTGATCCCAGAGGTCAGAGGGCAGCGCTGGAAAGGCGCTGGGTGGAATAAAGATGCATCAGCGCAGCAGTGTGGGGGAAATACAGTGATTCATCCATCAACATAAATATAGAAAAGAGAAAGAGACAGGATGCAAGAACATTTCAATTTCAATCAGGCGAACAAATGTATCCTGTCACACTCTCGGTGTTTTTTTCATTTATGGCAAATGATCAATTCATCTGCATTGATGAATCCACACCATAATATGTAATGTTTTTAATGGCAAACATGACCACTTATTCAGGGGATATACGTCTGTTGGCACAATGTGATGCTGCTGTGGGACGATCTAATTCAACATGCAATTTCAAACCTATTTTCCCTTTATGCAGGAGTATGTCTTTTATCAGTTTCATGTTTGAATGTATCTATAACGTGTCACAGAAGAGGGCAGAAATATTCAGAGGGAAATCTCTGCACATGCATATTTAGTTTGATTTGACCAATGAAAAGAATCTGCTGCAATGAAAACCAAACGTACAGTCAGGTTTGCTTTCTGCAATTTTCATTTCAATGCTCATCCATCCAATTTCTCCATTCATTTGCAGTGATTATTCTTTCCTGAAACCTGCCTAAATTGCATCATGAGAATGTTACCTAAACAAAAACGATCTATTTTTCTGAAGCCCAAAGTGTTGGAACTGATTGTACTCTGTGTGGTTGGAACACATTTATGTGAGTCAATTTTTGATTAGCCTTTATTGTGTTCTAGCTATTTATACATGCTTCACTGCAGCATACAAACAGTATCCTGATAGCTCAGTTTGTCCTCAATATCTACATCACTTGATTATGCATTACATTACAGGGTTAAGGGTATACATGCATTTCCAGAGGGTTGAGTACAGTACTGCCTGCATACTCACATTGCATTTAACACAGTTGGTAACTAATCATATATATTCAAATATCGTTCTTTTTCTGGCACAGCTTTCCCCTTGAACAATTTGTGCTCCAAAGCAGTAATCTTCCTCTCCTTTTAAACAAGTAAAAAAAAAAGGCATAGTGTAATTTACATGACACCTGCCCACATGCAGAGCAGGGTGTGAAGGAAATGATTAAGGAAGAATGAGCTCTGTCAGCCTAGAAAATGCTTGTATGTCAGACCGCTTCTTTAAACCTTGATCTCTCTTACATGCAAATGCTCCCCGGAGGTCATGTGTCTTTCACGCATGTGAGAGCTTGTAACCTCAATTTCGACTTTGAATGCTTTTAAATGCTTTTAGATGAAGATGCCTCATGAGACTGTGTGTGATTGTTTGTTCCTTTTCTTACCGTTTGGTGATTTATTTGGTGCCAGCTCCAACTGGTTGTTCCTGATTTTTCATGTTAAGAGGAAGCGTCTTGATGCTGGTTTCACCATCCTCCACACTCACAGTTCTGGTATTCCTTCAAATGCAGCACTAAGACGTTAATGTGTAAATCTATAAGAAATGCATAGTTCATCATAATTGTGTGCATGATTTTCAGGACGACAGTGATTTATCAGTGTCGGAGTTTACATCCCCCACTCTTTAATTTTCATCCTTGCTCTCCCTATCTCACCCTGCACCCTTCCTCTCACATGTGAATTTGGAATGTAAACGATCACCCACAGGGTCAAAAGGAAAAGGTGACCCATTTTCATGCAATGCTCAATATGCAAATTTCAAGGCAAATTTCAGTCTCTTGCAGCCAGCAGGCACACAATTAAATAACAAGGGAGAGGTTGTGGAAAATAAATCTTCCCACATACCAATGATTAAAATGTGCATTTAAGTGTAAAATGAATGGGTTTTTGTCTTATAAGATCTTATTTCACTTTTTTCATAGTCTTGCAGCTGAAGGAGAAAATATTTGTTTGCGTAGTGTTTTCTGTCGCTGTTGTTTATGTGCTGCTGTAAAGAATTCCTCTGTTCCCCCGGCTAGTGTAAATCTCAGGTGCAGGGAGGTATGCAGTTGTGTGTTTATGGAGCTTCCTGCAGAGTAGATTGGGGTAATTACACTTCTAAAGCCCCCTCATATAACAACACACTCTTTGTCCCACCGACAGGGTGCCTGGCTGGTGAAGGGGTCGTGGAGTGCGCTCAGACAACAGCAGTCAGGGGTAGGATTTAAATGTCTGTCATTTGATTCAGCACACACAAACAGAAACACACACAGCATATGGATGAGTTTGCAAGATATATGTGGAGATGCTGTTCTTTAGGATCCCAGAAAACGTTCTTCTTTGTTTGGTCCGTTTTGGTTTATGATGAAGCTCCTTCTCATTTTTTCTTCCACAGGGCCATATAGAACAGTAGGTTTCAGGTGGTTAGTTTCAGTGCAGTCTATTTATTTTAAAGTTTTCCGATAATGCATGAAATCTAGTTTACATTCTGCCCTGGAGGTTGTCAGTGGGTGGCATTTGAAAAGCAAATGTCAGAGATGGGAGTGTAATCAAAACAGGAAAGTGAAAATATTGAAAACACACTGAAAAATGAATGATTCTAGATAAGAATCCCCAAAGACTTAACATTTTTAAAGGTCAGGTGGAAGCACATGTTGCAAAGCAGCACACCACCCCTACAAAAAACTGTGCCTCTGTGGATGCAAACAGACTCTTGCACCCCCCACTTCCAAGTCTGAAGCACAAACAACATGGAACCAAAACAGTGCTGATAATTAAAACAGCAAATATGCATTACTAAAACCATTTCAATCAGGAGAGATGAGTTTGCACATGTATAGTAACAAACTTACGGCTGTGTGTCAATCCAGATTTAATTTAGTATTTTATGTGTAACACATTCGACACGTACATAATTATTTCTTTGTGATTGTATTGTGTCGCAGTAATAAGTTACCCAATGTGAAATATGAAAACTGCTGTGGTGCATATGCAAATCACTCCTGGGAAATAGAAAGGAAAGATGGCTGATGGAATATAAATGCAATACAAGTGTAGGCTGAGAATATATTGAGCGAAAGACACAAGGAAGTTGAATATAGGAAATCAAAATGCATAGGGAATTATAATTACAGTATATAGCTGTTTTTATGAACTGATAGCATTTTACAACATAAAAGATAGTGTTATTGCAGTGGGGTTATGTGAAGACAAAGGTGCGAGTAACAGAGGAAGTGACTCACTCTTAACACTACAAGTGTGGAGGATATGGAGCTAGTGCAGTCCTGCAAACCAGAGTGAACAACAGACTAGAGAGAGGTCACTGGACTGGAGGATAGAGACCTCTTATTTGTTAAGAGTTTGACATATTTTAAACAGGTGTGACAAACTCACAGGTTTTCCAATGGTGGTCAAGTATGAACTGGCTGGGGAAACATGCTGGCTCTCAGCCCTCCAGGGTGAGGGGATGAGGCGTAAACCAGACTTCTTCTGAGACATAACACCAAATAATCTATCAGCAGTGACCTGATGCAGCTGGAACACACCTTCAGCATTCATATTGTCTCTCAAGGTGCAAAAGAGAGTGGGTTATGAGCTTTTGGAAGCTGTATGGAGTGCAGTGTGTGTACAAGCTCTACTGGTCTGTGTGCTTAGCTTTACATTAATTCACACAGCAGCCCTTTTCACTGATTGCTTTTGCATCACATCATGTATGCATTAACAGGTACAGTATGTAGAGGGGCAAGTGTGTAGGCTTTGGCTAAAACTGGACATCTAATTGGAAATCTATCCAAATCGCAATATTGGCATATACAATTCTGAATATTGTATTATACTGTAAGGCTGCATGTCTAGGCCTTCAAATAGTTTACAAACAGACATCTTTATTTGGTACCGATCCTAAACGTATACAGTCTTTCATTCTTGCAAAAAATCACAAGATGATCATTTACATGTATATTTTAAATGACTATAGGAATAATAATGATAAACACTCGCTCCTTTATCCCAAATATTACAACGTAATTGCAATACCAGTCCAGATAATAACATTTCGATATGTTTTCCTTGCATCAGGAGGAAGGATTGATCAAATATATTCTCTTCAACAAAAATATTTGACTTGCAGATGGAGACATGAAGAGTGCCAGTGAAAACATGCATCCATTTATTGGTGATTTTCATGTTGTTGATTAAATTGAAAAAATGGCATACTCCGAAGCTTGAGAAACCTCTACCACATTTTGTTTTATGAAATCCTTTGAAATCCCACTGGTTACCCTTTTTTTGTAAAGCCTGTAAGTCAATCAAGACGTTTTTTCTTTACTCACTCAACAGTTGTGATTTGTGCTTTCCCAAGTTCTTTGAAATCAGATGCAGAGCATATCCATAGACAGAGAATTGAGACATAACATGAATTTCTGTCTAATATTCCGAGTTAAAAACAAGAGATGTTATCAGAAATGAGATTTGTGAGTGAAAAAAACAGTCGAGGATATTTGTTTAATGGTTGCAGGGATCCTGTTTCACCAGCTGTCCGGGGCACGGGTTGTTATGACAAGAAACATTGTGGAGTTACGTCAGCTGTCCAAACTCTATACCATCATGGTACCTCTAATGGAAACACAGACGTGCCATCGCAATCCACGGCCTCAGGTTTCAGGGTCAATGGGTGAAACTGGCAGGTTTCACAGAAATACAAGAGCAAATGAATCAGAGATAGAAACAAGAACAAAACCAATCTTAAAGGTCACCTATTATGCAAAATACACTTTTTTATGTCTTTAATACGTAAACATGTGTCCCCTCTGTGTAAAGAGATTCTGAAAGTTTCAGGAAAAAAGATTCTCTCTCTTTTTGTCCTGAATCATTTATATAAAAACTGAAAATGAGCTGATCAGATTTTGGCCACTTTATGATGTCATAAAGATTTTGGCTTGTGTAACCATTAGCCAATCAGCAACCAAGATAACCCCCCACCCCCACCTTATCACCTGAATCTCCAGAGCACCATTGTGTTCTTTTGAACCAAATATCTCTCGGAGTGGCTCCTTACTTTCATCTAGAAAGTAACAGACACAGAATCAGCACTTTTGAAACAGGTCTGAAACAGAGGGGTTTATGAGAAGCTGCAATGCATGATCTGTTTGGTATTTCCAGCCAAACACTTCAGAGACATGTTTTGTATTTATCTGAGACCTATTATATATTGATGAAAATCAGTATAATAGGGGACCTTTTAAAGAAGAGAAAATGGGCCAATGGTGGTTGCTTTTGTGGAAGGAGCGATCTTTGTATTCATTCTCCCCCACTTTTGGGCAGGTGGCTCTCACAATAAGACTTGCTGAGTGAAGTACTTGTGTGAGATTAATAGTTGCGATAAGGCTGAAATGAGAGACGGAGGGCGGAGGAATAAAGAGATGCAGGGGGAGACAGAATACAGTCGAAAAAAGAGACGCTCTGCGAGAGAAAGACCAAAGAAAAGGGGCAGACTCTGAGAGGGAAACCCACCTGGCCGTCCTCCAGCGGCATGTCAGCGGCCTTTAGATTAGCAGCTATACATTACCCCCAGCCTATTGAAATATTACACACACTGATTTATGCTGACAGCCTGACCAAAGGGTGGTGACTGTGTGGTCAAATGTGTCTGTCTTCATTTAGACAGACACATTAGACTGCCTCTAAATCACATTTATTTTGCCAAAAAACATGACTGTGGATTTCTTGAGGGTTTCCGAGACAGATGTTTATGAAAAGCACTTAAAAACAAGTAAGAGGGGTTAAATCATATGTGTGCATCTAAACACTGAATAAACTGAAACGTTGACTTTAATTAAATGTATTATGTCAACAGATTTCACTTAACTGTATTAGGTTAGTTGAAAGCAATACTATCAAGTTTGAATACAAAATATTAGGTTAAACTTAATATTATTGCTTTCAACTAACCTAATACAGTTATGTGACATGTGTTGACATAATGCATTTAATTAAAGTCAACGTTTCAGTTTTTTTAGTGCACCATAGAAAGATGATAACTTTTCTTTGTGTTAATGGGTTTGCACACATGTCTTCTTGCTTAAACGCAGTTCCTCTTGCTGTTAGGAGTGGGAGTCATCTGAACGCTGGCTCCTCAGCATGATGAACTCCAATGAGACATGACCGTCCTCCCTGTAATAAGCTGCCGCGATGCTCCCAATCGCCTCCACCACCACTATCCTTACACCCCTGCCTCAAACACACACACACACACACACACACACACACACACACACACACACACACACACACACACACACACACACACACACACACACACACACACACACACACACACACACACACACACACACACACCCGTTTGAACTTGAAAGTGGGCCAGATCAGTAAATAATTACAGGCAGCCAGGCAGGCAGCGCTGTAATTGAATGTACAGCGAGCTGAGATATGGTGATGGACAGATTCCCATTAACCAAATCCACTTCATTGCAGTTCCCCTAAGGGCAAGTTATGTTCAAACACAGTCTAATCCAGCTCTGAGTAGTCTGATGCCTCCGTCGACAAAGTAAACGCAGAGATTGACAGTAACACACAGAGTGAGTTTACAGTAAGAGCAGCCTGCAGCACGCATGGTTGCACCCTGCTTTTGTGATTTTCGTCTTAAAGTGTTGCGATATGGCAAAATACAGGAATAGAAATTATTTTTGGGAGGCTATGTTTGAAGTTAAATGCATCTAATGAACTTTGATTATGAAACTGTGGCAGGCCTACAGACTATACGTCATTATTTGGAATCACTGGATTAGTCATGGGAAGACAGTGTATCTCTACAAGCAGCAGAAAAGTAGTAGCTTGTTTGAGTTTAATTGCACATTGCGCATGTTGAAACGACTTATTTTTCCAATATTACGGTAACACTTGTTGGAAAATATTTCCCCCCGTGTTACCTTGAAAGGGAATTAACGATGCACTTTCTATGGATGGAAACACCATCCAAGTAGACCAGGTTGGAGGAATCCCCCTCTATCACACACTGTCTTCAGCCTTTAACTCTGAACGCTCTGACATGCGACTGCTTGATGAGATGCTCTTGTTTGAACTTCTGACCTTGTCCTGAAAAGCCCATTGCAGCTGAGCAAGCCCGCTGAAGGCTCGGAGGTTCAAGGGAAGGAGTGAAGCCCATAGAGGGTCCTGTCACATCGGCTGAAGGGCGTCTCATTTACCGCTCCGCTGTAGATTACATTCTGCAGCCTGTCATGTACAATGGCTGTATTATAGGCTGGACAGAAAGTTGATTAATGCGAGATGTGACCAGTGGAGAAGAAAGCCGGGCTTCATTAAAGAACTAGAGGGGGGAGATAAAATGATGTGAACCCTTTATGAAAAAGGATTTTGAATACAGCCTTCTTTCAGATTTAACTGCACTATATTTTTTATTATATTTAATTATATATTATAATTATATAATTCTCTGTATTTATTCTCTTAAATGTTGTTGCATCTATTTGTTATTAATATTGTATAAATAAATAACACCATAAAAAAACTAAACAGTTCTACAAAGGTGAGTTTCTTTATATAAAAAGATATGTCTGTTTTAGCTTTAGTTAATTAAGTTAAGTGCACATTTCAATGAGATGGTGCCCAGAAAAACAACAGTAACATGTTAGCACAGACACCTGAAATTACCAGCTGCTGGTTTGGTTTTAGGGAGGTGGTAAATCATAAAATGCTTACCGTATATTAATCTTTTTTTTCAACATTTGTCAACAGGTCAAAAGATGATCACATACAGGTCGTTTTTGATCAGCAATGTGACTCTGGTTTCAAGTCTGTTCTGTTGCCATGTTAAATCATTCAGAAGCTGTTTTAAATTTGAAAATTTGAAATGGAGATGAATTTGCGCTAATTTACAGACCTCTCTATGGCTGACATGCTCCTGATTGACTCCAGCATCTGACCAAGTTACCTTATTCTCCTTTCTAATGACTTCTTACAATGTTTTCTCCATCCATGTGTTTGTTTGTTTTACCTTATATTTGCAAATGAGTATGGTTAAATATGTATGCGTTTGCAGAATGTGTCTGTCTTCACCCTTTGTTGAAACCTGCCCTTAGAGGTTGAAACTGTATTCCAGTGTGTGACAATAGAAAGGTGATAGTAATGGCTCTCTCCGGTTTCCCTGTGGGACCCATTAGACTCTCCAGCAGACTCAGACACAACAAAACCAAAAATTCAGGAATTTCATTACTCAGCCATGTGTTTCCCTCCTCCATATTTTGAGAAAGTCTATTGTTTTCACCATCTGTCACTCATCATATTATGTTGGAAAGGAGATGGAGTGAAATATGCATGAATACTAAAATCAGTCATCATTAGAGTTGAGATTTGTTGTAGGGATTGTGAGAAAGAAGTTGGCGTTTGTACATGTGTGTATTTCCATTTGTGTGTATGTGTGTGTCTGTATGAGCATTCATGTTTGTGTGTTTGTGCCTGTAGAACAGATGCTGTTTCCTCACTCTGCCGTGTGTGTCCTGTGGGAGTCCTTCATGGTTATTTCATCACTTCTAGTATTGCAGAAGTATCGCCTCTCCGAGTTCTCAGGACTTTGTGCAAGGGTCACACACTCACTTTGTGTTGTTTCCTTGTGTGAACACATACATAAGCATGCAACATTGTGCCCATGGTGAATTTGCAGGTGTACAGGTTCTGCTAATGTATATCAGTGAAGCATGTTATGATGCTTCTTTAAAAGGTCAGTTGACCCAGATTTCACAATATACAGTGGGGCAAAAAAGTATTTAGTCAGCCACCAATTGTGCAAGTTCTCCCACTTAAAAAGATGAGAGAGTCCTTTAATTTTCATCCTAGGTATACCTAAACTGTGAGAGACAAAATGAGAAAAAGAAATCCAGAAAATCACATTGTCTGATTTTTAAAGAATTTATTTGCAAATGATGGTGTAAAATAAGTATTTGGTCACCTACAAACAAACAAGATTTCTGGCTCTCACAGACCTGTAACTTCTTCTTTAAGAGCCTCCTCTGTCCTCCACTTGTTAACTGTGTTAATGGCACCTGTTTGAACTCGTTATCAGTATAAAAGACACCTGTCCACAACCTCAAACAGTCACACTCCAAACTCTACTATGGCCAAGACCAAAGAGCTGTCAAAGGACACCAGAAACAAAATTGTAGACATCCACCAGGCTGGGAAGACTGAATCTGCAATAGGTAAGCAGCTTGGTGTGAAGAAATCAACTGTGGGAGCAGTTATTAGAAAATGGAAGACATACAAGACCACTGATAATCTCCCTCGATCTGGGTCTCCACGCAAGATCTCACCCCGTGGGGTCAAAATGATCACAAGAACGGTGAGCAAAAATCCCAGAACCACACGGAGGGACCTAGTCAATGCCCTGCAGAGAGCTGGGACCAAAGTAACAAAGGCTACCATCAGTAACACACTACGCCGCCAGGGACTCAAATCCTGCAGTGCCAGACGTGTCCCCCTGCTTAAGCCAGTACATGTCCAGGCCCATCTGAAGTTTGCTAGAGAGCATTTAGATGATCCAGAAGAGGATTGGGAGAATGTCCTATGGTCAGATGAAACCAAAATATAACTTTTTGGTAAAAACTCAACTAGACGTGTTTGGAGGAGAAAGAATGCTGAGTTGCATCCAAAGAACACCATACCTACTGTGAAACATGGGGGTGGAAACATCATGCTTTGGGGCTGTTTTTCTGCAAAGGGGCAAGGACGACTGATCCGTGTAAAGGAAAGAATGAATGGGGCCACGTATCGTGAGATTTTGAGTGACAACCTCCTTCCATCAGCAAGGGCATTGAAGATGAAACGTGGCTGGGTCTTTCAGCATGACAATGATCCCAGACACACCGCCCGGGCAACGAAGGAGTGGATTCGTAAGAAGCATTTCAAGGTCCTGGAGTGGCCTAGCCAGTCTCCAGATCTCAACCCCATAGAAAATCTTTGGAGGGAGTTGAAAGTCCGTGTTGCCCAGCGACAGCCCCAAAACCTCACTGCTCTAGAGGAGATCTACATGGAGGAATGGGCCAAAATACCAGCAACAGTGTGTGAAAACCTTGTGAAGACTTACAGAAGGTGAACTTTTGTTATTGACCAAATACTTATTTTCCACCATAATTTGCAAATAAATTCTTTAAAATTTAAGATTTTTTTTTTCTCATTTTGTCTCTCATAGTTGAGGTATACCTAGGATGAAAATTACAGGCCTCTCTCATCTTTTTAAGTGGGAGAACTTGCACAATTGGTGGCTGACTAAATACTTTTTTGCCCCACTGTATATGATCAATCTTATCCATTGACTCTAAAGAAGAAACAGCCAAAGTTATGTCTAGAGTCTGGTGTTATTGCCATTACTGTCTTAGTTTTTATAAACTGGAAGTGACACGAGGGGTTAGGGTTAGTGGATGCTGGAATCAACCTTTTTTAAATTACCTTTCATAAATTGAAAGCAAACCGTGAAAGAGTTAACCTTTAGTCGAAAACAGATACACTGTGCGAGCGACCGTAGACATCTGAGTGTTTCTATAGAGCTATTGTTAAGCTAAGGCTCAAAAAACAAACTCGACTGAGGTATTAGATCAAGTAGGAAGTAAGCTTATTTTTTCATAGACTTTTATATAATCTGATTCCTTTTTATAAATAATTACTACACTTTCAGATTGGCTTCACTTTTCAGACCCAGAGGTTGCATGTTGCTTTTTATTTCTTCAAGTGATTACATTTTGCAGTTATTTATTGACCTTAATGTTACAGTTTTTTTTAAAATACAGTTACTACAGTTAAAAGCAATAGATATATGTCTGCATTACTTCTGACAATCCAAACACCTTGCTTCTGACAGGAATGTAATAATCTGCATGGGTAGATACATCTAAAACTACTGTATGTTGATAATTTTTGTGATTTAGATTTCTGTTCTGAGATCCAATTCCACGGTGTGAACCTACTGAATTATGTGGAGCATGTACAGTCAATAGAAATATATATACTGCTGTGTAAGCATAAGATATTATTTTTGGCACAAAGGGATGGAAAAATGCCTTCAGGGGTTCTTTGCTGAATGGTAAGATGCTTTTATTTAATCATTCAAGCTGTGAATCAGGTGGACCTGGGAAGAATGGGTTCTAAACAAAAACAGAAATGAAGCCTGAATTCCACGCATAGCTGAGTCATGTGAGCATGAGTTACCTCACTGGGTGTGCTTTCATTAAAGGCTATAGTTAAATCCCTGCACGCCACTGTGAGCGAGTGAGCTACCGACAGAGAGAAAGAAGACACGCTGCCTTTAAGCTGCAGTTCAGGAAGTGTGTTTAATTCATAATAATATCTGTCTCATTAGCTTTAATCATAATGTAGGGCCTTTTAGAACTTGCCTGATTTAGACACTGTTGATGTTTCAGCACAAAATTCATTATTGTTTAAGGTACTGCCATTAGCAGGAAAATCTCTGCATATAGAAGATAACAGTAACAGTTTAAAGATCATAGTGGTTTGGCCTATTAAAGCTGTACAATGTATTATGATATCATTACCTCCACTATTAGGTTGTGTATTTAGCTTTGTTTGCTGTCTGTCATCACGATGATGGAAAAAAAACTGTTCCAATTGTACCGGAATTTGGTGGAAAGGTCCAACATAGACCAAGAAAAAACCAGTATTGTTTTGAAGCATTTCCTAATCACTGGTTGCACACACTCATCACTTTCGTAAATATTGCAAGATAGGGAATATGTGCTTAGCTCAGATTACAACAAGATGGTGCTTGGACAATTCCGTCCAAAGAAAATACAAGTAATTCTAAAACAATGTAGTATAATTTCAGCTTGACTCTTTCACACTATCTTCTAAAGTTCCCAGTGTGGTTTGTCACCTGGGTTTTTGAGACAGCTAGCATGCTGCTTCCCTGCAAGCTGCTTTGCAAATCTCAGGTGTCCTTGAAAACACCAACAAGGAAAGTTTGTTAATAGACCTTGCTTGCAATTGCATAACAAAAAGACAACTTAATGTTGACAGTGATCAAATACCTGTTTAAAGCTAAGTTCAAGGGATGATAAGTAAGTATAGCTTCCAAAAAAGTGAACAGAATGGTGCAGAAGTGCTCAGCATCAGTAACTTTTGTGGTCATCGACTGTCCCTAAGTTGTTTATGAACTAGTGATTTCCTGTGAACTCTTTCATTTCTGGTTACTCAGGAAACAATTGACCTTGTGCTGCTTTGTTCCGTTTTCAAAAAAGGTTTCCACTTTATTTGTTTCAAGATAGACAGGATGTGTTTCACCTCGTACATGAGTTTCTGTTCCATCTTGCCCACTTTTTATAAGTCGGCCATGAGACTTCTTGGCTTCAGCCTGGATTTACTTCAATTATATTTCCTGTTTGAACTGCTTCTCTGAGATCCAGGGTGCATCTGCTGTGTCTGTTTACCCAGATAGAGAGGAGAGGTATGGTCAACCATCTGGAGACATCTGCTCCATTTCCAGCCAGCAGAATCAGGTCAGGAGGAGTCTGCCGTCCAAACCTGCCCCTCAGATAGCAGATTAACCTCTGTACTGTACCTGAGGGACAGATATGAGGGATTCGCAGGAATTCAGACGACTCTAATTATAGGTTTTTATCTCCATGCGGAATGTGGATGGAACTAACCAAGTGTGCGGCTACGTATGAGTGTGGTGACCAATAAAGGGTGAGAGGGAGAGTCGAGGAGAGGGGGAGGCAGAGGCAGGAAATGAAGGAGGGACTAAACTCGACAAAGATGAATGTGGGAAGCGTCCATTCGTCTCTGATGCTTTCACTTACACGTCTACCTAAATACAAAGATGGAGAGAAGAGACATGATTTCCTTGAGTTTGGTCGAAGAAAGCAAAAACAAATAAGTAATAACACAACTTACATAGAATTTTTTTTTCATTTTGACATCAACCTATTCTGTTGAAAAATGTGTCGTTCAACCATTTGCATGGAATATGACTTTGACATGAGACTATCACTGCTCGCATCCCATCTCCTGTCCATATCAAGGAGTTTTTCTTTTAGATTAGATTAGATACATAACACTTTATTCATTCCAAATTGGCAAATAAAAAAGGAAACATCATAAAACTATCCCTAACTTTAACCACGCTGTAGTTGCCTAAACAGGACAAAACTTCTGCAATGCCGGTAGATCTGAATGCACCCACATGAGTCATTCAAGTGAAATGGAACAGAAAAGAAAACTATAGGTTACTTACGTAACCCCAGTTCTCAGAGCAACATGAAGTGAGATGTCTCACTATGGGATGCGCCTCATCCGCGGAGCAAACAGAAGCATCAATCTCATTACGCCAATCCTGATTGGCAGGTGATCTTGAGGTCAGCGTCAGGGAATCCACCCCCTATAAGTAGCTTGCGCTACGCCGCATGCGTCATTAAAAAATAAGCACCTCTTCTCGCTTCACCATAGCAAGGAGGGCCGTCTGGTGAGACATCTCACTTCATGTTACTCTGAGAACTGGGGTTACGTAAGTAACCTATAGTTCTCATTCATAACACTCCGTTCGATGTCTCACAATGGGATATCGTAGCTCTCGTATTGCCAGACGAGCTTACCTCGAAAATCACCAAACCAACAAGAACTTAACAGGTAGAGCTCTGACTCAACAGGGTGCCCAGCACTGCTCGGGCCACACTGGGAGCAGAGACGTCTAGCCTGTAAAAGCGGACAAAAGTGAGCGGCGAGGACCAGCTCGCCGCTGCACAAATGTCCTGGATGGAGACACCCTTGAACAAAGCCCAGGATGTAGCCAGACCACGAGTCGAATGAGCACGCAAACCAGAAGGTGCCTGCAGACCCTGACTCGTGTAAGCCAAAGCAATTGCCTCCACAATCAAGTGAGAGAGCCGTTGCTTAGTAACAGGCTTGCCCTTCTGAGGGTTAGCCCAGGACACAAAGAGTTGGTCATTACGACAAAACTCTTTTGATCTATCCATATAAGTGCGTAAAGCACGGACTGGACATAGCAAATTCGGCTGCTGTTCCCCGGAGGGACACAGCGGCGGAAGAAATGCCTCAATGTCAATTGGGGTACATGAACCAACCACCTTAGGTATAAAGGCAGGGTTGGGCTTCAGCAACACTCTCGTTAGCCCTGGGGCGAACTGAGTGCATGAAGGATGTACAGATAGCGCATGAATGTCACTGACCCGCTTGGCGGATGCCAGGGCCAGTAACAGCACTGTCTTGAGTGACAGGTGCTTCATGCCAGCTTCTTCCAGGGGTTCGAGTGAGCCCATCTAAAACCACTGTCAAGTCCCATAAGGGCACCAGTGACCTGGAGACAGGAAGGAGCCTGCGAGCTCCCTTCATAAAACGGCAGACCAAAGGATGTTGGCTGGCCGTCTTACCCTCAAAGCCCACATGGCATGCGGCAATAGCAGCCAGGTACACTTTGATTGTGGAGAAAGCTCTGTGTTTTTCAATTAGGTCCTGTAGAAATGATCAAATCACTCCCAAAGGGCATTGAAAAGAGGTGTGCCCTTTTTGAAGGCACCAATCCTCAAACACCCTCCACTTACAGTCATAAAGAGACCTGGTGGAGGAAGCTCTCGCACTCTGAATAGTGTTTATCAACTTCTGCGGGAGACCCACTGTATTCAGATTATACCACTCACAGGCCAGGCCCATAGGGCCATGCGCTCCAGGTGTGGGTGAAAGATCGTCCCCCCCGCCTGAAACAGTATGTCTCTGCGTAGGGGGAGCTGCCACGGCTGACCGCACAGCAGCTGATAGATCTCCGCCAGCCAGTACATTTTAGGCCAGTGCGGAGCTATCAGGATCATTGTGTGGCGCTGTTCCCTCACTCTGGCCAGAGTTTGGGGTATCAGCGCCAGGGGTGGAAACGCGTACAGGAGGACCGGAGGCCAAATGTTCGCGAGCGCGTCCACGCCTAATGGTGCGTTTTGATCGCGCATTGAAAAGAAAAGCTGACAGTGAGCATTTTCTTTTGACGCGAACAGATCTACCGTGGCTCAGCCGTGACGCACCCACAGCTGGCTCACAACCATTGGATGTAGAGTCCGGTCTGCATATAGTGGTACGCCTCTGGACAGCAGGTCTGCCCCAAGGTTCATCACACCCGGTACGTGCATCGCTTTCAGAGAGAGGAGACGGCCGCAGCTCCACAAGATCAGTTTGCGTGTCAGCATGTGTAACTGGAGAGAGCGCAAACCCCCTTGTCAGTTTATATACGATATTGTGGTCGTATTGTCCGTCCTCACGAGGACATGATGTCCTCTGAGAAAAGGCAGAAAGCGTTTTAGGGTAAGGAACACCGCTAAAAGCTCCAGGTAATTGATGTGCGCCCGCTGGAGGTCTCTGCTCTAGAGACCCCTCACCGGGCGACCCTCGTAAATACCTCCCCAGCCTGTCAGACATGCGTCCGTGGTGACCACCTTCAGTGAAAGGACAGTCCCCATCGATACGCCCCGTACTAGAAAAGTTGGGTGTAGCCAGTGGCGCAGTGCCATTACGCATCTCGCCGTAACCATCACTCTCCGCGCGCCATGACGCGCGGGGTTTAGTCTTAGAGCGGCTACCCAGCGCTGAAACTCCCTCATGTGTAAGCGTCCCGGTCGTATGATCAGAATGGCTGACGCCATGAGCCCCAGTAACCGCAGGCATGATCTGAAGAGAACATGTTTGCGCAGCTGGAAATGAGCGAGACAAGCTCTGAAAGCTTTCACTCTTTCCTCCGACAAGCGGGCTGTAAAGGGCACCGAGTTTAGGTGTAAACCCAGGAAGAGTACAGTGTGCTGGGCACAGCATGCTCTTCTCTGTGTTTATTATGAAACCCAGGTTGAGCAGGTGCTTTACGAGGACATTTGTCTGCGTAATAGCCTCCTGCTCCGACTGTGCGAGGAGCAGCCAGTCGTCTAGGTAGGTTGCCAGGCGAATACCCTGTTGTCTCAACGGGGCTATCGTGGCTTCTGTACATCTTACAAACACCCTTGGACTGAGAGACAGCCCGAAGGGAAGTACTCTGTATTCGTAACAGACCCCCTGAAATGCGAACCTCAGATATTTCCTGTGTGGGTAATATACTGGGATATGGAAATACGCATCCTTCAGGTCGACTGATGTAAACCAGTCGTTTTGTCGCACGAGACGCAGCAGAGATGTGTGAGTGAGCATTCTGAATTTGTATCTTTTTAGATACGCGTTCAGAGCCCTCAAATCTAGTATTTGCGGTGCCTTCACAGACCCGTTCATTGTCCGCCTTTTGAGAGAGGCCGTAGCTGCTCTCAAAAAGGGAACAAATGGCGGGCTGTTTATTGGTTTTATTGTTTTTATTGTTTTTTCTTTAATTTTTTTGACCCTTCGAGGCCCTCCACCTCTGTCTTCCTTCTTCTTGGACTCGCATCTCTTCTGCATAGAAGCGAGCGCAGATCCAAAAATCCCCTCGGGAACGATGGTTATGTCCAGCACATCCTCTCTTTCCCGGTCTGGGAGGTTGGTGAGGTTGAGCCATCTAGCTCTTTCCTGCACCACCATAATTCTCATTGCCTTGCCCGTGGCCTGGACGGCGCAGCGTTGAACGCGGAGACAGATGTCCGTGATCGCGGCTATCTCGTCCAGTACTGCCGGTCCAGGATTACTCGTCATTTCCTCGCAGAGCTCCGCTTGGTAAGCGGTTAGCAGCGAGGAAATGTTCAAAGCCCTGGCGGACAATGCTGCGGCTCTGTAGGACCGTTCAGTCATGGTTGACTGGAACCGGTCCGCCTTTGCCGGCAGCGTGGGGTTCCTGCTTGGTGTAGTCGCCATCCTTGGGAGGAGGTGAGCTGCCACCAGCGGTTCCATCGGCGGTATGCGGAGCAGGCCGAGCCTCTCCATACCGTCGCAGTCTAGGGAGGAGGCACCCTGGATTGGGGCCTTGTTGCTGAAGGGCCGGTCTCTCCACGAGACCGACACCTCATCCAACATCTCCGGGAAGACCGGCAGGAGTTGCCTCTATGTCCTCGTTGCTTGGGGCAAATTTTTCCCCTCGTAACGGGACCTGGAGGTCTCCTTGGCCATTTCGGGCCATGAGATGTCTAGTCTGGCCGCGGCACGCTGACACACGGCCTGCAGGTCCATACTCAGACAGGGCGAAGCTGGTGTGCTATCGCCCGGGAGAGCAGCCATCGCTCCCGGCGTTGCCGCCTGAGCCGATGACATGAAGACGTTGTCTTCCTGCTCATCAGAGTCGGACAGGAGGAATCCAGAGGCATCCTCTTCGTCCTCCGTATAGTCCAACTCCAGGACATCTTCTGCGAGCGAGACCATGGTGAGGTCCAGCCGGGAGCCCCAGCTTGGTATAGCGTGGGGCCCCGCTCGCACGTCCCTCGCTGCCACCGAGTCCCAGCCTGACACGACGCGGGACTCCGGTTCTGCAGCTGCCACTACTGATGAGCCCCAGACCGACACAGTGCAGGGGCTCCATCTCTGTGGCGGACGCCCTCGTGGCCTGATTTCCGTCCGGTAAATCAGAGGACATGAGGGAGTCCTGACCCGACAAGCTAGCTTGGCGAGCTTCACGGTGAAACGGGCACAATGCCCGCATGAGCAGGGGTTGTCGATAGCCTCCTGGGCATGTTGCAGCCCGAGTCAGGACGAGCAGACCTGGTGTGCGTCTGTGTCCGAAATCTTCAACCCGCAGCCGCAGAGCCTAGCCTCTGATTCCCTGGCTCCTCTGGTGTGAGGGAGAGACGTGTCCATCTTGTTTGCCATTATGGCGACGTGGGAAGGACGCGCTCGTAGCAGGTTTGTTGTTGAGAAAAAAAATCCTCTCCAACCTGTCGTTAATCTGGAGAAAAGACGACGGTGTAGGATTTATTCCCGAAGAATATTAACTGGTGTGTTAATATTCTTTCTTAGTCCTATTCTTCTCTGGTGTGAGAAGAAAGAAAAAAGCGTCCTCACCATCGGGGTGTCGGTAGCGAGGAAGGTAAGCTAGCAACAGGTGTGCTGCTAGCTTGAATCAAAACCTTACCTTTTCGATTTCCGAAGAAAAAAGAAAAAAAGGTGAGGTCGAGTGTGGTACTAACTGGTATGTTAGCACCGACAGTCTTCTTGCAGAAGTATATATAAAAGTAGCCGGCGAGCGCCCGTTGACCGAAGCTAGCTTGGTTCCGTCTGTGGACTCTGTGAGCTAGCCCGGCGAGAAGAGGTGTTTGAATGACGCATGCGGCGTAGCGGAAGCTACTTATAGGGGGTGGATTCCCTGACGCTGACCTCAAGATCACCTGCCAATCAGGATTGGCGTAATGAGATTGATACTTCTGTTTGCTCCGTGGATGAGGCACATCCCATAGTGAGACATCGAACAGAGTGTTATGAATGAGAACAATGCTGTCACTGATTAAAAGAATGCAAGCAGGTTCACTTAGTATAATGCTTCATATATACAATAAAAGGTTAATGCTTGATGTATGATAAAAGGAATGGACATGTAGGTGTGTTTTTGCCACATGTTGACAGTAGGTATTATTGAGAAATCCAATTTAATCAGAATGATGTTTCTGATAACCTGATGAACATAAGTCCAATATTAATTATGTTTTACTTATTTTTTTGTTATCTGCCAACTCCTAATGTAAATATCTAGCCTTTTAAATGCTGCATTTTTTGGATTGACTTGACTTTCCTCACTGGAAACTGCTGCCTGCCGCGCTGAAAAGCAAAATAAGAGCTGTGAGATGACAATTAAGTGAAGTTGTAGAACCCCGATATAAAGCTCTGTAAAGCCGAGGTTAGCTCTAGATTTTGGTGATAATCACGTGTAGTCTCATCATTGCCGATATTGTTATACGTATGTAGCTGCCTTAAGATATACTTTTAAAATGTGGAAATGTTTCCATGGATGTGTTTGGACGACATATTGGTTTCTCACATTTTCTATTCTGAATAAACCAAGCAAAGCACATTTGATTTGTTTCCTCTAAGGATGCAGACTGAAAGCAGCTGGATTGAAGCTGCTGGATCTTTTCCATACATTTCTCCTTCCTCTATGTATAGCTCAGAACACCTACACACAAATGTCAGCTCCTCTGTACAGCTCTGCTTGTTCACTGATAGTAACTTGTTACAGAGAACATTGTTCTGTCTCCTCTCAGCTACATCTGTGCTTTATTAGTATTCAGCCAACGCCTCAGTCTGGGGACACCAAAGTGAGAGGATTATGTATGAGTTTATTAGATTGAATGAGCTCCCCATTGAAATCAGGACAGCAGAAAGCTTGCACATCTTCCGGGGGAGACTGAAAACTCATCTCTTTCGACTCCACTTCGATCGATAGAATTACTAACAAAGCACTTATATAGTAATAAAGGACTGGCTTATCTAAAGCCAGTTGAGTAGCACTTGAAATGTTTTAGCTCTATGAAACCTGATGTACTTATATGATTCTGTTTTCTTCAAGGTTGTATCTTGTTGGTCGAACGCACTTATTGTAAGTCGCTTTGGATAAAAGCGTCAGCTAAATGCAATGTAATGTAATGTAATCACAACAGGTTGTGCTTTGCCGGCGCCTTTGAAGAGACACAATAAAGCATCCTCTAAGATTCCCCAACACAGATAAGGCAGTTTTCTTATTGTTTCAAGTTTCAATAACCTTTTCTTATCTCCTTCCAAAAAACTATTCCTTTTTTAAAACTCAGCCCTCTGTCCTCTGACCTCATCTTTATTTCTGACACTTTGAGCTTTCAGCCAGACCGGCCTCCCATCATTAAGAAAGTATTTTTGTTGCGTTCCTCCTCCATCTGCAGCTCCGTGGGTGTATGACTCTCTAGTGGCGATGGTTTATAGGTCTTTCCTATATGTGGAGGCTGATAAGAGCTTAATGCATTGCTCTGCGTCCAGCACTGCCCCATCAATCACATCATGGCTGTACTTCAGTGTTGACCATGTGTTTGTGTACCGGTGGTGGGGAGTGTGTGATGAGGGCTGAAGGTTTGATTACAAAACACATGCATAAGCTTGATGATATATCACAAACTCATGGCGCCATTTAATGATGTTAAATTGATTTTCAGCTTTCATCACATCGGCCATTTCTGCAACACATACTCCAACACATTGTCGGAAGGGGCTGAGGAATTAAAACAATAAAACAACCTCTTATATTAAAGACCGTGAAGAAAGTAGCACCATCTATCATCACACATTTCTACTGAGAAAATCATTGTGTTGCCACAGGAGACAAACAGTGTGGATAGGGCTGACTGCGTGGTGAGAATGGAAATGAGCCTATCAGAGCAGAGCTGACAAGCATCATATCTGTCTTTCCCTAAAGATTTGTCTGCAAACGTGAGAGCAATTAATGTTAAGGCCAAGTCTAGAACAGCCGATACAACTCTTTTTCATTTGAATGATGCCAGTCTGGTGAAAGAGTGGGGTGCAAACACAGAAGGCCTGGCAACAAATCTAAGTGTTATCTGGCAAGAATGTTGAACCTGACATTACTTTTCTTGGATTGCACAATGGCGTCATTTGCTGGGATGCTGCGGTGGGTAATTTCATTCTTAATGTGAACACTCAATTGGTATGATGTTGTCACGTAATGGTTTTTTAGAGATGTCAAATATTGTCCAAGAGTATGTGCATGTTTTGGCCTCTGATAAACCTTCAAATCTATGAATCTCTTACTCGAACTGGACTTCCTGGATTGTATTTCATGTGGCTTCCCAGGAAGAGTTATGGGCTTTGAAGTAATTTTCTCGTTATGGCCAAAGGGTTGATTTACAACTTCTAAGTCTGTCATGTCACGCCATTGGTCCCAAAAAGACATTTTTCCAATGACTTACATTGAGAAAATGTCATCTGTAAATCAGCAGCTTAGGTCCTATAAATTGTAAAATGCTCGAATTGCACTAAAGTAGGGTTATTTCCTTGGGCAATCCTTGGGAAGCAGAAGATGACCAAAATGATGATCAACATATTATCAGTTGGCAGCTGAGCCTCTTTAGAGTATTTTCAGCTTTTTAGCAACTTTTGTAGGCTGAATGGGAGCCTGCCTTTATCTAGTTCTCTTCATGCATCCATCTCCCTTGCAACATACAGTAGCTGCTAACCTTTTTAATGTATTATTTATTATAGAGATTCTCCATACATCCATTCAAAGTTAGGTTATCAACCTAAAATAAACACATACTACATTACATAAAGCATACACAACAAAAGTCTGTCACCATAAACACATATTTAATCCAAAGCACTCACCGGCTGCCCGTGTGCCCTGTGGCTGAACAACCCATGACTGACAAACATTTCACTGGCCCTTTTTAAGATGGCTGACGGTCCCTCATCAAATGAGTCCCAAGGGAAACAAAATACTGGAACCAAGGTTCCCTCCCAACTGAGACCTATTTTTCATGACATTGACAACCCTGCACAACTAAACAAGTAGCTTAATGCCTAATGATTGAAAGAAAGAAATAGAAAATAAATGAATAAACAACCAAAATTAACTCCACAGACACCTTAAAATACTGCCAGACCGGTGAAGCCATTTTGGGGAGCTTGTTTTGCCGCGCACAGAGAAAAGTGTCATGTATTATACATATTGTGATCGGCTCTCCTGATCGGCCTTTATAGAGAGCACAGATCGGCGGCCGATCGATCGGAGCATCCCTACTAATCAATGTATAATTACTATTTTGGACCTCAGCTCCTATTCTTCTGAAGTAGTCCTGTTTTATGCCTACAAATGCTTCATGAAAACTGGTCCAAAGTTGATGTAATTAACCTTTATAACCCGGAGCCCATTTGTGATTTCCAGATGGAAATGCACTTCAGCAGCTCGAGTGTGCAGTTTGTGTAACTGTATGATGTGGAGCCCAGCAGTATGACACATGCATGGGAAAGAATGACTCAATATGTGTTCTCTGGTAGTCCCTTTGTAGAATCAGAGTGCGTGATCCCGCTGATCCTGAGAGGCAGACATCATCGCTCATGATTGTTTTAGTTACGTCGTCTGTGCCGAACAGTGATGGAGAGTCCAGAATGACTGGGTTGTCCGGCGCTTCATCATGTTGGATTAAGTCAAGTGTCTCCGGCGTGGCGGCGTGCCAGCGGAGGTCAGCTGGGCAGCCGGTCTATGAAAACACAATCGTCTCCCTTCCTCTCTCCGTCACTCTAACAAGGGAGAGCACTACAGGGAGGGGAGGTTTAACAAGCATGTGGAGTTTTTCGCCAAGATAAGTATCTCTGAAAGAGGCCCCGCTCAATTCAATTGTGTGTGTGTGTGTGTGTGTGTGTGTGTGTGTGTGTGTGTGTGTGTGTGTGTGTGTGTGTGTGTGTGTGTGTGTGTGTGTGTGTGTGTGTGTGTGTGTGTGTGTGTGTGTGTGTGTGTGTGTGTGTGTGTGTGTGTGTGTGTGTGTGTGTGTGTGTGTGTGTGTGTGTGTGTGTGTGTGTGTGTGTGTGTGTGTGAATGGGACTTACTGGAGTGTGTCAAAATAGTTATAACCGTGTCAGTCTGGGTTAAATCCACCATAAAGATGAAGACAATACTCTACAAAAATTCCAATATGAATCTGATCACTTTATCCACATTACACTTATTGACGAAAAACCCAGTAAAATAAATCTATAATCTGATTACATTTGGTGTTCTGAGTATTGGCCTTCACCGGAGAGTCGTCTGTACCGAAGCAGCGATTCCATCTGGTGAGAATTGAATTCTCTTTTAGACAGTCATACTTTTGAAAGAAAACCATGGGGAAACAAAACACCCTTCATGCATGTGTTGATAACAGGAATGAGGTATTTCCAGTAAGCTACATCATACTTCCAAGGAAATCAAGTAATTTCAGGTTACTGAATCAGATGCAGTACTCAGCAAATGCTATCAATGTAGACTTTATTCGGGAATGTTATACAGACATATTGTTCATTTGAAAATGGACTCACATTTCTTCTATGTCACCCTCTGTCTGAAACCGGCTCAGTTGTGATTGGTCAACCACCAAGAGATGTCCTGCCTCTTAGCATATCACGTACAATGTGTTGGAGCACTAACCAATAGAATTGCTAGTGTTAAATAGTGATGTCATTATGTTAGGATAGTAAACAAAGGAGTCCCATCAAGGCGTTTCAGGCAAGGGGAGGGAACCCCGGGATTTAAGCCTTTACAGACCATTACATGCACAAAAACCTATATGCCTCACTAAAGAAACGATAAAACCCAGAAAAGCATAATAGGGCCCCTTTAAAATGAGCAGGTATGGGCGTAATCTATCAGATTGTAACGTAATCCGCCAGTTTGACTTTGGGCATTTCCTCATGGGAAGAAATGAAAAACAATTCCTATCTACTTCTGAGAAAGCATTCAGTCAGAACATTTTTACATCACCTTGTTTCCTGTTGTAATCATGTTTTCACACCACAGCCCCTTTAGTGCCAATCACTGCACAAGGAGGAGGAGGAAGAGGAGGAGGCAGCAAAGTTTCCCTGCACAACTATCGCTCCATTCAAACCTGGACGTGTAAAGTAAACACAGCTTGCAATCTGCAATCAAAGATCGGTGTTTCTACATTGGCAAACATGATGAGGTGAGTCAGGTGTGACAGGTAAACACACAGCGTTGCCTAGCAGCCTCGTGATAAGGTGTCTGCGTTTGTCAGTGTGGGAGAAAAACTTATCTGCCCACATTTCCATTACAGGCAGGTGTGTACTGTATGTTGATGTATGATAATGAAAAAGTCAGATAAACTCACACAATCAGTGTTCCATAGGAGAGTCCACGCGGTCTGCACAGACGCTCGTGACTGTGAGCAGTGTTTATTATCTCCTGCATCCATTACTTTTTGTCGTCCAAGCTCTGCTCACGCGGTCAATTTCTAATGAACTCTCCGTGTGAGAAATGAAGGCAATAAAGAGGAAGGAGATGAGAAGAGGACGCCGAGGTGCTGTGTGCACTCTGAGGCGTTATAAAGGCAGGGATATGTATAATGTATTCTCCCCTGGCCATGGCCAAAGTCCCTACTCTGTATCATTTTTATGGCACGATCCTTCTTGGATGCCACCGCTACACCAAAGGAGAATTCAACTCAGCAACGCCCAAGCTGAGGGATTACATGGGTTCACTTTCTCTCCTTCTCGCCTCAGATTCACATCTCTTCTCTCTCCGTCACCATGCACCATTCCTTTCTTTCCGCACCATTCCTCCTTTCTCACCTTGTCTATTCTCTCTATTTCTGTTTCTCTACTTTGATTCAGCTCATGTAATCCATTCATCCATTTATGTTGCTCTCTCTCAGGGCTTTAACAGTGGGAGCATGGACAGTGTGGTAAGAATACACAAACATACTGTCAAATATTTCTTATGCCCTCTCAGGAAGCAAAGAGAGTCCAAGTGTGAAACTCATGTATGGGCATGTGTGAGCCAATAAGATGAGAGTAGGGTCCCAGTATGTCACTTTTCACACAAAAGCGTGGTACAAAAGCATGAAAATGGTTGATTTGACTTATTTTGACTCAGAACAGGAAGGCAATCAGTGTTTTCTGTGGAAATAAAACTCTATTGCTTCTTCTAGGGTGTTGATTAAGGAACGGTCACTTAACAAGATTTAGGCGTCGCTTGATTGGAGCCAGAACAGTGCCTTTGCATTTATACAATTACTCTCTTTGAGATTTGTAAGTTATAATAATAATTCGATTTTTGTATCTTCATGTCATTCTTTTTGCAGTGACATTGAGGGGAAGGATGTCAATGAGAGAGTGATCTCCATACGAAGAAGAGATTGTGACTTCCTGAACCCGCCATTAACTCCGGTGAAACAAATTCACCTGGAACGCCAACCCACAGGTAGGTCACATTCTATTTCTGTTTCCATGCCATTTGCGCCGGATATTTATGTTATCTGATTTTCTGTCCGTCCCATTCTCATTAACGCTTGATCTCAACTCATCGTTTATGGAATTTGTCATTTATAAATAATAATAATAATCCACATTAAATGCCTGTACTTCTTTCATTTATGGAGCAATGCAAGTCCTGGACTGCATTTTCCAAAACACCGTCCTGCAAATATTTGAGAAATAAAAGCCTTGTGTATTAAAATCAATGGTTTCATTTCAAAGAAGACTTGAAGTTTCAAACAGAAATAGGAATTGTTGTGTTGAAAAATAAATATTGATAGAAGTTCTTTCCCCTACGCAGACAGTCAGGCAAACGCCTAACATGAAACTTTTCTATGACATAGTTTCGATTTTCCTTTCAGATTTAGTTTTTAATTCCAATACCAAAGACCTGTCCAGGGTCCAAAAGCATGCAGGTTTCCATTTCCATTTATTTCATTCAAATGCATATTGTAGAAGTATTACTTCAACAGTCATTTGTCCCGTGCAACTCATTTCCTTTGTATAAAAAGAACATTATTCATTATTATCCCGCTCACTCACTATCTTCCCTTTGTCATCTTGCCTCCTAAAATCTTCTCTCTCTAGATAACCTTTTACTTTTAAAGCCGGTGCATTGAATATGTTTCATTAATGTGCATAGAAAAACGCAGTAATGTATTCCTGTGTGGTTACGAACAAAAATAACATGTTCCTCTTTCAATCTTTGGATGTGCTAACACTGAGACATAACACCTTGGATATGATATGATGTGGAATCTACCACAGAAACCTATTCTGATTCATTGAAAATGGGCAGCTCATATCTCACATTATGAATATCTCATTAAAGATTTGCAGTGCTGTAAAAATGCCTTTTATTGATATTAAAATGTCAGATAAGAAATATATCACATGCACAAGAATAAAGCATCATCTGAATGAAATTGTAACTAATGATAATACAGTGACTCAGGACTTTTAAGCCCTGGTTCTTACTCTGAAAAGTATTGCACAGGGTAATAAAATGTTGATCATCCTTTAAGCTTTGTCTGGAGAGGAGCCTTGGTGTTTTTCTGTCAGCGTGATGTGGTTGATATATGAAGTGTCACCAGTAGGCCTCGGTCCCTCCAATCAAATTCCCCAGCACTGTGGAGGCTCACTAAATCACCTGCTGCCCCGACCGCCGACAAAAGAGTCCAGGCTGCAGCACATTCAGATGTTTGTCCTCCTATAAATCGAGGAAATAACCCGGTGAATTTCACCAAAAACACACAGGTTGTCAGTATACACATGCATAGATTCCAAAGGAGCCTGAAGCAACAGAGGGAATGTAATGAGAGGAGAGCCACAGGTTTAGTGTCGGAGTTGAGACTTTTAGAGGGCTGCTCTCATTAAGCAGCTGCAGAGCCGCTGTTATAGTCACTGCGGGGCCAATCACAGCAAAGAGCTGAACCACGTAGCCTTGGAGCCAGACCAATGTTGCAGGTTGATCCAACAGAGAGAAGCATCTGGGCTACTTTTGAAAGCACCTTGGTTTGTTTGTTGTCTGGCATTATAGAAGCATTTAAAGAGGACATATTTTTGCTCATTTTCAGGTTAATATTAGCATTTTGTGTCTCTTCTGTGACATGTCTCCATGCAATGTTTAAAAAGCTCTTTATTTTTCTCACTGCCTGTGCTGTAGCACCTCTTTTAACGCTCTGTCTGAAACCAGAGCCCAGTCTGCTCTGATTGGTTAGCTGGCCGGCTCTGTTGTGATTGGTCAACCGCTTAGAGATGTCCCACCCCTTAGCCTACAATGTGTTGGAGCGCTAGCTAATAGAATGGCACGTGTTACATAGTGAGGTCACTGTTAGGAAAGTAAACAAAAGAGTCCAGTCGAGGTGTTTCAGGCAGGGTGTGTTTGGGAGAAACTCCCTCTTTAAAACTTACCAAAATCAGGCCAATGTTGCCATTTAACATTTTTGCATAGCATCATCTGTAAATATTTTGTTGTTGTTACACATGATTTGACATCATCTGGACTATTGTATTCAGATGTTCGATACAGTGTCAATGGTCTCATGTTGCACCATTTATCATTCAACAACATCTCCATCCTAATGGAATATCTGAAAGTGTATTTGAAAATGTCAAAGCATGAATTCCGATCAGGCTGCATGGCAATTGAAAGCAGTTTTATACATTTACAGATCTGGGGCCTCATTTATAAAGGGATATACACTAAAAAAATGGCGTACGCCAGTTTCTATGCAATGTTTGCGATTTATAAAATACTAATTTGACGGGGAAATGTGCGGTCACAAATACGGGAGAGACGAGAAACTGCGACGCTGTTGGCAGAAGGAAGAATGGAGAGAAATATGTGGAAATAATACCATAAATAAAATGTTACCTCTCATTTATCATATATGAAGAATTCATTTTCACAAATTGATTAAAGCCAATCTTAAAATGATTTAACAAACACCTGTTTGAGACTCCTCAGTGCACACAAAAACATAACTGGGAGAAATAAATAAATATGTACATGTTATTTAAAACCACCTTGAATATGTTGTGTTAATGTTATGAAATGTTTTCTCATAAATGATGCGGTAAGCAGGAGGACAGCATTACGTCTAAACTGACACCGTTTTGCATTTCTATAGGTTGTAGATACGAGCATGGTTTTATTATATAGGCCTAGCCTACTATCATGTTTAATCATGTTTTATGCCGTTCGTCGGTAGTAAAATTATGGAAACTAAGAACACCATATGTGGTCAATTGTACAGCTAATATAACACAACACATAAGTTGTATTTCCTTTAACTGGTGGATTATGGGTATGTAGTTGCTGATCGAAAGCTGGAACACAAAACACCAAATACAAACAAATAATTCAGATCCAGTCGTCATGACTCCACTCCGGAGGGATTCCCCGATCATTTCTTACAGTTTATCATCAAGTGGGGATCTCCTGTCCCCGGTACAAACACACTGCCTGAGGAAGGCTATGTGTATTTTTTTTGTCATTAACCACTTATTTATTTATTTTAGTGACGATCCGACCTCCATGTTGCTACTCTGGTTCAAACTGCATCCACCAAACAATATGATTTATCTCGACCTTCCCAAAATAACCAAAATCTGACACGGTGTGAGATGTTTTTTTTAGCTGTTCTGTCGTCATTTTCTGCGATCTTCTCCATGCAGTCAGTCCAAATGAATGGACGTTTCTTTGACTATTTATAGGCAAATATGGGCGTTACGTGAAGCTGCACCGCATTTCGAGTCGATTGTGATTTATAAAGGGAAACAGGCGTAGGAAGTGCCGTACGCACTTTCCTCGTCGTTACCCAATGTTCGGTGAATCGGAAAATCTCGGAACATTTATTTACCTATTTTTCGGATTTCTACTACGTAAGCAACCTTCCCACGTGAATCCTACGCACGGCGTTATACATGAGGCCCCTGAGCTTTCATGAGAAGATCAGAGTCACAGAAAGCATATGAAACATAGGTTATTCGTTCATATTCACTGCATTTATTCATGCATATTTGTATCTCAACTCTATCTCACAACAATAATATAAACATACTTCTTGTTTCTTTAGCCAAGTATTTTTTAAAGCAATATTATTTCAATCTGTGTTTTCTAGGGAAGGGAGTGCCACATTTGTGTTTATCACGCCACATCAAGTCATAGGGAGATGGTCAGGGATGATAGTTGGTGTGTTCTGGGGTCTTGGTTAGCCTCTAGCGGCTGAATGTTGTTGCGCAGCTAGAATACATTTTCTTGTATGTGTAAAAGTGTAGAATAATGATTTATTCCCTTTCTTCATCTTCTCCTCTTTTAGGGGACGAAGGCCAAACACAATGTGATCATCTTCCAAGGCTCCAATCTGAAAGACCACTTAAAACAAATTGTTTCAAGCAGCGTAACTTCCACCTATGAATCCCGCTGTGGGGAGGTTTGATGAATTAGCAGGGCTTAATTAGAATGTGCTATCTCAGTGGGGCTTCATGAAATCAGAATAAACACAAGTTCAAACTTAATGGAGTGCCAAGACGCAAGAGCGCTCTCTTTATTTCTCTCTTCATCAAAACAGACTCGCTTAAAAACACGCACACATAGAATGTGAAGGGTCAGAGTTTTTGTTGTCATTTCACAACATTATTGCTCACTCTGTATTTCTCTCTTTATAAATCTCCTTGGCATGTTTTCCCATTTGTATAGGCTTGTTAGGTTGTTGTTAGCAACAATAGGAACACATTTGAAACTTTAAATGTTATGCTGCTTTAATTACCTGATTATTTAAGTTTCATTTATGTTTTTTAAGTTTTTTAAGCTTTGCCAAAGAGTATTTTCCCCAAGGCGTTTGATTATTAGATCTAAGTAGAAAGAAAAAACAACAAAAAAACTAAAGTGTAAGAAGCTCAAATTGTCTGCAGGGCTTTGAAAAACATTATAAAACTCATTTTAATTTGAAAAGTCAAGACTCGCCGAGAAGAAGGCTCCTCCTGTCTGATACACTGAGAGACAAAGGCTCAAAGGAAATGTTTAACACGTTTCACTTGAACTTAATAGTTTTTAAAATAATTTCACTTCTTTATCATCATGCATTATTAAGTGGTGGCGAGGAGTCCCAGTTGAAGGTGATATCATTTAATAAACCTTTCTCCTTCAATCCTGGGATAACTGATGTTACATTACATTACATTGCATTTAGCTGACGCTTTTATCCAAAGCGACTTACAATAAGTGCATTCGACCAGGAAGATACAACCTTTAAGAAAACAGAATCATATAAGTCCATCAGGTTTCATAGAGCCAAACATTTCAAGTGCTACTCAACTGGCATTTAGAAAGCCAGCCCTTTATTAGTATATAAGTGCTTTGTTTGTAATTCTATCGCTCGAAGTGGAGTCTAAAGAGATGAGTTTTCAGTTTGCGTCGGAAGATGTGTAAGCTATCTGCTGTCCTGATTTCAATGGGGAGCTCATTCCACCATTTTGGAGCCAGGATAGCAAACCCACGTGTTTTTGCTGACGGGAACTTGGGTCCCCCTCGCAGTGCGGGTGCAGCGAGCTGTTTGGCTGATGCAGAGCGGAGTGCACGTGCTGGGGTCTACGGTTTAACCATGTCCTGGATGTAGGAAGGGCCAGATCCATTCACAGCATGGTACGCAAGTACCAGTGTCTTGAAGTGGATTCTAGCAGTTACTGGAAGCCAGTGAAGGGAGCGGAGGAGCGGTGTGGTGTGGGAGAATTTGGGAAGGTTGAAGACCAGACGAGCCGCTGCATTCTGGATGAGCTGCAGAGGTCGGATGGCACATGCAGGTAGACCAGCCAGGAGGGAGTTGCAGTAGTCTAGGCGTGAGATGACGAGAGCCTGGACCAGAATCTGCGCTGATGTCTGGGTCAGCTGGGGACGTATCCTCCTGATGTTGTAAAGCGTGTATCTGCAGCAGCGGGTTGTAGCAGCGATGTTTGCAGTGAAGGACAATTTGTTATCTAGGACCACACCCAGATTCCTTGCAGTCTGAGTCGGGGAAACAACAGAGGTGTCATGATTGCAGCGCTTTAACTTTGTGTTTGGACGGATAATGTTTAATGTTGTGTTTGGAAGAATTACCATAATGTTGGGATCTGTTGCGATGCAATCAGATAGGTTGGTTTATTATCTAAACGACTTATTTAAAATGTTGGTTTAAATCCAATTGCACAAGAAGAACTGTATCCAAGTATGCTAATCCTCCTGCAGAAAAAGTCTGGATAATTTAATGGATGTCATCAGACAGAATTGTTCGCATTAATCATTCCTGACTCGTGAGTTTCTGTGAGATAGTAGCCCAGGAACAAATATACTTCCACATCCACACAGCTTTATAGTAAATGGCTGAAAACAAAGGGATCTGCATGATAAGGTTTTTCCACTCACGTATTTCTTTGGCAGGCAGGCGGTTAGGGAGTGGACGGGCAGTGAGGAGGATTTCGGGCTCCAGCTGGGAAGATTTTCTCTTCTGCAGGAAACATCAGAGCCAGCGCAGAGCAGGAAGCCAGAACACTTTGTCTTTGACTCAAAATATTATCAGGCCATGGCTGCAAACGTACTTCAAGGTTTTGAGAGCAGACTGTTCATCAGGACCCATCTCTGTCTCACACACATGAATCTTGCGTCCTCTTCTCTTTCGGAGAAATATGTGAGCTTCTTTCAGAGCTGCCCTAACTGAGTTTGATGCAGCTACTCATCAATTTCCGTTTGCTTTGCTTTACTCTTTTTGGAAAACACAAGCAGTTTTAAGCCGAACGTGGGAAACAAAGCCATTCGGAGAAAAAAAATTCATGAATGATGTTATATTTGTAGAAACAGTTACCTAAACTTGTCACCCTCCCTCTGCCCTGAGGATGATTAAAAGGTGTGCAGTCTGTTAGCAACTCCACTGTGTATCTCTATGTTGTTTACTTTATCCTGCGAAGCTTTAGCTCTGGTATGGATTGACACTCGGCGTCACAACACCAGTGGATCACAAGCTAATGTTTGAACAATTTGGTGTGGGGTTATATGTCAAAAAGCAGTTTTTAAACCGTTATATATTGGGAATTTTAATGGGGTCATGAGAATGCTGATTTCAGGAGAGCCAAGCATGCTTTTATCTCAATATGTATTCTTTCTTCGGATGAAGATCTTGTACAACTCTGTTATTATGACTGTTTTATTTATATAGCACCTTTTATAACAAACTGCAGCTCAAAGTGTGTACAAAAGAATGACATCTGGCTTTTCTCAGACAGAATGTACTCTTTAGTAGTTCACGGAAAATATTTCAGTACTTTTTGATATATTTATGTGAGGAAACTTGAAACTGGGTTATAAGAGTTGCCCTCGGTCACACTAGAATATATCCGGATTTCATGCCAGTTGAAGTGAGATATGACCCCCATTTGATCCTGCAGTATTTGTTGATCACAGGGATAACAGATTATACAGAGTATGCGTTAAGAGTAGCCCTCTTCACTGAAGATTAATACTGGCTCCAAAATCGTTAAACAAGCTTCCCATTGACATCAGGACAATGATAGTTAACATATCTCTCATCACAAACTGAAAACCTGTTACCTGTTTGCCTGTTCCTTGCCTTAAATAAATAAAACAACTTAATTGTTTAGCCCATTTGAAAATAATGCACAAGCACGTTAATGGATTGGATTGAAGGTGTATTTGAATTGAATGCACCTTCGCTTGGATAAAAGCATCAGCTAAATAAAATGTAGATATGTTAATGTAATGTAAAATGGCCGATTGCATGTAGTCCTGTATAGAGAGGCGAAGTCCTTCCCTTTCCGGGGGACCTCCATGGGACCTTATTTCGGAAGAATTATGTATAGAGAACCGAAGTGACGCGTCGTAAAACCCGGAAGTAAGTTAGCATTTTTAGCACTTCCGGTTCCTTCCTCAAAAAGCAATGCATTTTTTCCATAGGGTTTTGGAAAATAACTCGAAATAAGGTCTGTGGTTGACACAAATTTAAGAGGTAATTGACGTTTTGTTCTACGACATTAAATACATCAGCAGTGACCCCACTGGGGATCTTTGAAGAGTTTACGTGTCTGAAAAACGATGGTTGTTACCGAATGGCTGAATAGGACTACAGAAATTGTCGAGGCTGTTGTACGTCATTACGCCGAACACGTAAAGACTCCCGCTAAGTTTGTTTTCCCCTGTTTTCTGCTTGAAAGCAAGTACCTGCCTATCTTTAGTATCTGTATATCTATATCTGACCATTAGAATCTGTATTTTTGAAATTGTCGTTTTTAACACCGTAGTTTTACAAATTATAGAATAATTAATTACCAGTGTTTTCCAATTTTACTTGGCAGTTCGTTTCGTTGGCTAACGTTAGCTAAAGCTAGCGCTACTAGTTAGCTACGCAATGGTTTGTTGCTTTGCTCCGGGTTGCAGCCACAGGTCTTCGCATGAAACGTGCTTGTTCTATCGTTTCCCGGCCAATGTTTTCCAAAGGAGAGTCTGGATTCGTGCCATGAGGTAAGCTGACGTTACATTTTTGTCCATGTCACGGTGAAATGTAAATAATGGGTAGTGACTGTATCGCCGTTATAGAGATGGCGCTGCTGAAAAGACCGCAACATAATAATGAAGATAATGAATACATCCTATTAAAACCTGTGTGGCTTATATGATAAGTCTTATTAGTACAAGCAGCATAACGTTTCACCATGTAACTAAAGATTGTAGTCAGGGAAATCAGTTTGACATATTGAACTAATAACAAATCACCTCTGGCTGGCAGAGAACTCTCTGCTCCATAGCTTCTCTTGGACGTAAAATCACATGTACATTTTACATTTATATTCAATTTAATATTCCATCCCTCACATACTTTTGTATATATAATAACTTATATTTTGTTTTTCTTGTTATGCTGCTGCAACACAAACATTTCCCAAATTGGGATCAATACAGTAATATCTTATCTTAATTAATTAAGAAATATAACTATTATAATTAGTGTAGCAGCTGACACCTATTTTCAATATGGATTAATCTACCATTTATTTCTTTAGTTCAATTTTCATCTATAAAAATGTCAAAATAGTGAAAATGTTCACGAGACTTATCAAAGTGCAAGGTTATATCTTTAGATGTTTTGTTTTAGCCTATGTACTGTATGTCTTAATGCTCTTACAGTATATGTGACGGTGTGACTTCCATGAAACTATATTTTATATCTTGCCAACAGACGAGCTGACACTAACACTCTAACAACCACAACATTGCAAAGGCGAGTAAATGTAAATTAAAAACAATTCACAATTTTTGTATTTCTTCTTCCTTGCAGTGAGGTGAAGCTGACCTTGCACTTGGTGCCAGTAAGGATGTTCCTCACGCAGGCTGAATGTTTCTCCTTCCTTACTGACAAAGAAGCCCTTGATTTGCAATGCTTCACTAATTGTCATTTCCCTGGCTCTGTAGGGACACTTTACCTCCAGCACAGCGGAAGACCCTACCAGACCATCCGGAGATGCCCCCAACAATCCTGATAGGGAGAGCCACAAACCTGACTCTTGGACCTTCATCTGAGTTGCAGTGGTGAATGCCCTGACGCCCTCACATTCATTCATAGTCCCCCACTGTACAGACAAAACACCATCAAGGGCCTGTTGTTGCCTTAGCACCCTGGCAATAAAGGAAGCAGTCACACGCTTTGACCTCAGGACAGCTCCAAAGTGGCTGGCAGTCAACCTTCCTTTCCTGAACAAATGCCAGTTTGGGTTGGTTCGCTGACCAGTGGTAGCCACCTGAATTGCCCTCTGTTGCTCTTCAGACAATGCCATGCTTGCCACAATTGCCTCAGGTCCCTGATGCCCAACAGATTTGATCATTTCAGGAACAGTAAGTGTTTCCAAGCTGTAGTGTTCCTCTTCTGGCTCGGGGGAGAGAAGCCAAGAAATTCCTGAGAACCTGCCCCCGAGTCTGTCCCTCAGCCAGTCACGATCTTCGGAGGTGGGCTCTCTTGTCAGCAGGTTAAATTAGTTATTGGTTTCAACAGTCACATTAAAACAGTTACTAAATCAGCTTACTATCACCTAAAGAACATATCTAGGATTAAAAGACTAATGTCACAGCAGGATTTGGAAAAACGTGTCCATGTTTTTATCTTCAGTAGACTGGACTACTGCAATGGTGTCTTCACAGGTCTCACTAAAAAATCTATTAGAAAGCTGCAGCTGATTCAGAACACCGCTGCTCGAGTCCTCACTAACACTAAGAAATTGGATCACATCACTCCTGTTCTGAAGTCTTTACACTGGCTTCCTGTGTGTCAAAGAATAGATTTCAAAATACTGCTGCTGTTTATGAAGCACTGAATGGTTTAGGACCACAATGCATTTCTGACCTCCTGCTAAATGATGAACCATCCAGATCTCTCAGGTCTTCAGGGACTGGTCAGCTTTCTGTCCCCAGAGTCAGAACTAAACATGGTAAAGCAGCGTACAGTTATTATGCTCCAAATATCTGGAACAAACTCCCAGAAACCTGCAGGTCCGCTGCAACTCTTACTACTTTTAAATCCAGGCTGAAGACTTTTCTTTTTGTCGCTGCTTTTAATTGAACTATTCATATCTTAGACTGCACTGTAACTTTTATCCATGTATTTTTTCTTTTAATGTTTCTTTTATTAGCTTTTCTTTTTAATGACTGATTTTAAATGCCATTTTCTTAATGTCTTTCATTTTTTTGTAAAGCACTTTGAATTGCCTTGTGTTGAAAAGTGCTATATAAATAAACTTGCCTTGCCTAATAAAGATTTCATGTGACACATAAAATTGATTTGTTGATGGGAATTAATGTGAATAAATTAACTCTAGGTTAACGGTACTCTTGCTATCACTACTCACCGACACTATAAACCTTGTCCCTCATGCTAGCCCTGACAGCACCGGTAAGCACACCTTCATCTAGGCTGCACTGTAACGTGTCCTGACTTGTAGTGGTTCTCTCCTCTATCTACACTGTTCTTGTCATCTTTGTAAAACGATATCAGACTGGTAATTGACACAGCCATGACTTCTAGTTAAATTCAGTGTGGCTAAAATGAAAAGCTTTGTTAAAATATGCAAGCACGCGAAAGTCAAATTCAGCTTTATTGTCAAAAATTCTACATGTGTTATACATCCAGAAATATCGAAATATCGTTTCCCACAGTGTGACATGTATACATAAAACAAAAAGGGCCTAGATAAACGTGGTATACATTACACAAAACGGGCCTAGATAACCGGGGTATACAGTTTAAAATGTTAATATATTTAAAGTGTTCAAAGTGCAGTTTCAGTGCAAGTCAGTTGAAACGATCTTAAGTTGGCGTGACGTTGAAGTCGTGCGACCCTGCTGCTGTACTGGCTTGTAGTTCGTTTATAGCATAACGTTAGCATTTCGCTTTTGGCGACTAGATTTATGATTCAAAAATTATAAAAGTAGGGTTGACTAGATTATCCGGCTGAACAAAACGTGATCCCTCTCTTAAATATGTGTCAACCACAGACCTTATTTCGAGCTATTTTCCAAAATCCTATGGAGAAATTGCATTGCGTTTTAGACGAAGGAACCGGAAGAAGTTTACTTCCGGGTTTAAGGACGCGTCACTGCTGCTCTCTATTGTAAGCAGTGTTGGGACTAACGCGTTACAAAGTAACACGTAACTGTAACGCCGTTATTTTTGGCAGTAACTAGTAATCTAACACATTATTTTTTAAATTCAGTAACTCAGTTACCGTTACCACATGGTGCGTTACTCCGTTGTTATTTTTTGTATATAGTCTCGGCTCCCAGACGTTGGTGAGCGGCCCCAACAGCGAGGCGAACAGAGATGAGAACTGTACATTAAGCTCCACGGATCCGTATCTGGGCCCGAAATCGCGTAATTTGCAGGAAACAACGTCTAAGGAACCTTAATATTTAATAGACTATTAATATTTTTGTATCCATATAACAGAAAAAAACTAATTTAACTGATCTTTTTCATTTTTCATTTTTTTTAAAACACACAATGCTAACTGAATTAGCCCCGAGCGAAAAATGCTAACCTATTACTGCACCGAAAATCACTCTTAGCTCCCTTATTACAGGTGCACATCCAACATATCGTTTATGATCGCAAGGAGACACAGAATCTAATGGTGCCCACAGGGGCGGACTGGCCATCGGGACGTTCGGGACGAATCCCGATGGGCCGGTACTGAAGTGGGCCGGTCGGACGATGTGGGCCGGCCAGTAACCGGCAGGGCTCGACATTATAAATGGCCCGCTGGCCCGGAAGCACTATTTAGACACCTCGGGCCAGCATAACGTACTTTCCACTTGCCCGCTCGGGCCACTAAAAATATTGCTTTAAAAGAATTGTCCTGTGATATTGGTATTTTGACTAGCAATGTAGTTAAATTGTTTCGTTTATCAACGCTACAACATAGAGTTCCGTGAGTCGGTTGTCGTTGTTGGATGAAAAGCAAACAGCTGTTTGCTGCGGAGCGCAGCTCGAGCAGGCTCCCGTGAGCGGGAGCGCAGCGCGAGCAGGCTCCCGTGAGCGGGAGCGCAGCGCGAGCAGGCTCCCGTGAGCGGGAGCGCAGCGCGAGCAGGCTCCCGTGAGCGGGAGCGCAGCGCGAGCAGGCTCCCGTGAGCGGGAGCGCGCTCCTTCACTACAGACTATCGCGCCACCTAACCATTCGCCAAAATGTTTTTAATACCAACGGTAACCGGCCAAGCGCCGGGCAAAAAACAATCTTCAAATAAAAGAGAGTTACCGGAGGAGTTAAAGGAGAGTGACAGGGGGCATGAGAAGAAGAGGGAGAGAAAGTTTCAGCCAGCTTGATCGATGGAGTTGGCTTCTAGTGGTGCAGTGACGCGTCCTAAAACCCTTTTATAATCTATCGATTAGATTTATGATTTGAACAGTATAAAAGTAGGGTAGACATGTGGAGATTATCCGGCTGAACAAAACGTGCATTTATTAAACAGGTTTGTTTTCCACAGACCTTATTTCCAGTTATTTTCCAAAACCCTTTTGAGAAATCCCATTGCTTTTTGTCGAGGGAACCAGCAGCTTACTTCTTGGTTTAGGACGCGTCACTGGCTGCACCTCTCAATATGATGCCAATATAAACAAGGTCTTCTGTCGGCTCTGTACATCAATGCCGACCTATGCTGACAAGTAAGTGAAGAGTAGACAATATAAAGGTATTGGCGAAATGTCCCAGCAGTTTAGGATAATGAAGGTTCTAATCAAATCAATTACATAGCCATTACATGTCTAACTCCTAATGACAGGAAGGCAGAAAGTGCATTATACAAATAATAATACTCATAATAATAGCAGACATTTTTTAACAATGACCACAATATCATTATTTTAATAAACCAAATATGAACAATTGAGGAATATGAGGAAGAACTGATGATTCAAATGTTGTAGTACAAGTAGTAATGTAGTTTGTGCATACATTACTATTGCAACAAATGTGTTAATTTTATTTGTCGATTTTTTTTTTTGGACGAATGCTCCGGGCCAGTGGTTACAATGGTGGGGCCAGTGATAATATAATGCCAGTGGCATTTTAGCCTTAATGTCTACCCAGTGCTTGAATTGGAATAAAAAAGGTGCCAGTACTCTAAATCAGCAACAAGTATTTGGCACAAAGTCATAGTATATCCTATAATGCTGGTGGGTTTGTCTCTTTACTGTATATTTTAGAAAGGCTCACTGTACTTAAACAAAATGACTCAGGGTGCATCTGAGATTAGAGGGGGTGCAGTGGTAAAGTGCTATTTTTATAATTGGGGAGTGGACCTGACACCCTCTAGTCTAGGGGGTCCGGGGGCATGCTCCCCCGGGAACATTTTTTTTTTAAATATTGAAGTTAGATGCATCAATCTGGTGCACTTTGAGAGCAAAATGAAGAGATATATGGATACCTCTCAACATCCATAATGAAACAACTGTAAACAGATTTACTTTTTCTTTATGGATATAAACGAAAGTAAAGCTTGACTCCTACTGGCTGGTTAAATGACTCCTCGTCCCTGAGGCCACTACCAGTTTTTTGTGCCATTTTGCTGGACTTATTTGTCAATAGCGTTGCTGCACAAAGTGATAGCCCTCTAGTTTAAATCCACTACCCAAAAAGAAACATATGGAGATGGGTTACTATTTAAAAAAAAATTGCAAATCTATTTGGGAACAATGGGGCCGGGCCTCAAATCCTATAGGGGGGTCCGGGGGGCATGCTCCCCCGGTGAGATTTTTTTTTAAATGTTGGACTTAAATGCATCAATCTGGTGCATTTTGAGGGGGAAATAAAGAGACTAAACCCATATGAAACAAAAATGTATACATTTAAATAATCATAAAATCATAAGTACATGGCCATAACCAATAACATACAATATCCAATATGAAAAAACATTGAAACTTGTTTATTTATTTGTTTTTGGTTCATTTATAGTTGTGAGTGTGTCTGGGCTCCTGAATCGGCCTCTCCTGTCTCCCTCCTCTCCCCCCTGCTCCTCTTTGAGGCAACAGCAAAGACTAGTTTTAGCTCTCAACAAGTTTATCTTACCTTTTTTCACCTAGTTAACATTTTGTTTGTATTATTCATGCATATTTTACGAATCACTACCCCCTCAAATGGAAATATGTGTTTACATAAATGGTGACCGAACCGTTTGAGACCCACTGAGATAACTTAAACTAAGTTAACTATCTAAAGACTCAGAGAGTAATTTACCTCACCAGAGCTGTAGTTATCAGCCTCTCAGTCTGACAGCAAAGGACTTTCCCTCCACCTTGTTGTTGAAACAGCTCCTTATATCCGTTAGCGCAGCTAGCTAGCACCAGATGCTAAAAACAATACACGTAACCGGTGCGCGCGCTTTCTCGCTCGCTCGCGCCACACATACACCAACACACACCCTCCCGAGCTTGAATGACACACAGAGACCAATGGAGGGCATTAGTATGATCTGTATGAAAGTGGCAATGTCGGCAGGCCACGTCATGTAGACAGCCAGTCACCCTCTGTGAGGCAGAGTCAGACCCACATTTGCGCCGCGTTGCGTTTACAATATATACGTATATTGCCGGCGGCTGAGTACTCAGTAAGAAGTGCCGGTACCACATGGGTAAAAATCAGAAGTGCCGGCACTGCGTACCGGTGAGTACCGGCCCAATTCAAGCACTGTGTCTACCTCTGCGGTAAGTCACTAGCACCGCGGTGGGCCGGCGGTACCGAAGTGGGCCGGTCGAGAGTCCCGGGCTGATTTGTAGTCCCAGTCCGCCCCTGGGTGCCCACCTCGAAGCTAGTAGCTAAGACCACAGACCCAGACTCATCCGACGCCACTCCAACTCCACCTAAGCAACAACGGCTGGATTTTAACTGAGGGACTGCTAGCCAGGGAAAAGTTGATAAAGCCATTGCAGGGTATGTTGTAGAACACATGCAGGCTATTTCTACTATTTCTATTGCTATTTCTTGATCAACAGATTGTATTATTCTCCAATGCAATAACAGTACTGAAATGAAGGCTATAAGGGCATTAATGGGAGCCCTTTTTTTAAGTAACTAATGCGTTACTATTCACAGTAAAGCATTACTTGTTGGTGTAATCAGTAAAGTAACTGAGTTACTTTTGAAATGAAGTAACTAGTAATGGTAACTAGTTACTGGTTTTCAGTAACTAGCACAACACTGATTTTAAGTCAATGGGGAGAGAAAGATTATCTTTCGATCCCGTTAGAATTGTACCACGAATTACACAAATTATGTTTGTCAATTTAAAAGATAATTTTGCAAGTCAAAAAAAAAAAAATGTGTCTTAAAACTAAAGTATTAAAAGGGGTGAAAATCATTACAAGTCTGGGCATGTTGAGAGCTGTACATACACAAAAAGGGAGTTAGTCGGTTCCGTAAGAGCCAGCATGCGGGACCGGGATTCTGGGATTTGTAGTCTTTCTAGTTGCGTATTTTTCATAGTCTTATATTAGACTTAGACTTATAACAGTTTTATGACAAACTGTGACTTTTTTGACATGGAAAAGATTTTTTAAGATTGACAAACATCATATGTGTAATTCATGGCACAATTCAAATGGGATCGAAAGATAACCTTTCCCTCTCCATTGACTTCAATACATAATTTTTCTGAAATAAGTTCCCATGGTGCGGAAGTAGATGGGCGGGACTTCGCCGTCGCAGAGATCTCCATTCACAGTTTTTAAAAATCTCTACTTGAAAGTACTGTCTCATCTAAATAGAACTTTCTTGGGACCCATCGCAAAACGCTAGCCAAGTGACAAGTGGATAAATTGAACAATTGTGGCCAAAGTTAAATTCATTAGGGCAGAGTCTCTCTAATTGTAAGTAGACGCAGTGTAAGCACAAACCAATTCAACATTAACCTTGACCATAAACAATCAGCTTCTCTATTTGCTGGAGGCATGTTCACGAGATCAGTTTCCCCATAGTAACATTAAAGTGTTATCTCTGTATTATTTTGTTCTCATAGTTTCCATTGAAAAGCTGATAGCTTGGCCTGAGTAAAGGATAAACCCTTACAGATGAAAGGCAAGGTTTACAATCCTTTATTCATGATTTCTCTGTGGGATCAGTCCGTTAACAATTTATCACTTTGGCAAGTCAAAGAAAAAACGTGAGGAAAACTTGTCTGACCCGAGACGGTCTGGATGAGTCTCTGTCTGTTTCTTTTCCTCTCCCACATTAGTTTGATCGATAACACTGACACACACAAACATCAGGGGTCATCCATCAGCCTCGTACCAGCTCACAGATAGAAAGCAGGACATCAAATATTAACACCCACAACTCATCCTGGCGTACAGCACAACTCTGACACATACAATGCAGTGAATAATTGAAACTCTTCAGCAACTATACCTCCAAAACCACTGACTCACAGCTGCTCGGGTTAGGTAATCAGAGCTGCAGTCTCACGCTGAGCTCACTTCCACTTCACAATCCTCAGTACGGTTTAATGGTTAGAAAATGAGCAGAAGTCAGGAAAACTGATTCTACTTGCCAAAAGTTGTTTCAGTGGTAATTCTGTTATGTGTTTCTTGACAAACTAAAAAATCTAAGTCTGTGGGGCTGTTTTGCTTTAGTGGCCATAGTTGGTGTCACAGGTCACATGACTCCCTCTGTCTGTCCCCAAAATACTTTTCTCCCCTACAAACAGTCATTACAAAACTTGAATGGCATTTGGAATAGTGAAAGAATGGTCTGTGTACCTCTCAGATTTGCTCCAAAATGTATTTGGTTATTTTGCCTATCAAGCTTGGAGTCTTTAGGTAATCCTTCTGACACACAGATGGGCCAGTAAACCTACCAACAAAGCTACACAATTCTAAAATTGGCATGTATTTTAAGCGTAGCAAAGCATATAGCAGTTTCTCAAACGTGCTACATCACGTCCTGCGGTCCAAAGACTCTGAGCCCTGCTGCAGGATCCAGGGGTTAGTGTTACTCAGCAGTACATCTATAAATAATAGATTTATAAGGATAAGGATTGGAAAACCTCCCACAACAACAGGTTCACGGAAAACTTCCTACACGTAACAGGGTTTCTTTGTATTAAATCAACCCGGCAGGATTTCACACAAGGCTCCTTGTTCATATGCATGAAGATGATTAACAGAGATAATGAAGAACAATGGACCTGCACCACATTCCGCCTCACTACACAAACAAAAGGAGGGATAAGTTACAGGATGTATTAATACAGACGGTACAGTTCACAGCTTCATTATACTCATCTTCTTCGTCCAAGGGCTTTCTAAATGGCAAATGCCATTCTAACGTAACATCCCTCTGTGTTTCTTTGGGGTGCCTGCAGCAGAGAACTAACAAGATGACAGTTTGTTGTAGTGGTTGACATCTGCAGCAACAAAAGCGAAAGGGCTAAAGAGGTTAGGTGGAGGGGAGTTTCAGTGAGAGGAAAGGTGAGACAACAACCCTCACCCCTTCCAATTAAGAGGCAGCATGTGCCGGAAGCTCGCATTGATAAAGCCTCATCACAACATGGAGTCAGCGGGTTGTTAGTGCTCATTCTTATGTTGCAACACCATGCCACACATCCCCTCTGAGAAATCAACACGTCTAAGTCTGCACATTTTTAATGTGTAATTTGTATGAATGAGCCATATGGTTGGGGTATGAGGGGTCTGTTTCCTCAATCAGAAGTGCCATGGCAGAGAGTGTGTTAGGCATCACGCAATGCTGTGGGAGATGAATCAGGGGAGGTAGGGTATGTCTGGGTGTCTTCAGAGGACGGCCCCCGGCCCTCTCCCAAAACATATGTGAGTGATTATGACAGATGGGGCCCTGGACAGGGGCTGGAGGAGGGTGATGTCATGTCAGCTTTTGGAGGCGTTGCTTCTACACTGATGTATTGTGAGAGTGACTAATTTGGCTTTGAGAGTTTGTTTTTCTGACAAAAACATCAGCCCTTACTGTCTTTTTTTTCTTATGCAATCCCTTTCTGACTCAGAGCTTCATGGTCTTGCATGCAGAAGACTGGGAGTAATGTTTTTCTAATGACATTACTGCGTGCAACTCTAATCTGACTTAAATACTGTTTTTTGGACCATAAGTCAACCATGTTGTTATTGTCTGATCATTATTCACCCTCTTTTTCATCTTCTGGAGCGAATATGAGTACAGAGCCATGCTCATTACTAAATGAATTGCACATTTTCTTTCTAATTCACTTTTAATGATCAGTTTAATCCAGAGTCTTTCAAGTATTCACAATAACTGTTAACAGTGATTTCTTCTTTCTGTTAAAACCGAAAGGCAAACTTTGTATTCATACAGAATTCAAATGACCTTGTACAGGGGATTACATTTCAAACTAAAAGATATTGAAAAGATGCATGAATGTAAAACTGACTCAGAAACAATTTGGTAATGAAATGATGAAATTGCAATTTTGTTCTCTGGAATGAAATGTGACTAAGTCAGATCATCGAGGTGTTATAGCTGTTCTAATCGACCACATTAAAGCTTTGCATTGACGTTTGTAACAGCCAGATGACTGCTTTAAAGAGTCACATCTAGAAGCAGAAATTGAATATAATATACAAAAATACGCTTTCATGTGTGTCAATTCACTACGTTTTGTGTTGCTTTCCTCTTCCACCAAATCGTACAAACTGACTCTTTATTGCAGGTGTTTAACCATCTCAATTCTGAATCTGAATGAACTGTGAAAAGGTTGTCGGTTGTGGGATGCTAATACTATTCTGACTGATGTGGTAATGTGTGAGGAATACTGATGCTATTTTCTAAATTGATGATGATGATGATGTTTTGCTTGTCATGGAGATGGTTGTATTGACATGCAATCAGGATTTATAACATACCTATGTCTTCTGCTCTGTTTGGGCTTAAAAGTTACCCTTTTTCCAAAGGCTACTAGTAAGTGGCTGCACATTTAGAGGCATAACATCTGCTTTTATTTATGTGTTGATGAGTGTTTTACCTCTGTCTGAAGACATTAAATGATGGAGATATGATATGATTCACAAACCAGTTGAATTAAATTTGGTTCTGAATAGTCACAGTTCTTCCTAAACTAGAGAAATATATTTATTTTTGCTATTCCATCTCTTTAACCGTTTGTTGTGAGCTGGACTTGGATCTCACTCTGGGGTAATATTGATTTGTTTTTCTTATCATTCTGAGCTTTACCCTCCAGCAGCATCTTTCCTTTTGCTGTCAGTTTGATAAATGAGCAGATGCTGTGTTATCTTTAGGTATATTTGCAAATGTTTCATAATACTGCCATTTAATTTTTTCTTATAACAGCTGCTTTGCTACTGACACAAGCTGTCTTGTTAAGTTTGTTTTTCATGGCTTATAAGGAATTTGCTTAATTTATTTATATCCTCTGCGAACAGGAATTAGCAATACTTTCTAGACCAAACAAGGCCAATAAACAACACAATGACAATAAGCTGCAGTGCCCACAGTGCTGCGGAGTGACTCATTTCATCCTTCCTCAGCTGAAGACTACCGGTAATGAGTAAACAAGGCTTTAGATGACGTCTTTTTTTCAAAGGCTTGGGACCCAGGCACAGTGGAATGATGCAAAACCAACAGACAACCCACCAGCGGTACTTATTGTTATTCACCATAAAGTTTTATTTCTGGGGAATTGCTGCAGTTTCTCGCCCTCATTCATATGTGGTGAGAATGGTTTCACAGCTCGGGGAAATGCAGTGGAAAATTTCATTACAGTGAACACACACTGGAAAAGATGTTGGCTCCGGTGCAAATTAAACGCCTTCTCCTGAATCGCTATAGGCTTGTTAGGATTTTGGTGTGGAAACGCAGCACAGGAGGGGGGGGGGGAATGAATGAGCTGGCTAACATTTCTGCAGCTACCCGACTGCTATAACAAGCGGGGTTAAACTGCAACCTGTGACCCTCTCAGCATCAGCTACACCAGCTGATTTGCATGAGATGTGAATTTACATCTTTGGACGGGAAATAGCCTGAAGCGCTTTGGCAGGTGTGTGCGGTATACTGCTTAACTAATAAACACCCAGTGGTGGAAGAAGTGTTCAGACCCTTTAGCCGAGTAAGAAACGTATATTGCACATTGTAAAATACTTTGAGTATATTTATTGAGTGTATTGTGAACATTTACTTAAAGTATTAAAAGTACACAACTCAATTCAGAAAATGTCCCTTTGACTGTAGATATAAGATTATTATTTTTGAGTTGTAAAACATGTGAAAACCTTTACAAAGTGAGCCCAAATGACAACTTTACAATGCTGTTTTGTCAAAACAACAGTCTAAACCTTAAAGATAGAAAATAAATACTTAAAATAAATCAAGGAAAAACAGGAAATCTTCACATTTGAGATATTAGACCAGGACATGTTTTTTGTATGTTAAATTACAAGTAAGTATTGTATTTAAATGTAGTTTAGCAGAGGTACAAAGTGGCTTGAAAGTAAGTTATTTGATACAAAGTACAAGTACCTTGATATTTTACCTGAGCATAATAGCTGAGTCAATGTACTCAGTTACATTCCACCATTGTAAATACCTTTATGAAGTCTATGGTAAACACACATATGAGTGCATCAAGTCACAGTCTCTAGTGTGTAACAACATTCCTGTGGTAGGCCCAGCATCTTCAGACAAACAAAATGAATGTGATGCATTTTAAGTGTTTCACCAAATGGACCAGGTGTTACTGAGAGCCAACAGTAGAATGTGTGCTGTAGTTTGGAGGAAGCATTTTCTCTAAGCCTCTAAATCCAGATTGAGAGCTGCAGGACAATAACAGAGAAGCCTCCGTCTACAATCAGTCAATACAGCAAACAGCAGCAACACACATTACCATAGAATTTCATCAACACCTCTTTAACACAAAAATAAATTCACTTGAAGAAGAAAAAACTCCTGGAGAGAGGTGTAATTGAACACCAAAACAAAGTACTAGGGGGTAGACAATATAATATGAACACCCTGTGAAAAAGGACAATGACACAGATTATTGTGAGTTTCAAGACAATATCAACTGACATATCAATTTGATATGATGATCCATTATCAATTGTTGTGCTTTTCTGGGGCTCTGTTAGCTGTGTTATGCTGTGTTCAGACCGGACGCAATGCGATGTTTGGGGGCGGCACGATTACATGTAAAGGCCCTGATACACCAGGCCGAAATCGGCCGTCGGTGTTAGTCGGACGACGAAGCGTGCCCTGTCGCCAAAACTCGATTTGGTGTGTCCCGCACCGTCGGCCGTGACACGCCTTATTTGGCCTTTCATGTTGAATCGGCCATGCGTCGGGTCGGGCAGTCGGGCCAAATAAATCACTCTGATTGGCTGTTCAGCTGGCGAATCAGTGCATGAGAAGCGAAACGGAAGTGAGGGACGTAAACAAACGCTTTAAGAAGGCACGAAGAATGTCTTCCGCAAGCAACACTCAATGGCTGATAGCTCCAGTACCGCACAAGACATGTTTTCGATGGACAAGAGGGAAAATGGAACGCACACGCTATTTGTTGTTTGTTTATATCACGGAGTCTGTTCTTCTTCTCTGTCTTCCGGTTGTTGCCTCTTTTGAATGACGAATACACACTACCGCAGCCTGCTGGTAAGGAGAGTTATTGCCACTCACGCATGCGCAATTCGTACGTGCTACTTGGCCGTCGGCTAAAGTCTTTGCCGTGTGTTCCAGTGCGACTGTTGGCTAAGAAGCAGGAGACGTGAGGCGACATAACAGTCGTGTTTCGTCGGGACGTGTTCTTTGGTGTCAGTTTGGTGTGTCAGGGCCTTAAAATTAATGCAGAGACTCGATCAGACGCGAATTCGCTCCGACGGCGCGAATTCGCTCCGACGGCGCGAATGAAGCGGTGGACGCGGCGCGAATCACGCGATTGAGGCGATTGAAGGGGGCCGCGTCAAACGCGAGCGTTCAATTTTTTCAACTCGGGCGTCAAATTCATATGATGCGTTCTCGCGGAAGCCAATCAGCGTTGGGATTCCCTCTGACGTCCCTCTGACGTCCTGCTGTTGATCCTTACTTATCGGAGACATATCGACAGGCGCTCCGCAGCTGATAGGAAACGCCTGTAGTTTGTGTCCATCCGGGAAATCCTGACACCCACCCGAGCTAGAAGATCATCAAACTGGACACAGGTCATCCTAAAATACCGCTGGAAACGGCAGTCATCCAGGCGCAGTTCCTTGATTAAACAATGATATTCACCAAACTGTGTGCGACGCTTGATTACATTGTGAACCCAGACAGAGCGGCGTTTGTTGCTACGTTTGTAGGACTTCCACAGAAGGTACAAAGCAGCAATAGTTGTTATATCCTCCATAGTCAACGACAGAAATAACCAAAACGATCTTGCATAGAAGTGTAAACAACCTCAACTGTCCGTCAACGGTGCGGCGCAGCAGGTCAACGGTATGTCTGTTTTGAATGACGCGATAAAACAAACTGCAAGCCGCGGTGAAACGGCAAGCCGCGGTGAAACTTAAGCGATTAGAGCAGAGCGAATATTCGCATTGGGTCCGGTGTGAACGTAGTATTATGCTGCGTTCAGACCGGACTCGAGGCAATGTTTGGGGGCGGCGCGATTACATGTAAAGTCAATGCAGAGACGCGGACAGACGCAAATTCGCTCCGACGGCGAGCATGAAGCGGTGGACGCGGCGCGAATCACGCGATTGAGGTGATTGAACTGTGCCGCGTCAAACGCGTGAGCGTCAAATTCACGTGACGCGTTCTTGCGGAAGCCAATCAGTGGTGAAGATCTCAGCCTGCCGTTACTGACATTCAACCAGAAAACATCAGCCATTAGCTGTTAGCAGTTAGCACACAGAGATCACAGCTCCTCATATCTGTTCAGAAACTGTACAAAAGTTAAACTAGTACAAACCACAGACTGTCTGTGTCATGGCGAATACAGACGCTGGTTTATTTATGTCTGTAGGCTAGGGTGACCAGACGTCCCCGTTTTCCGGGGACAGTCCCCGTTTGTATTGGTCTGTGCCCGGTTGAAACTGTCCCCGGAAATGTCCGCGTTTTTTAATATACGTTAAAAACACATAGCAATGTGAAATAAAACGTTTCATGTCAGGAAACACTGGGTAAACAGACAGTGGTCGAGCCAGCCCCCACTTCAGAAAACACAGTGAAGGCAGCCCCGCACATAGTATTGCAGTGCGCGAATAAAATAGATAGAGGCCTGTAAAAACTGCCTTCAAAATAAAAGCGTTTACTCGGTCAATAACAAATATACCTAAAAAACACACCAAACATATTCATATACTGGAGCTTAAATTAAGAAATATGTACTATATAATGTAATCAATAATAATTTAAAACAAACTACGTATAACTACCACATTATAACTGAGTGAATGTAAAATGTAAGTATACAGTTATGAAGACATATCTGACATTTCCACTGGGTGATTAATTTCAATTGATGTTGACACCATCTCACAACATTCCTAAAATAACATTACTTTCTGAAGCACAATTTAAAATGTATGTTGTTTAAAATCTCAAATTAGATCTATTGTCCATCTATATTTTGATTATTATTTAAGTCAATCAAATACTTATTTCACTTAAGGGTGATAGCAGGAGACCCCATCTAATCAATCAGAGAAAATCAGGACAATCTGATGAAGAATTTCAAAATAAAATACTTTTGAAATCTCATATATGGGCTATCGTCCTTCTGTTTTTATACAAGAATAAATAAAAAACTGTCAAATTATCAAAGACTTATTTCACTCCAAGGTGATAGTAGGACACCCCATCTAGTCACTCAGAGAGAATCTGGACAATCTGATGTACAGTTTCAAAATAAAAGACCTTTGAAGTCTCATATATGAGCTATCTTCCTTCTGTTTGTATCTAACAGTTCAAATGTTCGAATTACATTAAACCAGAATTGTCCCCCTTTTTTTTTAACAGTGAAGACAATTGGATATGTTAATGATATATTGACCGCAAAACTCAATGTCCCCAGTTTTAATTTTGAAAATCTGGTCACCTTACTGTAGGCCGTTGTTATGAGTGTGGAGTGAGCATATACAACGTTAGCTTAGCCTGGTCGACCCAATCTCCATTCAGAAAATAAGCATTTAAAAGGTTTTTCGCCTGCCGTCTCGTCTGCAGACTTGTCAAGCATTAATTCATGTTTTTTACTAACCGGTATCAGTATGTTGTTACTTCTGCATCATTTAGAAACGTGTATTACAATTTAATCACGGTAAAATATGTTCATTTTGTTGTAGTTGTAGCTCCGGAGCCAGCGCGTCTTCTTTGAATGATGCGAGTAGACACAACTGGCAGCTGCGGTGAAACTTGAGCGATTAGAGCGAAGCGAATATTCGCATCGCGTCCGGTGTGAACGCAGCATTAGCTGTTTGGTGTTACTGATGCTAATTCTGTTTAAAACTGCTGCTGAGAAATGCTGTTGAATAATTCCCATCAAAGACATTTTCTATATGGCCTTTTTTTTTTTAAGTTGTACGTATTTATTCTTTCATAAGATATGTTGACAATAACAGAAGTAATATAACCAGATAGTTTAACTTGGACTTTGAGCCACCTTTAGCAGTATTTGTGACTAAAATCATAAAGTATATACTGTGTATAAATGAGGCATTAACAACATTTTTCTGGTAAAATACTATGCGTAAATGTCACATTAAGAGTAGACGCATTTATTTGTATGATTCATATTTAAGCCATGTTTAAGTAGACACTCAGTTCAAAAGCAGAGTTTTAAACTGGCATTGTTCATGCTGGAATAAAGTTGCAAAGTAGTGGGTAAAATATACTCTGTATCTATGTCGGTATATCTCTCTTAAAGTCTCTGGAGCTGAACGGAAAAAACACCTAGTGATTTCTAGGTCAATTAACATTCCAGTGTCATTCACAGGGAGCGACCGAAAGCCCCAGGGGCATTGTGGGATAACAGATGCTCACAACACACAGTCATACCGTATCAAACTGGCTTCACAACCTGAAGATAAAAACCCACAAGAATGTCAGCCTTCAGGCTCCAGCTCCAAGTTCAATTCTGTCCATGGTCAGATAAAGAGAAAGAAAAAGAAAAAAACACAGTACATGACCCGGCTCAGGAAACAGAAATGTGAGTATTGAGCAGTGACCTTGAATGATCTCCATGCTCCTTCACAAATGGACTAATGCCAGGGCAGAGCCATCTATACTGGAACCAGGGACAAAGTGGGCTCATTTGGACTGGACCCGAGCCAAAGTGGTGACTCTGTCATCAGGTCAACATTACTTTACTTAGAGCTGGCTCATGGAGAGGAGAGGAGGACAATCCAATGATATGAAAGATCCTTAAGCCCCGGCCACACGAGGACGATAACGCAAACGGACCGCAATCATTATCAAAAAAGTATTCCTTCCACACGCAACAGGCTCCAGAAACGTGTCCGGTCACACGAGACCGCTCGAAAGCGCTGGAGACGCTGTAGTACATATGCCAGGCCTGTAAGTGGCGCTGTAGTCCTGCTACAAAAGCAGCGAAGAAGACTTCCCGCGCATGGTTGCCCTTCTATTTATTCTCCGCTGTGGACGCTCTGGCTCTTTTTCTCCCTCCCCGAGGCAAGCGCTGTAAATCTCTCCGGTAGTCCACCAGCAGATGAAAAACACCCACCTCTCCGGCTCTTCCAAGGGACGAGGGGACCGTGCAGCAGAGTTTCAGTTAGATTTTTTTTCGCCGGTCAACCATACTTGCCAACCCTCCCGATTTTTGCAGGAGACTCCCGATTTCATTGCCCTCTCCCGGTTTCATATTTCTCCCGCATTTCTCCCGATTTCTGACAAAATCAGATTTACTCAGGACTGTTTCCACTCGGACTTTAATACAGCTACACCATTGTTTGGTATCCATGGTAGCGCGTCTCTTTAGTAACGCGCGCTCACAGTCTGAGAGGGTGAGGAAGATAGTCACAGTAAACTGAACGAGAATCGACAACTCTACCCTCTGCTCACTCCTTTCCATGCTACAGGCCGCAAGAGTGCACTAACAACTACAATAAGCATGTCAATGTTAATCTAATACAGCTCCGGCGATCAACTAGCGTGATTGGTCAGCCGCTGAGAGATGTCCCACCCCTTAGCCTATCACATACAATGTGTCGGATTGCTAGCCAATAGCAGTGCACGGCTTACATAGTGATGTCATTATGTTCAGGAATGGAGGCGTTTCTGTTACCGTGATATGATGTTTAGTTTTTTTGGGTTTAACTTACAATTTTTTTATTTCATGGTATAACCTCTCTGTTATTTTTGATTAGTCAATTCATCTTAGTTCATTCTTGTCCATGGAAATAGAAGTTTAACACATGTTAAAAAAATAACTCAAGGTCAACTCACAGTAGCTTTTTCTTCTTTTTTTCTGAAACTTTCAGGAACATCTCACGGCCTTCATCAGCAGGTGAAGTGTCTATGTCATTGGACACAGTTGTGAGAAATGGCCCTGGAAAAAATTACTTCAAGGATTCATGGCAGCAATATCTTACACATGTCAACATGTAATGGCATAAAAGTGCATGCACATTTTGGGGTCTTTTTATGCTTTTTGAGGACTTGCTAGTTATGGAGCTCTACTGAAGTTCTTGTTTAAAAAAGATATCCCATTTCTTAATTAGATTTTTCCAAATGATAGTTATGTGAATTAAAAGACCATAGTTCCAAATGTTTTAGCTTTAAATTGCATGTTGTTTCTGACTAACTATCCAGCACTCAAAGATATCCATGATAAAGTGAAAGAATCTTAAATGTTAAGTTGCATTGTTTTTATTTTTATTTTATCGCCTTGCAAATCCAACACTGCTGTAGGAGTGTAATGCTAAGTCGGTGTAGTACTCTTTTCAAAGACGGATGATGCAGTTGTGAAATTGTGCTCTTCTCCCACGTAGGACATCTCAGTAGGTCAATCACAAATGGTGGGCTTATTGTTAGGGGTTTGCAGTCCGTGGGGGGGAGGCTGGTGAGCAGCGTTTTGGGAAAAAGGAAAACTGTTCCAGCTGATTAGTCATGAGAGAGGAGGGGGGGTTATGTGTTCCCTGCATATGATGGATGATGAGAGAGTTTCTGCTGCTGCTACAGACAAAAGTCAAGAGGAGTTGATAAGTGGTGTTTCTTGGCATGCAATGCGAAAAGAAGAGAAATGTCCTGAGACGGCCAATGAGAAGTATGTTGTCTGTTGGTATTTTGAAGCCATATTTTGAGCGCAGGAATTCAAGGTGTAGAGAGGAATAAAAAATGCAAATGTAAAACAAACCACAAACTGTCAGCGAGATTATTTGCAAATGGCCTAAAGGATTTAGTAACGACTAAAATATATTTTCTCTTGTGCTTTAAAATGTCTGCTCCCTCCCAGCCCTTCCCCATTCTACATAACATGCTTTAGTTTCTAACGGCTGAGGATTAATGGCTGTGAAGCTTTTGGGTAGGATGAGAACTGCAGGGTAAGGTGTTACACTAGGGATTTTTTAATACTGCCACATCTCACCTAATAAAATACTTACATTCCCCTGATTCCCTCTCCAACTAACACTATGAGGCTGGGAACGCGATGTCCTTTCCTACCAGAGGGATTTTACTTTTCATATACAGCTTGAAATATTTTCAGCAATAGTTTGAAATTCTGCACTTTTAGAAGAAAAGATCCACACTTTTTTGTTCCTTGCATATCAAACATTAGGGAAGTAACAGAGTTGAGAAACACAGCGTTGGGAGGACAGTGATAAATGAGAAGCAGAGAGGCGGAAAGAGAAGAGACAGTTGTGAGAAAAGAGCAAAATAAGCAAGATAAAAAGACATTCTTTCGAGCACATTAACCTGTTAAGCTACACTATATCATGCTAAATCCCCCCTCAGCTCCCCTGCCTATTAGCCATTAGCACTGAGAGGCATGTGTGTTATCACACTCCAACACATTCTGGTCAAGGTTATATCCCTATACATTTGATATGGCAGTGCACTTTCCAGCTATTTAACCACGCAAGATTAAACACAGTCCAGTTTTCACCTTGGATCCATGACAGTAGTCTCAAGGGAACACCCTATGGTGCTGTGCTTATGAGATAACAGTAGTCAAATAAAAACTCTTATCAATTAGCACTTGCACCGTGGCTGTGCAGATTCAGCTTGGGTGCGCTTGGACTCAGTGTTTCTTTAACCTAATCTTTGGCTCAATAGCTGTAATATAAACTGGATATTTGCAGTTTATATTTTACTAGCCTATGAAGTCCTGAGATATCTTCTTCAACATAAACATTTTAATGTGCAGTTAAATTACTTTGTCGATACCTCTCATATCTGCGAAGTAAATATAAAACTAGTTCCATCTTAGCTTAGCTCAGCACAAAAACTGGAAACCGAGGACACAGATAGCATGTGTATTTCCAAACAAATTAATATTCACCCACTACCATTATAACTCATAGTACTTTCTATGTCTGTAATGCATTATAAACATACTTAAAACGTGTTTTAGGCAGCACAAAGCTCAGAATAACTGTATTTTTGAGAACTCATAAATATTCTGGTGCTGAATAACAATAATCACGACATTTCACACACATTTATTTGTGGTCTGGAAAACCCTTTCAGTTTTACTCCTTTTACTGTCAATGTTGTTCATGAAGCCTTATCTAAGCTAGATCCTAAGAAACCGGCTGGCCCGGACAACATCGAACCTTTCTTTTTAAAGATAGCTGCAGATTTTATTGCTCTTCCTCTTACTACTCTTTTAACCTCTCCCTCAGCACAAATGCATTTCCAAAAGTATGGATGTCAGCTTATGTCTTGCCTTTGCTAAAAGGAGGGGAGGCAACTATTTTAAATAACTATAGGCCATTCTCAAAATTGTCAGTTCTGGCGAAGGTGCTCGAACGCCCAATTAGTGAACAGGTAAAGGAGTTTTTATGTAAAAATGATATCCTGTCTAAACATCAGTCAGGCTTCAGAAAGCAACATAGCACCATCACTGCGACAATGAAAGTGGTGAATGACATTACGAGTATTTTAGATAATAAGCAGAGTTGTGCAGCTCTATTTATTGACCTGTCCAAAGCGTTTGACACCGTTGATCATCACATTTTGAAGCAGAGGCTACTCAGTATCGGCATATCCAGCCATGCAGTGGGGTGGTTTGTGAACTACCTCTCTGAAAGGTCCCAATGTGTTCATTTTGATGGGCTGTCCTCTGAGTGGTTAAACATCGCTAATGGTGTTCCTCAAGGTTCTGTTTTAGGTCCACTTTTATTCTCTATATATATCAAAAGTTTAGGTGAAAATGTGGATGAAGCTACTTTACATTTTTATGCAGATGATACCGTGATGTACTGTGCAGGTCCCTCCATTCAGGAGGCTGGTGTTAAATTACAGGCTGTTTTTAACATTATTCAGACTCAGCTCGCTGAGCTTAAGCTTCTTTTAAATGTTGATAAAACCAATGTAATGCTCTTTTCTAAAGCTAAAAAGACTACAGACACTGCTTTGGATATTGTTACTATGCAAGGACAAGTACTCAAAGTGGTTACCTGTTACAAATACCTTGGTATCTGGCTTGATGATTGTCTTACTTTTAAACTTCAGGTCATTAATCTGCTTAAAAAGCTGAGGGTTAGACTAGGTTTCTTTTTCAGAAACAAGTCCTGTTTCTCATTTGAAGCCAGGAAAAGGCTATTCACTGTGACCTTTTTACCTGTGCTAGACTATGGTGATTTGATCTATATGAATGCACCTGCCCATTGCCTGGAAAAGTTAGATGCCACCTATCACAGTGCCCTGAGATTTGTTACTAACTGTAAAGCACTTACTCATCACTGTACCCTGTATACCAGGGCAGGACTGCCTTCACTAACTGTACGGAGGCTCAGTCATTGGTACATGTTCATCTATAAAGCCATGTTGGGTAAACTACCTTTTTATATCTGGTCTCTGATCTCTCGACGAATTGAAAGTACTTATTGCCTGAGATCTCATGATGTTGTTTTATTAAATGTGCCAAGTGCTAGGACTGTCTTAGGGAAGAAAGCTTTTAGTTGTGCAGCTCCACTAAATTGGAACAGTCTGCAAACATGTTTAAAACTGAGCACTTTGGTTCCCCTGCATCATTTTAAAACTCGGCTGGGTGACATGCTGTTTGATGCTCATGGTACCTGTCACTGTAAATAGAGTTTGTAAACTGTACCCTGTACATTATGTTGTATGTCATCCTTATTGTTGTTCTGTTGTTTTTATGTTGCATGTGTAACTAATGTCCTGCAGGTCACCCTTGAAAAAGAGATCTTTTGATCTCAAGGGGCTTTCACCTGGTTAAATAAAGGCTACAATTCGTCATACACTCAAATATCACAATACTTCTTAATTGCACATTTCTAACACTGATTTGTGTGCAAGAATCATAATGTCTTCTTATTTCATCGCTATTATTCATTATAATCACCGTTATGATGCATTACAAGCTGGTTATGAGTCACTGACTATACTCTTGTTTTTTGTAAGTATATGACAAATAATGGATATCATTTAACCTTAATAGCAGTGACAAGCAATTAAAAGCAATTAATATGATACTTTATTTTTTAAATTGTTATAAAATGCTTTATAATATGTTGGGATCATTGTTTTAAGACTTAGGAATATTTTAAAGTGGAGATAGCTATGATAAAACAATGCTATAAGCAGAATATAATGCATAAACAATATTACTGAACTCCATTATAGACTGGGGCATGATATAGATTGTCACTATGCTAAATAATTTAGTGGGAATGCTGATACAGCATTCCAACTATCTGTTATGCTAGTGCTACGCATGAAAGTCTTTATTATTCCGCCGGGTTATTTTGCGCCACTTCTCCTCCCGCATTGAACATCGCAGAAACTCTGTTCAAACATCAAAACGTTCAGCTCGGTCGGGAATCGATGGCTATTACTTCTATCATTCATAACTTTCATAATTCCAGAGATAAATCCCATAATTCATCACATTTTTAACCATTGAAGTCAATGGAGAAATCTTCAGACTTCAGCAATCTTCATGCAACTTCAACTGCAAACTGCTCCTTCATACTTTCACTCAGAAACCTCATTCCAACTTTAAAATGTTACACATCTTTCTGACATTATTCGTGTAATACAACTTTTAAATCTGATTCTTACTTTTAGACATATTAAACATTGTTCAGACCTTGGTAAAGAGGGCTTCTTCAGATTTTGGAGTGCGTGATGTCACAGCTAGAGTGGAGGACAGATTTAATTTTGTCTTCCTATTTTCTTTTAAACCTGCCAATTCCCAAACCCTACATTCCCGAGACATAATTTTTCATGACAAATGTAGGAAAACATCTCGTAGCTTGAAAGATTAAAAAAATTAAGCTAAATAATTAAACAAAAATGCCTCTTGAGGGCATGAAGGGACAAAAACTTTCAACATATCTCCATTAAACGCCATTGTAAATTCAGCCTCACCTTTCTCCACCACAGCAGCCGCACACCTTTTGTTAATCTGCCAAAAATGCCACATTATTGACCCGAAAGTACACAAAAAGCACACTTCAGATGCTCAAGTTCCTTGACATACTTCACGCTTTGAAATTTCACCAATATCTGTTACGGTTCTTCAACAAAACGTTCACATGTAACAGGTTTATCTCTCATTCAGAACAATGAAAATGCTCTCCTCTCACTGATCACCATAGAAACCTATGATCTCTGGACATGTGTTAGCTCAAATATAAACACCTGTGTCATGGAACACGATGATGTCATAAGTCCAATTGACATAATTAGAGCAGCAGACTTCAGATAATGGTTAATGGTCCTGCCCTCAACAGCTCTACGTCAATTATGTGGTGTCATCATATGCCGTTTCCATGGAAACGCATCTCTCGCAATAAAACACGATGTTGCTGTAGCTCCAATGGACACGGTCCGGTCGTCCCACAATCTTCACCTGTATATCACCTCTCCATGCCTCAACAGCTCTACGTCAAATCTGACATCTCACCATATGCCGTTTCCATAGAAACGCATCCCTCGACATAAAACACGATGTTGTCGTAACGCCTATGAAAAGGGTCAAAACAGAGCCACACTTCAGATAATGGTTAACTGTCCAGCACTCAACAGCTCTACGTCAATTATGGGGTTTCATCATATGCCATTTCCATGGAAACGCATCCCTCGCCATAAAAGACGATGTCGCTATAACTCCTATGAACATTTTCAAAAAGTGCTCAAACTTCACATATGTGCTAACAGTCCAGCCGTGAAGACATCTAAGAGACAGTTTTGAGATTTGTTCAAATGCCGTTGCCATGGCAACACAATGCTCGCCATGAAACACGGTTTTCTCATAACTTCAGTGAAAATACTCCAAACGGCCCAAAACTTCACAGGTTTGGTAACGATGCAGCCATCAACGCATGCGTATTATGGCTGTTGGCATGGCGACAGATCATTCACCATCAATTTAGTTCAAAAGTTTGCAGTTCAAATATTCTGCTGTTTTTCCAAGCCTTTTTACTTTCTTTTCTTCTTTCATCACACATTCAAGCCCCCAGTGTTCGTGTATCATTTCAATCTAAATTCTTCACTTTCTTCTTAAACATTACATTTCAGCATAGCAATTCAGAATCAGCTTTTCAGCATAAAGCATTTCCACTAGCAATGTCTTCAGGAATTGCATTCTCATTTAACACATAATATTGCTTAATAGACCCAATGTGTCAATATATAAGCGACAAGTAGTGCCAGCAGGCCTTTCAAATCTCTGTCTCTGGGCAGGTGAACAGGTCTGTCAAAAGCACGGCTATCATGTAAATGATTGATATATTTCATTCTTCCTCCCCCCCATATTGTCACAAATGCTTCTCTCTGCTCGTCTAAGTCTCATTTTTCTGCTCATGATCTGACCCATTTACGTCAGTGCCTCAGGAATCCACCGAGAGAATATTGCCTGTGACTTTGTCAAAGGGCAAACTCATTTCGCACCATAATTGAAATTGTCATCCCATTCTATCTTGTCTAAGTTTTGAGATGGAGAAAGAGGAAAATTTGATTCTTCTCCCCAGTATATTCTCTTTGTATTTCTTATTTCTCTACATTGAGAATATAAAGATTTGCAGGCTTATATCGGGTACAGTGTCTAAACAGAGCGGTGCCAGCACCCATTGCCGTCTGCCTCTCTGCAGCTAAATCCTTCCGCTAATCTCCAATTAAAATGGTGATAATAGGTGTTTGCCCTGCTCAGTGCCCACCACTGCACCCCTGTACCGTCTTCCATCCCTGCAACCTCCCAACAAATCCGTCACAGGGGACTCCACACACACACACACACACACACACACAAACACACACACACACACACACACACACACACACACACACACACACACACACACACACACACACACACACACACACACACAAACATGCACAAACCCCATCGGACTCTTTCCAAAGTGCCCAAAGGATTGACCTAGATTGAGCCTACTTCACAAACTAATTTCTGCAAACACAAAGGAGGATTAGCAGAGATTAAGATGACAAGGTCTGAGGATTGAAAAGTAGCTGGCATAGGCCAATCATAATTATTGCCCTGGAAAAAAGTGGCTAAACCTAGAGTCTCTGTGTTTGGATCTGCTCTGCTCCAACTGTTATTTATCTAATACCTTTGTGACTCATGACTGTACATTTAACAGCATGCCTGATACTGTACTACAAAGTTTATATAGCCATTGCTTAATTGGACAAAGCATGTGATGGCGTTGATTCAAAACTGACTGCAAAGGCAAAATAGTTGTATATTAGTATTTAGTGCCTCTACTTTGACATGTCTCCATGCTTTAATGTTTAAAAAGCTCTTTATTTTTCTCATACTGCCTGTGCTGCAGCACCTCTTTTCACCCTCTGTCTGAAACCAGAGCCCAGTCTGCTCTGATTGGTTAGCTGGCCGGCTATGTTGTGATTGGTCAACCGCTTAGAGATGTCCCGACCCTTAGCATATCACGTACAATGTGTTGGAGCGCTAGCCAATAGAAGCGCAAGTGTTACACAGTGATGTCACTATGTTAAAGAAGTCAACAAAGGAGTCCAATGGAGGAGTTTCAGGCAGCGCGGTGTGTGTGTGTGGGAGAGAAACTCCCTTTGGAGGGAGAACAGGGGCCCTTTCTCCTTTCTCGAATTCCCCTCCTCGACTCTTATCCTCGTGTCTTAGTCCCGCCCACAGGAGATGCGAGCGGAGGAGCCGAGGAGGGGAACCGAGGAGAGAAGCAGCAGGCGGTTAGAGAAATGAGAACTCCTCTCCTCTAAGCGGTAATTTTAAAGAGACGTCCATCAATGATGACAGGGGGCACAGCAGCATTCTGTCTGATGGACAGAACTGTGTTCATGATGACTTATATATTTACTTTGATTCATTGACAGTGCGGTATAATGAGGCTAATAACAGGCTACAATGCGGACATACAGTATAAACACACACACACACACACACATATATATTTATATATATATTTATATAAATATATACAATTTCAGCAGATTCAAACAAGTATGAGAGCACATAATAACATAACACTATCATAACATAACCCCCCCCCTCTCTGGTCGCAACAATGACGAAAATAAATTACGGGCCAAAAGTTTAATTTACAAGTATTAAAAGTAAGCATATGGACACCAAACCAACTGAGACCTGTCTGTCCGCCTTATCTACGCACACACACACACACACACACACACACACACACACACACACACACACACACACACACACACACACACACACACACACACACACACACACACACACACACACACACACACACACACACACACACACACACACACACTGTACCACAGCTCGAGGGGGCCTCACCTCGCGGAAGGGGCCTCAACTGATCCGCTTATGCGGCGCAATTAGTGTGGCGCGGCACGGTATGGTTTCGCCGCTGCGAGGCTCCAATAGCAGCATCCCCCCGTCGACGACGCTCGCGAAACAGAGGGCCTCATCATATAACTTTGTGTGGGGCCTCAAGTTGGCCAGGGACGGCCCTGCCTACACTGTAGGCTACAATACGCACCTACAGCTCCTAAAGCATAATATATATCAGGATACAGCCATTACGTATTTTATTACGTGAAGCACTAAATGGTTTTAGAAAAATATCGACTCTTGTTTGTAGATATCTACTAAACTAAAGCATACAAATAAAGAGAGTAATGTAGGCTTGTTATACTGAGTGGTATATCTTTTACACACTGCTCTGCTTTCTGCACGGACCTCACAGCTGTTCCCTCTGGAAACATCGCGTCGCGATGAAAGCAGTTAATAAAATAATATCCAGAGCTGTCATCGGCTGAGATAAGTCTGGCCGTGCGTCACAACTCTTTTAAACATCTCTGTTGCCGGCGGACTGGCGCGGAAGACCCATCAGTGTATGCTCGATTATTGCTCCCCCAGAGAGCCTCCTCGATGCTCGGTCCTCGATGTGCATTTAGAGAAATATCTCCTTCAACATGGCGCGCTGAAATCCATTTCCGGGTCACTACCGGAGGACCGAGGAGTCGAGGAGGGAAAATTAGTGAAATAAGAAAGGGCCAGGGACTTTAGCCTTTTCAGACCATTTTACATGCACAACAACCTATATAACTACAGGAAAAGGAAACCCCCCAAAAAGAACAATAGGGACTAGAAAGGTGGGTCATAATTCGTAATTTAAGTGTGCAAAAACCTTGTTGACTGATGAAGTTAAGAAGACCTTTCACATTGTTTCCCTTAGTGTTCGTCTGTTATGTCAATTACTGCATTGTTGTTGTAGTCCGTCCAGATGCAGGTTGCTTGAAAAGAGTAGCTTATAGTGCTCAACCAGTCATTTCCCCAAACATCTTCCATATGTGGATCACATCTGCTCTACCAGTGTGATTCAATGCAATAATTCATTTGGGATTTTCCCAGCAATCGTGTTGAAAAACAAATCAAGACTAGAGAATGCAATTCCTGAAGAAACTGCTATCTCAAAACTTTCACGTAGATGTCGTCACAGCTGGACTGTTAGCACACATGTGAAGTTTGAGCACTTTTTGAACATTTTCATAGGAGTAGCGACATCGTCTTGTATGGCGAGGGATGCGTTTCCATGGAAACAACATATGGTGAGATCTCAGATTTGGCGTAGAGCTGTTGAGGCATGGACCTTTAACCGTTATCTGAAGTCTGCTGCTCTGAGCATGTCAGTTGGAGCGATGACATCATTGTGTTCCATGACACAGGTGTTTATATTAGAGCTAACGAGGTGTCCAGAGATCAAAGCTCAACCTTGACAAGACTGAACTGCTTTTCCTTCCGGGAAAAGATTGTCCCACTCTTGACCTAACAATCAACATCGGCACCTCTGTTGTTTCCCCGACTCAGACTGCAAGGAATCTGGGTGTGGTCCTAGATAACAAACTGTCCTTCACTGCAAACATTGCTGCAACAACCCGCTGCTGCAGATACACGCTTTACAACATCAGGAGGATACGTCCCCAGCTGACCCAGACATCAGCGCAGGTTCTGGTCCAGGCTCTCGTCATCTCACGCCTAGACTACTGCAACTCCCTCCTGGCTGGTCTACCTGCATGTGCCATCCGACCTCTGCAGCTCATCCAGAATGCAGCGGCTCGTCTGGTCTTCAACCTTCCTAAATTCTCCCACACCACACCACTCCTCCGCTCCCTTCACTGGCTTCCAGTAACTGCTAGAATCCACTTCAAGACACTGGTACTTGCGTACCATGCTGCGAATGGATCTGGCCCTTCCTACATCCAGGACATGGTTAAACCGTACACCCCAGTACGTGCACTCCGCTCTGCATCGGCCAAACAGCTCGCTGCACCCGCACAGCGAGGGGGACCCAAGTTCCCGTCAGCAAAAACACGTGGGTTTGCTATCCTGGCTCCAAAATGGTGGAATGAGCTCCCCATTGAAATCAGGACAGCAGATAGCTTACACATCTTCCGGCGCAAACTGAAAACTCATCTCTTTAGACTCCACTTCGAGCGATTGAATTACTAACAAAGCACTTATATACTAATAAAGGGCTGGCTTTCTAAAGCCAGTTGAGTAGCACTTGAAATGTTTGGCTCTATGAAACCTGATGGACTTATATGATTCTGTTTTCTTCAAGGTTGTATATTCCTGGTCGAATGCACTTATTGTAAGTCGCTTTGGATAAAAGCGTCAGCTAAATGCAATGTAATGTAATGTAATAATGTGGCCTTTTTGGCAGATTAACTAAAGGTGTACGGCTGCTGCTGTGAGGAAATATCAGCCTGAAAATACAATGGGCTTTAATGGAGGCATGTTGAAGGTTTTTGTCAGGCCATGCCCTCAAGAGGCATTTCATTTAATTATTTTTTGCTTAATTATTTGTAATTTTTCAATCTATGAGATGTTTTCCTACGTTTGTCATGAAAAATTATGCCTCAGGAATGTAGGGTTTGGGAATTATGGCAGTTTTTAAAAAAAATATGAAGGCAAATTTCAAGATTTCCTACACTCTAGCTGTGACATCACGCACTCTAGTTAATGTTAAAATCTGAATGCTGTTACTGTAACAGCATTGCAACTAAATTAGGAACAAAAAATGGAAAATGAATTAATCTCAGGGCGATTTTAACGGGTGTACATTTCAACATTGTGTCGTACATCTGAGAGACACTTGAAGAGATGACTTTCTAATGTAAATCCTCTTTTTATCTCCTTATTCAGTCCATATGAAGCAAAATATAGAGGAAAGCCTCTGTAAACAGAACCAGAGTTTGTTGTGGTCACCAACGCTATCAGCAAATCCGCGTGACACAGCTCTTCTGAAATGTCAGCATCACTTTTGAAACGTTTTCACAGTACATTGAGGCCTCGGTGTCTGAGTGACTGCGGCTAGCTGAGTGTGTCTGTGGGCGTTTGGAAGTGTGTTTCAAGCGCATGTGAGGTTTAGCCGTGTTTATGTACGTGTGTGGTCCGGTGCAGAACAAAAGCGGACACTCAACAGCAGAGTTGGCGTGTGCACAACACGTCGGGTGCCGGAGAGGGGGGGTTGCGGCCTTTCATCTCCGCTCAGGCTTGCTGAGACCCCAATGGGGAACACATGCCTGAGTTGGGCAAGGAATCCTTTTGTGTGATTAATACTAAAAGTTAGGGGGTCCCCTGCTGTCGGGGCATGAGATGTGGCTTCCCAGCTCCCATCAGGGGGGCAGTGGGAGCCAATGAAACATTGGTTAGACACAGAGAACAACTTGCCACGGGGGAAGGCATGCAAAGGATAAAAACAGTCAAAATCCTAACCAGCTGTCAGACGTCCTGCATTACTCTGCTAATTACAAACTTAGTGGGCCTTCTGATCCCCTCGCCCCCCCCCCCCCCCCCCCCCCTCCCCCTCCCCTCCTCCCCCCCCCAACTAAGGCTTACCTCTTTCCCATCTTTAAGCCAGGCGTTTAGTTAAGGAGGCTCTCCTAATGGATGAAAGAGAGCGAGAAATGCAACTTCAAACCGCAGTTTGACTCGTAAAAATGCCTGAGAGATTGTAGTTCCGCACACGCCCTGCGCTCATTAATTAGCCGGGGCCAGACTACCTCTCATCATCGTTTATCAGCCTCATTGTGAGCGGGGCTTTTCCATTCCTTCAGCTATATTTCTTTTTATATTGTTTTCTCAGTGATTTTGTTTTGCAGCTTTAGGTCTTAGCCTGGAGTTGTTTATTCAGACTGTCAGAGTGAAAGCAGATCAGACCTTTCACTGACAGGTAGCTTCAGCGTGTGGGGGGGGGGGGGGGGGGGGGTCACTCTGCTCTCACTCTATACCGTCCTACACTATCTCTGACAGCTGCAGCTACTAGTTACTTTTCAACATTAAAGGTCAAGTCCTTATAAATACAACATATTTCAATTCCAAAACGTTTTGGCGTTTGACCCCCTACAAAGTGGTGTGTTATTGGTTGACCTTTGTTGCATTTCGAATGTCTTTCACATACTATTGGTCCAAAGAGATACTTGGTAAAAGCCAATGTAAAGCATAAAGAATAGTGAAAAGTAAAAATTAATTTTAAGAAAAGTCAATTTTTTTCTCCTTTCCTCTCCTATTAAAATAAGATAACATTAAACTTTATTAATCCTACAGGACATTATTGGGCAAGAGATTGCAATAAAAACAACAGTAAAACATATAAAGCGTATAACAATTAATACTTATGCTAATACTTACTTACACACTGATCCTTGGTGCATACTGCATTATCTTACAAGACAGAATAAGGCTGACATGAGCCTTATTATAGAATCAAAATGAGAGCAAGATAAATGTAGTAAACTAGATGAGTTAACTTAAATAACTCATCAAAGTAATATTGTGCATGATATGGAAAGTAGTATTATGGCACCTGAGGCTGAAAAGTAATATTGCACATGGTAGTGGTGTTATTGTTCTCAGTGTCTAATGTTTCAGCTGGTAATTATCTCACGACCCTCAACCCTCAACCCCCCTAACCCCGCCCCACACACACACACATGTATCTTGTGACCCATAGTAGGGGCTTGACCCCTAGGTTGAGAACCATCGGGTTAAATTATTTTAAAATGTTTGCAACTCGACCAACTGAAAAAGTAAAACCCTACTTACTCATTGATCCATCAGTATTACCTAATTATGATAATTGATAACATAATATTACTCAAAAAGTCTGTTTTTCTTTCATATTTTATATTAAATACACATGTGTCAGATAATACTTCTCTGCATTTGATTGTTGTATTGTTACTTGAAGAAATGCCCTGAATTCTTCCTCATACCCGATTATTTTTTGAATGATTTTCTAACCGCATACATCATGTCCGAGTGATATAGGTCAATGCTGACATGCTATCATAGCAGTTCCCTTTGTTGTCTGTTTGAAAAGGGCAGCTGACGAGGAAAGGGAGAAGACGGCAGCGCAGGCTCACATCCGCCCCCCCTCCTGTGAATCCCCTTCCTTAATTAGAAGGCTAAACTTAATTGATTGTTTTGGCTTGCCATCCACGTCAGGAGAGAATCATGTTTACTGTTTAACAGACTTCACTCGAGCGATGCTACTTTAAAGAGAGTTTACCCGCTGAGCCCTCCCCCACCTCCCTCTTCCCTTACCCAACCTCAAACCACACCCGAGTGAAAATCCATATACAGTAACAGCAGAAATTGCAGGGCAAATGCCTTTGAGCCACACTGATTAAAAGACCCAACAGCCTCATTTCAAAGAGAACGTAAACAATGTTATGAGATCACCGCCTGCAGTGACTCACCCCAAACTGTTATTACATCTACCTTATGAAGCTGCGCAGCGTTTCATCTTGCTGCGGTTTTCAGCAACGAGATAAGCCTGAGATCGCTGAGGTAAGCTAAGTGGCCTTAAAAGCATCCCTAAGCGGTTAATAAGTATGTACTAATGACCCCCAAACACATCTTATCAACATGAAAGCCTGATAACGCTGCAGGATATCCAAAAGGGAGAGGTGGTGTTTTGATTCACTGGCTCATAAATCTGCTGCTGTCAGAAAAAAATGTGTAGGTTTTTCAGAAAGGTTCCAACATGCAGGAGTGAACCAGCTGTTTATCAAAAAAAATCAGTCTCCTTATCCTCAGCCCTTTGTTTCTAGGGCTGATTAGCAAAGACTAACACAGTGAAACTGAGATGGTAGACAAGTTGAACAATATACTAATGCTAATGAATCGTCAATGAATCCTCATTCAACGTTTCCATGATATCTTAGCAAAAGTTATTCCTACATTTTCAATCCATTCTTCTATGAATGTCTAGCAACACATTCCAATTTCAGCTTGTTACATGCATACAGACTCTCTTAAATGAACTCGATCTTGACAAGAAACAACTTGGCTAGGTTAAGTACGGTGGCCCTGAAGTGCAAGTCAAAACAATGCTGTGTAGCGTTTCCTGAAATGCTGGTTTGACTTGCACTTCAGGGCCACCGTAGTTAAGGCAATATAAATACTTGGTAAGGATTAAGTTAAAATAACTGATAAATTGTCCGAAAAATTCCAAAACATAATAATTCATGCCAAATGCAGTATGTCAACAAATACCAGGAATACAAGGATGCACGTTTGCATTTTGTATATGCAAGTGTGCATGTTATTCTGACTCAAAATCCTTTGTTCTGTGGATTTATGAGCAAGAGTGTAGAAATACTGTAGTAGGGTGCAATGTTATGATGTATTCCCACTCTTGTGCAAACATTCTAAGTCCATATATCGACTTATTTTGCAGTGTGTGAAAAACCTTACGTCATCTAGTTGCCCTTTCTCAGCTTAGCATAAAGACTGGACACAAGGGGGAAAGATATCCCAGCTAAAAAAAAAGAAAAATAACAACAACCAGCATGTCTCTTATTTGCACATTTAGTTGTAGCATCATATTTAAAGAACACACATTAAAAAGTATCGATATTTCTCATTGGAAGAACGCTAAAAAGCCTATTGTGCCTTTACGTTAAGTTTGTTGTCTTTCAAAGTCCGTGGAGTTCTTCCCAAAGCAGTCAAGAGAAAAATGGTCAAGGTCAGTCACGTATTTGTTGCTCCCAAGTGTTTGATTACAGCCGTTTTCTAAATGTCCTCATCTGATGGAAAATCACTTCAGGTGATGTTCAAGCAGTAAATTAGCTTGTGGCTGCAAAGCAACCCAATCAGCGGGGTATCTTTCTCAGGGATCGACACACATTTACAAGGATGAGGTCAGCGGGATTATCAAGGGAGGAGGCCAAAGTAATGACACAAGTGAGAGACAAAGGGTTCAGGCAGAGAATGAAAAGAGGAAGAACAGAGGAGCCATTGTGCGTTGAAGCAGACCTCCTTAGACTTAATTACCTCTCATCCATTTTCAGTCAGCCCCCTCACGATAACCAAGCGAAGGGCGCATGCAGTGGAGGATAAACAGAGGACTTGAAGTCATGGTGAAATTGTTTAAATACTTAAGAGATAAAACAGAAAATAAGGTTCTAGAAACAAACAAAAGTAATAATATCAGTTTGCAAACCTCTCTGCTGCAAGACATGTATCTTTACCGCACTGCAGGTTACAGGAAGCTCTGATAAAGGCAGATTGTGTGATCTGAGCCTCGCATGGCTCTTTCTTTAGCAGTCCTGCAGATTTTTTCCTCAGTTTGTTATCTCCAGAGTCTGCCTTGCGGTCCAGATAAGCCGGCTGCAGGGCTTTGGAAAGGACAGTAAACTTTTTCTTTAAAGTTTGCATTTCAAAGCAGGAAAACAAAATGAAATTGAGCACTGAGAAGAAACCAGATGAAGATGGAGTCGGCAGTAAGAACATCTTCAAATGAAATGAAATGTAAAGTAAACTTTGCCATAAGAAGATCTTTGATTTAAACTCGATTTCCGGACATCTGACAGTGACACACTGGCCCCTGACACAGCCTGAGGGTCTGCTGCCTGAATGCTGATGTAACTCAGAGGTCAGAGCACGGCCCAGCGGACGCTCTCTCATTTTGAGAAAACATCCCTGACATGATCACAGTGTCTGTGTCTGGAATGGTTTAAACCTGCTCCGCCCTGCATGGTTTGATTTTTATTTTGTAGCTGGGTAAAAGCTCAGACACGCACCACACTTTTTTTTTTTAATCAACCTACCTGCACTTCCTGCCGGCTGATGAAATCCTGTGAAATCCGACGGGAGAAGAAACGGATTTGTGTAATTTCTCAAGTCTCCATAATCAACAGAAGTGAGCAGAGCAGCTCGAGCACATATTGCTTGACTATGTTGCAATGCATTTTCTTTAGTTGCGCTATCCTGATATCTTGTATTTTTTGGTGGATTTGCAGTATTATTTTGCTATTGGAAACAATCTGTAACTTGTTCCTTTTGTCAACAAATCCTTTGAAAACCAAAAGACCAAAACCAAATATGATTGTATCTCGCTTAAATGTATTTCCTATGTATCATGCAAGAGGTTTAAAGCCACACAAAGATTGCAGCTTTCAGAATAAAGTCAAAATATTTAGACAAAGTCATAAAAATAATGTTTCCTTTAATGATTTCCTTCCTCAGTAGTAACCAATGTTCTCTGTGCTGAGCGAGTGCCACAGGCAGAGGGGAAGTCATTAAGTATTGAGGGACAGACTAACACACAGTGCTGGGTTTAGTCTGTTCCTGGGAGTTGTTTACAAAGGAAAACAAGAGAAACACCAGACGTTTCCTCTAAGATTTACTTGGGAGAATGTGTATCTTTGTTCAGGGATATAGCTTTTTATAGGTTTATGTGCATGTAAATGGTCTGCAAAGGCTAAAATCCCAACTAGTTTACTCTCCCACACTGTCCTCACTGTGAGACAACAGAGGATTTCTTATTCTGATGTATACTGTAGCGAATGATGCTTTCACTAATATTTTCTACGTGCTTCTAAATCTGGACATGATTAATAACCGTGACATATATTGATAGTCGGCACAAACAGTGCATTGTAAGGACATCTGCAGCTAATTTTAAATGTACTGGAAAACGTCTCCTCTGTGTGTGTGCACACTTGCATGACTGAGTTACGGTTAATGCTGTGTTGCCAGGCGACTGCGACTTGTAGGTACATTGTTTTTATCACACTCGACCACACATACACACTTCCCACACAAAACACTAGACTGTTTCAGCCAAGCTATGCATAAGCTAACAGCACCCGGAGGATTCACAGCATTGAAGGGTTGAGCTATCAGGGGTATGTTCTGGGGGAGGGGTTCTTCCTGACGGACAGGAAATTCAACTTCCTGTCTTGATTAATGGGGGGACTGTTGGATCTCACAGGGGTTTCTCTGAGGGGCCTCCCACACACAGAGCTCCCACATTTCACCTTGTGCATGTCAACCATTTTCTTTCTCATCCGCCTGAGAAAATCTTATCTTGAAACAATACAGATAAGATTTCTAACAACATGTCAGCACGTATTGTGAAAGTGAAGAGTGTGTGTTTAATCCCCCCTCCCCCTCCAGTTAGTGTGTTTAGTTTGTGAGTGCATGAGGGTCTGGATCCAGTAAAACTGGTGTTTCTCAGGCTCATGTCACCGGTCAGCAGCCTTGTCAGGGAGAGGAATGTAAACTGTGGGCAGACTCCTGGAGGAATGCAGCAAGTGGCAGTGTGTTCTGCAGGCACTCTAATGGGATCTTAGACTTCTTACAAACCAGAGAGCGTCAGAAACAGAACGCTAACTGAAGAACCAGTGTTGGAGGAAGTAGTCAAATCCTTTACTTAATCATTGTTTTCATCTTTATTTAGCAATTAATCCTTATTTTTTGGTCAAAAAATTGTTAAAACGTAGTAATTGATGTCTTCAAACTACATATTTGTCTGAAAAACAATCCCAAAAACTAAAGACAGTCAGATCTGATATCAAAGAACAGCAAATCATAGTTGAGGTGCTAATAAAATCATATTTAGCATTTTGAATAATGAAGTACTTGTCCGATAAGAAAACATTTTCCATCTTAAAGATCTTAAAAATGTGTCCTCTTAAAGGCTTTCCTGCAAATGCAAATCGTAAGACGGTTGTAAAACCACTGGTAAACCAAGGTGGGGTATAAGGAATGTTAACTAAGGATCTTTTTTAATCCATTGGTTAAGTAAAAGACCAGTGGTCTTAAAATACTCCACTTCAAGTAAAAGTCCCGATTTCAAAGTGTTACTGAAGTAAAAGTACAAAAGTGTTATCATCAAAATATATTCATTCTGCACAATGGCCCATCCAGAATAATATAAAATACGGACGTATTGCCTGCTAAATATACTTCAAGTATCAAAAGTAAAAAGTACTCGTTATGCAGAATGGCTCCTTTCACAGTTTTATATTATTATGGTTATTATATTATCCTGTTTTTTTTTAAAGTATAGAGTATTTTTGTATTGTCAATGTGGACCAAATGTAGATACCTGAAACACCGTGTATAGTACTGCATTATACCACATCAGCATATCATGTGTTTTTATATGTAGAGAGTAGTGTTCAAATAAATGTTGTGGAGTACAATATTTGCCTCTGAAATGTAGCCAAGTGAAAGTATAAAGTAGCATTAAATGGAAATACTCAAGTAAAGTACAAATATGTCAAAGAGGTACTTAAGTACAATACTTGTGTAAATGTACTTAGTTACTTTCCTCCATTGGGAACCACTCTGCGATGTATTTCACTGATGAAAGTTTGAGAGGGGGTGTAGGGCAGTTAAAAGGGAGGCAGGTCAGGGAGGGCGAAAGGAGAGAGGTGCTTTTTGAGAGGTCGTGTTCTCCTCCAGCCCCCACAGTTTGCAGATAATGGCTGCCGTTGCCAAGGTGACTTGCCAGAGAAAGGAAAAGTATCTGGCTGTGTTTCGCCTGTTCTTGTGCAGGAAGCTTAGAAGCCAGAGGCACTGATAAGATGATTTCAGTCCCTCCTCCACAGAACAAAAGCTGTACGCATGATATACTGCCTTAAATACCTCAGGACACCCTGGCTGCTGCTTTCACTCCAAAGCTGCCTGAATATGTGAAACATGCAGTAATGAGAGCGCACCTTATGCTGTGTTCACGCTGCTTTTTCCTTTTAAACATAAATTATATCCATACTGAAGACAAAGACACAATGCTTTACAGTCAAGAGAAAAAAACTCTTATGTTTATTAGCCATGAATTTCACATTGTGAAAAAATGTACAAAATAATGCCATAAAAAAATTGAAATTAAACTCTTACATGACAAAGAAAATGAAACTGATACACATTGACAGTCAGTTCTGTCTAATTTTACATCATTATGCAAAGCGGGACACTGCGCTCCAATCTGAGCCAGCTGGATTTCCAGATAAATCCGAGGATAAGCGGAGGACAAGAGTAGAAATGGGAAGTGCCACTCGGCAATTAGGTGCAAATTGAGGGGGCATTCATTGCTCGCTGTTGCTAGGGAAACTTGCGCTCTATGGGAAAGCAATGCTCCTCTGATTGGTGGGGCCAGAGACCCTGTGCTCAGTGGTTGGAGGTGGTCAACATTATGAAGCCCCAAGGGTCTCCAAAGAAGTCCTGAAATTGCCAATAAAAGGAAAACATCTTTTGGGTGGCTTCAGGAACAGAGCAGGAATTTATAGAGCTGTTTTCCCACAGATTACATTTTTGTCATGAATCCACGAGGAAGGACGAAAAAAAAGTATACATATTCCACCAAAACATAACCTCTTACATTGAATTCAATGATCCCATTAATATTCAAATGTAAAACACCAAAGGTTCAGGCAGTTATAGAAAGACATACACACAGAAAACACTGATTTGAGTTACAAGTGTTATGCAAGTGTTTAAGACATTCTCTCTTTTTGGTCTTTAGGAACTTGCAATGTTGTTTTTTTCATATTTTTTCAATGTGCATTATTAACACTATGGCGAAAAGCACTGCGGTGTCTGCCTTTATCAATGCACAGCTTAATGGATTCAACTCTTTCTCAACCTAATGGTGAAGAAGACTGGGTTTACACCCCGATGAGTTAAGTTAACACATGTGACAGTCCTCCAGTTGTCCTTGAGACAGCTGGAGGAATGTCCCACTCTGAACCATGTCAGGGTTAGTTACAAGGTCACATACTGCACTTTCTCCAGGTTTGATACTTTCTTGATTTGTTGGTACTGTTTGGCCCCCCGACGGCACAATTTAAGACAGGCTAGGACCCAATAGTGAGCTTAAAAAGAACCTATCAAAAGGGATAATATTTCAACCCGTTCAGTCTTCCTATGTGGGCAGCAGCCTAAACTGATTCACCCCATCAGTAATCCTAGCCATTCTTCCTCTTCCACACTCTTTTAACTTTTTAAAAAACAAGTTCCTCCTGGTAAAGAATGAATTGTGCAAAATGCAGCCCGACTGAGATCAAATAAAACACAACACCTGGCCATGCATGACGCAAGCCGAACATACATTCACATAAGAATGCAGGCAGAGAAGAAATAAATAGGATCAAACATATTAAAATAACAGAGTAATCATCATTGTCATATAAATTAATACTACATTGCAGCGAGGTTTTAAAAAAAAGAAACTGATTAATTCTCAGTTCAGTTTAAGGTGACAATATTTCTGTGACAAGAGAAGGGTTCATGCCAGAGTTACTGAATCACTATGAGTGGACATGCTGTAGGAAGGTTAAGCGGTGACTCAGCAGACGAGCAACTGCTTTTTATCAGAACAACAGAAGCTGCGTTAAGTGTACAGCTGAATGTGACAGTTTTCTTTATGAATACCGCCTCTGTGTACAGTGGGTTGGTTAACCGGCACTCAGCGGGCGTTAATGCTTCGCTGCAAAACAGCAAACATGTAAGGTCGCAACCCCAAGCACCTCTCCACAGATCCCCTTCACCCTTCTCAACTTCAGCTGGTGTTGGTCGTCAACACCTCGCGGCTTGCAAGTGACAGCAAACGGCCAAAGCCTTCATGAGAGGAACACTTAAAGGTTTTCTTTTGTGTGTCAGAGCTGTTAAGAGAAACGTCTCTGAAAGAAGGAAAAAACAAGGGTCAAACAAAAGAGCTTATTAGAGGAGAGAAAGGGGGAGAATTGCTCCTTCATTGTGCCTTTTTTAAATCAGCTATATTCAGTCAGTTCCTCAGCACACCAACATTGCATTCTCCATCCCTCAATCTAAGTAGAACATCCATCATGCTATACATTGCAACCTCGATGAATAGAGTATTCTTTTTCTTCTTTTTTTATCATGGAGAAAAACATCAATACAGATCCGCACAAGCCTGTCATGACTAAATGGGAGAAATGCAGGCTGTGTTATGTTTGCAGTCCTCTATGGCAGCATGGAAGCAGGAGTCTGATATGCCATATGTACACAAGGTGATAGTTTGTGCCTCATGTAGCAAGCAGAATTTTGTTTGCGCGAGCTACTGTATGCCTCAGCTTCTTTCTCGGAAATGAAGGACGACATCATTCCAGTGAAAGTGTCCAGCTATTGTCCAGTTTCTGCCTCTTCTGCGACAACAAGATGAATGCGGGTGTCTGTACATCACTGCTTAGTTTCTCTTCTAGAGGAAGAGGATGTGTGCTTCTTCACAGTTGGAGTCCAGTAGATGATGCAAAACAGGGAGATCTGAGGGAGACAAAAGAATCATTTGTTAAATGGGTATGACGCCTTTAACTCAACAGTTAAAGGGTGACTTTTTAATTATTCAAAGTGAAAAGGAATCCTAGAAACAGAGGACAATACACGAGGCTCAGGCATACAGCTGCTTGGTTACTAGGCCTTTAAATGTTGATGTATCACATGATAGTATTGACCTCCATCATTTTTGTTGACCTCAATACTGTGTGAACATTCTTGTTTGTGCACACATTTTTGGATATTCTGGTATTGCATTTTTAGTTTGACTCTTAAACAATAATAATAATAATAATACATTTGATTTCTAAGCGCTTTTTCAGGTGCTCAAAGACACTGTGGTGGCATGTATTTGGTTTCTGGTACTTTGTTTTTTAACCTCCAAATATCTACAATTACATTCAGTCACCCCGGAAATAGGACTGCATTATCAACACGGAAGGCAGTCAAAAATACTTCGTTATTGTATTCTCTCAAAACCCACTAAATGCTTTCCAAAGGGAAAAAATCCAAAAAGGAAGTAACTCAGACAAGTTAGGATTGTTCCCCTGGGAAAAACCGAGAGAACTTCTTCTTTCTCTCAGCTACAATCTCCTTCTGTGAGGTCTAACATACTTCCTTCCCCTTTCATTCCTAAACAGTCGGCCTTCTTTTCCGTTCCTCCACATTTCGTCTTTTCAACGCCTTCAGTGAGGAGACTGTCAGTTGCCATGACAGGCAGGCGCACCAAAAACAAATTCAGTATTAAATAAGTAGCAGGATTATGTCCTTCACTGAGCACTGTGTTGCATTGGCTTAGAGATAGTTTAAACCTTCAGTCTACTCTCTCCTTTTCAGAGATGAGTCACTGAAAAGAAAGGGAATAATAAGTCTTAACAAATATTTCATCCTGTGGAGAGTGGAGGAACATCACAGTATGTGGAGCTGCTCTGCTGCTTCCTGGCATTATCACATGTGAAACTGTGCCTTTGCTGGACAGCTGGGGAGTCATTCTTCTTCTCTCATTGGCTTTCTCAGGAGCTTAGAGCCCCGAGCCATTTTAATAAATACAGCAAATTGAGAAAGACTGCCTGCATGGGTATGTGTGGGGGCAACAGTGTGGGGTGTAGCGATAGTTTGATGTGATTTGATCATGAGCCTGCAGCATGCAGAACGACCCGCTTTGCCAGCTGACTACCCAATGCCCCACATGCGTCTGGCCTGATCATCATCAGAGCAGGAGAGCAGGGTTACATTGAGGTAAAGAAGACATACATGGAGGCAGAAGAGACACTAGAGTATCACAGGAAATGTTCAGACCACCGCTAACAAGGGCTGAGGGGGAGGAGGTGTACGATTCTCCCTCCTCACTTCCTTTCCTGCCACATCTCTGTCACCTCTGATGAATGGTTTCCGACACTGCATGAGTCGCCGGCCTGCCTTCCCTCTCACCGCCGTAAAGACCATAACCTCGTCAAAGGAAGGCGGGAGAGAGTGGATTATCCTTGCCAGGGTGTTGTAGCCTGCTGGTGTGTGGCTTGTCTAATTGGTAGACCCCCATTTCCCTCTTAGAGGGATTTCCCCCACAGGAGCAATAAAAGTATCCTATTCTCTTTCAATTACCCTCTCTGTCCTTCAGCCCATCCCCACATCAGCATAACTCACTTAACTAACACACACAAGCCCCCATCAATCCCCCCACCCTGCCTGCGCTAGAGCTCCTTTCTCGCTTCTTCTGAGAATACTCCACTTACGTACTGTCAGTGTTTCTCTTATTCTGAAAATATGAGACACCCAACAGCAACACACATACCAACATCAATGCAGGGTATCACAGATTGTCATATATGTTGAAAAATGTGCAAATACAGCCTACATCAATGTTTTATGGATTGCATTTTTAAATATGTTTGACCTATTTATCTCTGTGTCTCTGCCAGATTAGAAGCATCACTGCCAACCTGATTCTGTTTATGTGGGGTGAAGTGTGAAAATGAAATATATGCCAATATATTTGCTTATATTCATTATTATTATTATTATTATTATTATTATTATTATATAAATACGCTGTATATATTCAAGATATGGAATACTTATATTTGAATCTGCCTCAAAAACACCCCATTGATTTGGCTGTAATTAATTAACAAACAAAAACTGTGCACACTTTAAGAATGCAAATGCACATCAATGTTGCACCGTTAGCTAAAGAAAAAAAACCTGTCAAACTGTTACTGCCTTGGTATTATATAGAAGACAGACTCACTATGGGCAGTTTAAAAGGCTGCAGGAATAGAGCTTTTATCCCATTCTTCTTACTTGGCAAAAGTAGCCTTGAGCGGCTAACCACATGCAGAGATGAGAAGTGGGCTACATAAGTCTGGTAAACTAATTTCCCAAACTCTAGATTGTTTTCATTTCGAAATTTGTAGTCTTCAGACCCAACTTTATGCCAATTATTTTTGACATATTTACCCCCCAAGACCTATAAACAGACAAAGAAAAGTGAGATGTCAAACTTACCTCATTGAGAGGGTGTAGGAAGAGGGTTTTGTGGCTCAAGCGGGCAGATGCTTCCAGGTGCTGACGAAAGCAGTGGGAATGAGTGAGTATGGCACAGTAGTGATGCTGTTCCAAGCATCCAGCGTGGGGTCATAGCAGTCCAGAGTTTTACACCGCTGTGTGCCAAAGTACCCACCCACAACGTACAGTTTATTTCCCGACGCCACAGCCTGGCAGCTCATGCGCTTGGCCGTCACGTCGCCAACTTTAGTCCACTGGTAGCTGTCACTGCTGAACTTATAAGCCGAGCATGCAGAGAACTCTGTGTCCCCGCCCATGACGAAGATCTGGTTTCCCAGCACGGCAGCGGCTGTGTAGCGCCAGGGCTGCGGGCAGGATGCGGGTACAGACCATCGGTTCTCCTGCGGATCGTAGCACTGCACCTTGGGCAGCTTGTCGTGGGTGACGCTGGTTCCTCCGAAGGCAAAGAGCTTGAGCTTGACGCTGACCACCGCTGCATTGCTCACACCCTCTCTCAAAGGAGCCACCATTGTCCACTTGTTCGCCACTGGGTCGAACTGCTCCACCTGTTTGAGAGATACCGATGGAGAGGCTGGAAGGCAGCCGGTGGCAGCTGTGTGGCCTCCCACCACGTAGAGGCAGTGTTTCAGCTCCGCAGAGCCATGGCCAAACCTGGCAATGAGCATGGGTGCCGCCTTCGACCATTCCTCTTGGACGGTGTCATAGACCCACACATCTTTGGATACACCATTCTCTGAACCTCTGCCACCGGTGATGTACACATTACAGCCAATGGCGCAGGCGCTGAACTCCTTCCTGGGGCTGGGGATGTCAGACTTGGGGATGATCTCTTTGGCTTTCTGGTCTACCAGGTACAACTTGTCACACATGAAAGTCTGCCCTCCCAGAAGAAAGAGGGCATGGCTGGTCTTCCTTGGTCGGGCACAAGGGCTGTTAACCACGCCATCGTTCTGCAGGATCTTCAGCTTACAGCGGATAGCTTCATCCACCAGCTCCTTGCTCTTAGGCTGGGCGTTGATCAGCTCTTCTGTAGAAACGTTCTCCATGAGAAAGATGGCGGGCAGCAGGGCCAGGCGGACCGTTCTCAGGAGCTCTGGAAGGTGGCAGTGCCTGTTTTCCAGGTCGTAGTTGATCCAGTTAAGGGCCGCCTCATAGACCAGTCTCTCATCTTCTGTCTCTAGCTCCTCATGGGACAAAAGCTGCACCACCATATCTTTGGGCAGTTGGAGGAAGTCCTCTGTCTTGCAAATAGTGGGAAAGTTGCTGAGGCACATTCCCCAGGAGAGCTCTGACAGCTTGATGCACTGGTGGGCGTCAGACAGCAACAGCATGCCAAGGCAGTTAGACGGGTGCAGGTTTCTCTCCAGGAATTCAGCGCAGGCATCCCGGATGTCCTGAAACTCCAGCATGTCCCCAGCCTCCAGTAGAGACTCTGCGTTTTCCTCATTGATGACCACACGTGATGAGTAGGCGTAATCCAGCAGAAGCTCTAACACCTCCGGGTGAAGGGAGTCACGGAAGTCGACCTCGCTGGCCTGACTCTCCCTCAGCCCGCCGCTGAACATGGCCTCAAAGTAGCGGCTGCAGGCGGCCAGCACGGCGCGGTGGCATGGGAAAGAGCGGCTCCCCGCATGAAGCAGGACGTCTGTGAAGAGCCGCTGCTGCCTCAGAGAGTTGAGGTGCATCAGCACACTGTCCGCATAGGAGGACTTGTGGAACAGGTAGATGTTCATCGAGCCGGTGCTGGCTCGGGATTTCCGGTTCTCATGGACACACACAGACATTTTCATTGAATCCTGAAAAAGAAAAGACAAGATTTCTTAAATACGTTTTATAATGAAAGTCCATTCAGATGTGTTGCCCCCACAAATAGAATCAAATTCTGTGGGAAACACTGCCATTACACAAGATTATTCAATGTTTTGCTGAGTAGAGGATTGGGTTCAGGTTAAGTTTTGTGTTCATGTGGTTTTTGTCTTTTCAAACAGGAGGTAAATTAAATGGTTTCAAATTAATTTCTTGGCTTTACTGTCGGTGCTCGTTCACTCGTTGAGTTCACAATCATCTTTCGTTTTTTATCTTGAAGTTGCTACGATCATAAGCTGATAGGGTCCTTCTTACTGACTCAAAGTAAAGACAGTCGAACAAAGAGCGCAACCCCCTTCAACATCAGCTAAAGGGGTGCCTTTGATGTGTCAGTAAGACAACAAGAGCAAACTCCTCTAAGTAAAATTACACACATCAATGATATCTGCTTGGTGAAGAACATTTTGAGAGTTTAGCACCATGATATTGAGTTTCCCGTAACGAGGAAGCAAGTTTCAATAATGATATAGAAACCTGTTCCCGTCAAGACACAGTTTAAGGGAGGAAATTGGATGATTATAGTGTTATGAGAAATGATGTTCTATATTGGATCCATCTATATTCACTGAAGAAGTGTTATTGCCTAATCTCAGCCATGACACTGGGATATTGATGCTGAAATATTGCGTTTTGCAACTGTAATATCCATATTATGATGATGATGTGCCTTTTTGGTGAGTATTGCAATCCTTCCCCAGAGATACATTAAGCAAGAGATCCGTGATTACAAGTTGCACAACAGCAGACGCCTGGGAGTTATGAAGGTCAAGTAGATAACTATTGTCTTCTCACACTACCAAGAGGCTTTTCTGCTTCAAACCCCAAGCAGCACTAATCCCCTTCTTTTAGAGAAACCATGATTTACAAGTAAGTCTCTCTTTGCAGAGGTCTTTATAAAGTGAGGAGAGAAGGAGACAGCGGGACTCCTTTAAGCCTCTGAGTAATGCACAGAATTGACTCCACTCCCCTCCAGAAAGTCACAGCCTATCTTCACTGTCCTTGCCCTGTCTTCGCTCAGAACTCACATTCATTTGAACCAGTTTCTAGGATTGTCAAAAGGGTCTGGCACTATGTTTCGACAGGTAATGTGTCCCTGAATGACCTAGTAAATCACTCCAAATGATTTAAGGAGTTGTAGAAGTTTGCTTCCTTTGAAAGTATATATACTTAAAGAAAAATGATACTTCCAAAATCTGCCGTTTACATATCCAAACCGGCATGAGATGTTTCTAGTTTTCTCAAATAGTTATCAGCTTCAGTCATTTCAGCTTGGTTCTTTTTTAAAGGTGTTTCACCTAGTGTCTCTGGCATTTTACACCTTACATAAAGTGTTTCTTGTCAACTAAAACTTCAAGATTTAAAGAGTTCAAAAGATCCCAGATGTCATAAGTGATCTACAACCTCGCTGCAAAAATGAGAGTTTCCATTTTCTTTACATTGCATCATCTGCTCATGGTCCTCAGAATGCTGCTTCATGAATAGACAATCAGGTGTGACCCACACTAACAATTGAAAATTCATTGCTGAGCTGTGTTGTTCAATCCTTTATCTTCAACCAAATGTTATTTTTATGTTACAAGTTCCTGGGAAATGACGAAATCCAGTTAAACTAACTTCCAAAACCAGCTGCAACCCAGACTGGCCGTTTGGCTACAGCTGTCATAGGGAAAACACAACCTGTGTTAGCAAAAGGTATTTAAACCACTTGCATTGCATTCCAATCTAAGCCTTTAAAACACTCAAAACAGGTCAGGAAGCTTGCAAGGATAGAAGATAACTTGTTTTAATCCTATATGAAGCTACAACCATGAGTACATTCTCAGGAAAAATACCATGTATTTTGAGGATCGAATATTCATAAAATGTCAGAAAATAAAGTTTTCAGCTCTTCAGATAGTATTTAGTATTAGTAGTATTATAAAGTAGTATTTCCTAATTTTTTTCTGCTTTAATCATATTAATATTTATGTCATTGTTTTTTGTAATGATTAAACAAGACATTCAAAGACACAACCTTGGACCTTTTGAGGAATAAGTAATTCATTTGCAGATTATTCTATGATGAAAATAATTGTTAGTTGCAGTCTTATGGAAGTGCTATAATAAGAAAGTGTGTGTGTTACCATTCTTTACAAGCCAATTTTAATATGTTTTGAAAAGCCTCAAACAATATTACTTGGAATAGTTTGACATTTAGTACAGGCATTTAATTACATTCCCATAAAAAAAACGAATTCTCCATCTCATTATGGTCGCAGTTTTAAACAAGTGGTTAACGGTTTAAATTGCAACTAAACAAAAATACCAAAACAACGACTAAAATGACTAGCTTTGGTTTAGAAAATGGTCATGGTTTGGTTTAAAATAGCATATTACTTTTGATACATTATTTAATTTGATGACATAACAAATATAATTCCATGTTGGTTTTTAATTTCACGTTAATATCATTATTCAGTTTAAAGCCATGCAGTAGTTATGTTAAACATAGTTAAATGTATTTCTCATGTAAAGTATTCCATTTAGAAGTTTTGTTCATCCAACACACTGTACTTTAATGATAATAATAAGAACAAGATCTTCCTTTATCACAAGTTGATTAAATACAAATCCAACGGCAGCCTTGGTTCAACAGGAGTTATTGCATTCCAGCTATGGCTCAGCTATAATGAGAATACCTTAGCCTGCTCTCACACCTGCAAACATCACCTCCCACACACACACACACACACACACACACACACACACACACACACACACACACACACACACACACACACACACACACACACACACACACACACACACACACACACACACACACACACACACACACACACACACACACACACACACACACACACACACACACACACACACACAGAGAGAGAGAGTACTGATGCTGCAGTATGCATGTTTGTTAATTGTAAGTTGTAAGTGGCTTGATTTGAATAAGTGGCCCTAATAAATCACCACTTGGAGGAGGTTTTGCAGATACTAATAATTAGCATGTTAACAAAATAACCTCCAGTTGTCAGGTCACTATCTGACTGGCAGATAAACACTTCAATTCACTTCTGCCAGTGAAACAGTTGAGGACAAATCAACAGATGTGATCAAATGATGCAGTATGATAATGCTTTGCTTGTAGGAGGAATAGTGAAAATACAATGATTTCATATTTATTTAAAACATTTCTGCATTACTGAAGGTGTTTTGCATTTATTTAACACCAAACAAAGTTGTCCTTGGATGAACGTGCTCACTCATTCATACAGTGAGTGCAGTGCAGCTGAACAAAGAGAAGAAGAGCAGAGATTTATGCTATTTGCATATTAAAGGATAAAGCCTGGATTAACAACTAAACCTGCAGGACCTGAAAACCCTGTGTTCTTTTATTTGTAATTTAAATTGGAATGGTCCTTTTGTTATAAATGTGCTTGTCCACGGCATCGGCCCTCCTGTAGGCATGATTTAATAAATGCCAATAGCATCTGATCGGACCTTGAATAGTTTCAGAATAAAAAATCATAAATGTTTTTTAACTCTGGTTTATATTGTATTCCAGTTCGTCCATTGTTCGGACTCGGATTTTGAAAGAAGTAAATAAATTCACTTTACTATGTCCCTATTTCTGGCATTTTGTTATCTCGTAATTGTTTGGTTAAATCCTGGAAGATGAATGCAAAATGAAAATTATTGATATTATTTGTGGACCATCAAGGAAAACATTTGTTGACAACTTTGCTTAACTGTTGTCACTGGCTGTCAGTCTTATATCTCCTCTTGAAATGAAAGTTTACCAATGCCGTAAATAAGAAAAAAAATCTTCAAGTTTGTAATCTTGAAAAAGTAATACCCTAACATTTTGGTCACCCTACCTCGGTTTACATGTGGATTTACAATGGTATTACGTGTTGCATTACTTCTATGAGGGAAAGTATATGAGAAGACTTCGAGGCACTAGGTTGGATATTTTTTTCTTATCTGAAAATTGTTTCATTATCCAAAAGCGCTACACATCCTCTTCTCACCTTCTCAAATATGAGGATGTGTTGCTTTTCTTTGTCTCATATCATGAGTCGGACGACCTTTATGTTTTGGGAGTGTTTGTCAGACAAATGTGTAGTGTGAAGACATCACCCACTAAATTGGAAAATATTTTAGACCAAAAAAAAATTAACCAACTAATTAAAGAAAATAAGATTAATTGCTAATTAATGATGAAAATATTTATTAAATGCCAATTACATTTGGTTGCAGACCTCAAATCAATACTTATAATCATTATCATCTATAAAAAAATAAGTGCTAATGGTATTGTTACTCCCCTATCTATGTTATGTCCCAGTAACAGAGTGCATTCACACCGACGTGCCCTGAGAGGAGGAAAATATGCCATCAGTGTGAGAGCGAGCGCTTGGCTGGATGTCTGTGAGATTTGTCATCCTCACAGAAAACAGATCCACAGCCACAGAGCAGCAGAGCACATACATGCACACTCACTAAGCACTCAGTTAAAAAAGAAACAGCCATGCCGCCTCTGGTCTCTCTATCTGAGGCCTGGCTGCAGTCTGTTTAAAATCATTGCCAGGTGTTCACAGTCAACCATGGACGCAGGAAGAGGGATTGGTGGGAGAGACGTCTAAAGTAAACACAAGGCCAGATCTGTGCATCTGCCACTTGGAGGGGGAAGAAATAATTAAGCAAGATGCAGAACATGGGGACACAGCCAGCAGCTATTGATCTGCATGTCGGCATCAATCCTAATCTCAAATGTATAGACCAACCCCAAGTGTCCACACACATCTGAGCAAGATTTGTACCAAAGCCCCATGCCTGCACTGAGAAAATAGTGTTGATCATCACCAAGAAGAGCGTGTCACACCTGATGTCGCCTTCAACAGATGCAAAACATCTCGAGCATGCAGGGATGAGAGGCCGAAGAGAGCACAAAGGACTGAAATGGAATCTCATGAAAATAAAGACAATCGATACCAAATGATAGCTATATTCTCTTAATAAAGGAATGTCAACAACAATCTTTTGTCCATAAGCCTGCTTTCTGTTGCGCTTTCTCTGCCACAAAACCGGAGTTTTCCTTTATTAAAAAGGAATGTTACAATACAATAATAAGCTATAACGGGAGATGTGAGTAATTGTTCAATTTACCTCTTTGGGTGAAAGCAGGAGTTCATTTGTGTCCGCAGTATCCCTCGAACATGCCACTTCTGACAGAGCCACGATGCCGCCTTGCGCTCGGGAGTCACAACTCCTTGGTAATTTCCGATAAACTGCTGGCGAATAATCAGGGAGGATGAGGACGGTTCTGTCAGATAACGCGCAACAGTGTGTAGAAAATCTGGAAATGTCAGTATAGATAAAGGAACCGTAAAAATGAACGTGCTTTAGAGTAGAGGATGAGCTGTTTGGAGGCGGCTGATCGGCTCCTGTGTGGCGGTGCGGCTCCTGCGCTCCCAGTCCTCCTCACTGGATCAATGGGTGTGTTTACAACGAGAGGGGGAGGACCGGCACCGCGCAGGAAATGAAGAGAGGTGGCGGGGTGGGGGGAGAATGCAAAAAGATGTGGAGGTCTCCCAAGGCAGAAGTTTCCTCCCACGCACATTAACAAACACATCTCCGTCTGATGTAGGTTCTTTAGGTTTAAATATTTCAAACTACACAATTTCATAAGCCTCAACTCAGGAACCTTTTAACAGTATAGTGCGAAATATCTATACTTTACTACTAATAAAGAAAGGGGAAAGTACTTTTTAAAGTAACAATGTTACTACTTTCTTGAGTGGCCAATTCCCATTTGTTGTGCTTGTTTATATCCGATTCCATGTATTTCAGAAGGGATGATGTACCTTTAACTTTACTACATCAGATTTAGATAATATAATACCAAATCAAAGAAAAAACACCTTTGGGTTGAACTCAAGGCATCAACGTATGGTGGGGGTAGCTCAGTCCACTGGGACAGGTTCAAGTCCTGAAACGACAGAGGGGCCCCTGAGCAAAGCATTGTTCCTACACTGCTCCCTGGGTGCAGAGACCTTTTCTTAAAGCAAAGCTTAGATATGATAATGTCACATCAGTCGTGGACAGTAAGAACATTTGTAGTAAAAGTTTGAGTAATTTAGTATTTGCATTTTAAACTAAAGGTATATAATATACAATAATGTCAGATCAGTAGCAAGAAAATGTAATCAATACTTTAGTATAGTTCTTGAGTATTTCTATGTTATGCTTTATTTATAAGTTCAAACAGGAACAACCATACAATTGTTAGTCTGTATACATAACCCAAATGCTCTAACTATATATACTGCAATGAGAGACGTATGGGAGAGTTTGGAAAGTTTTGAACCAATCATTTTAGAGTGTAACTTTAACTCTATATGTTGCATTTGTTATTTTAAATCTAGCTTTTGAAAGATGTGTTTAAAGACACACATGCACAAACTCATTGCCACTGTAGCTGATGGTAGGTTAGTAAAGTAAAATAAATGTTTTGTTTTTATGCTTGTGCAAAAACAAAAAATGACTGATACATTTTAAAAACAATATTGTGTTAAAGAGACTTGTTGTTTCATGGAGCCAAAGCAAACTCACCACAGGATGCCATAGACGTACAGTAAATCCCATAGGATTATAAAGAAATTGTGGTTTCTGGTTGGGGTAGCTGGAAACAGGAAGTCCAATTATATCCCTGGACATCTTGTGTGAGTCACATCTGTGGTCTCTTGTCGGGACTTTTGGCTGTGACTGCACTGCAGTGGACCCTCGAGGCTATGATGTTATTGTTTTGTTTGTATGTGCTGTGGTGATCGGATCGTTAACATACTCTCATCCGGTTTCCTGTCCCCCATCAGCTGCCTTTATTAAGACAGACATGACTCTATTATTGTAGCTTCGTTTTCAGGAGATCACAGCAGAGTGTTTCTTAGAGAAGAGTGGTTATCTGTGAACAGAAACTCATTATGGCAGCAAACGCTCCATGTGACAGGAGAGACATCTAGTGGACAGTATCTGTGTGGGACTAAAAGTGCCGAAGATTGAAAGCTTAAACCCAAGGGAATAATTCATTTATCTGTTTTCTGTTGTGTCTGGTTGAATTGGCTTAATTTCCTTGTTGTTTTGGGGTCTCAGATTGTGTGTTGTATTTGCACTATCCTCCTTTAAATGCACAATTTTATCGTTGTAACTTTAATTTTTTTATATTTCTATTCTATGCTATTTTAAATTTGTTTCTATGTCTTTTACTGGTAACTGTATTCTATGTGATATTTTCTGTGAGTATTTTAAGAGAAGTGAAGCACTTTGAAATGCAATTATTGTATGAAAGGTGCTATACAAATAAAGGTTATTATTATTATTATTATAAATAAAATACAAAAGGTATTTAAGAACAATACATTATGTCTGGCAGTAAATGCTACATGAGACACTAGAGACACCTAGTGGACAAAACATTTTTAAGAAGTAATCCAAACTGGCAAACTACATACACAAATGCATCTTTTTCCTATCTGCTTTTTATTTAAATGTGTTTCTCATGGTTATTTGTATTCTATTTTATTTTAAGTTTATAATTATTATTTGTTGTAGTTCAAATATTGTGCAAAAATAACATGTGAGTGAATATAAAGTGTAAGGTACAGATGCTATCAGATATCAATCACTAAAACCTGTCTAGTTGATGCCAAATCACTTTCTTCTACTTAAAAATAACTCAATAATGTTAATAAGTAAAAACATGGTCACATCCTTAACACAACTCAGTAATAACTCTCACTCATTCTGGTTTTTGCAGTCGTCAGCTTTTACTGTAAACCACATCATTGTACTACAATTCAGATTAATTAGTGTACTTTTAACTTGACTATTTCAGAATCAGATTATAATATACTGAATATCACCATCAAATCAACTATGACACTGTTCCTAATACTATGGATGCAGATACCTTTTCTTAAATCAAAGTACACTCAACTTTATTGTCAATCTTCTTATGTATAACATTATAGACTATGTATATATATATCAACAAGGCCTTGTCTCCCAGAGATCTGCCGCTCACTGGATATTTCCCCTTTTTCGGACCATTCTCTGTAAACCCTAGTGATGGTTGTGTGTGAAAACCCCAGTAGATCAGCAGTTTTGGAAATACTCAGACCAGGCCGTCTGGCACCGACAATCATGCCATGTTCAAAGTCACTTAAATCCCCTTTCCTATCCGTTCTGATGCTCTGTTTGAACTTCACCAGGTCCTTGACCATGTCTCCATGCCTAGATGCATTGAGTTGCTGCCATGTGATTGGCTTATTAGATATGTGCATTAACGAGCAGTAGAACAGGTGTACCTAATAAAGTGGCCAGTGAGTGTACACACATACATAATCAAACATAGACACACATTTTCACATGCACACATTAAAGGTGCAGGTACGTTTGAGAAACCGGCTCGAGATACACTTTTTGTTATATTCCATGGAATGCTCTTAACATCCCGATAGCAATGAATATCTAAAGTGCTTTGACAAAAAATACATTAAAAAATGTCATCTGTGGAAGCCGTAGTAGTGCTGTAAAAAGCACGACAAATCATTTTAGCCGGACCGGCTAAAATAACTGGATGGCCTACCTGCCTGTCAGCCTTCCATCTGTGCACAAACTTATCTCGTGCCCTCATTGGTCATGTGCATGTTCGTGTGTGTTGGTGGAGGGGCTCTGTAAGAAGCAGATTTTTTCCGGTTGTGTATTTTCAAATTCTAGCGCACTCGAGATGGTTTCTCCAAAATTACCTACCCCACCTTTAAGAGGCATACATAGAAGGCACAACAGACAATTTATACATAAACAAAATAACAAATAACAATCACTTTAAAATGGATGAGGATGGATATATTACAACAGTTATACTGTGTGTGTGTGTGTGTGTGTGTGTGTGCGTGCGTGCGTGCGTGCGTGCGTGCGTGTATGTGTGTGGGAGGTGATGTTTGCAGGTGTGAGAGATGCTGCAGTATGCAAACATGCATACTGCAGCATCAGTACTCTGTGTGTGTGTGTGTGTGTGTGTGTGTGTGTGTGTGTGTGTGTGTGTGTGTGTGTGTGTGTGTGTGTGTGTGTGTGTGTGTGTGTGTGTGTGTGTGTGTGTGTGTGTGTGTGTGTGTGTGTGTGTGTGTGTGTGTGTGTGTGTGTGTGTGTGTGTGTGTGTGTGTGCGCGCGCGCGTGTGCTTTAGGGCTGAACGATTAATCGACTTTAAATCGAAATTGCGATTTGCAATGATGCGATTATCGAATCGCAAAGCCTGCGATTTAAAAAAATCTTTCTTCTTGTGTGTCAGTCATCCACACCAATCAGAAGTGCTGTGCTCCACATGTACCAGACATTTTTAACCAATCAGAAGTGGCCCATGATAGAAGGTGATAGACAGATTGATCCAATCACCCGCCAAGTATTTTTGAAAGGTTTGGTGAAACAAAGCATCTGAGTCAGGTTAGTAATGCTCCATCACATGTTTTACATCTATTACAGGGTGAATCTTAAACTGAAGCTTGACTTTAAAGCAACCCAATGGAAGTTTCATGTAAGTTTAGTTATTTCACTCGTAGCTCGGGCTGTGGGGGTGCTAGAGACGGGAGCATGTTGATGCGACCTTCCTAGCCGGAGATATGGCCGCATTTTACAATAAACTTCTGTTGGGTCGCTTAAAAACAAGTATTGCAAATCGCAATCGCAATATTTGTCAGAAAAATTTGATTTTTTCCAAAAATCGTGCAGCCGTGTGTGTTAAGGTCCAGGGGGAGAGAGGGGAGGGAGGGGAGAGAGTTCAGCATCCTGACAGCCTGGTGTAAAAAACTGGGTAACACTTTATATTAAGGTACACAAATTAACCATCAACTAGTTGGTCATTAACATGCATATTAGCAGTATATTGGCTCTTTATTAGTCATTATAAAACACTTATTAACGCCTTATTATACATGACCATATTCCACAAGTAATAAGCCATTAGCTGAGAGATTTTCCTCAATAACCCTCTAATTAGTGCTTATTTATTGCAAGTAATGAAGTTGTTGTACATGAGTTTCGGTCTTAATATGCTCTGCTCAATATGGGCCTAATAAGGCAGTAGTACCACAAGAATAGTAATTGTCCCATAATAACACTTAACAAATATGAGCTATTCTTATGTAACAAGACATGAAACTATAAGTGTTAATTAAGTCTAAATAACTCAAAATTAGGTATTTCTATCTAAGAACATGTTCCCTATTTTAAAGTGAAGTCTTGTTCATAACCAATAAGCTAGTAGTTTGAATCTAATTAGGTATTTCTATCTAAGAATATGTTCCCTATTTTAAAGTGAAGTCTTGTTCATAACCAATATGTAGTAGTTTGACTCTTATTGACCTGAACAGGTTCCCTATTCTAAAGTTGCCTGCTGAAAAAGTTGCTACACTTTGTAAGTACATTATAGCACACAACTACTGAAATTAACCTCAACAGTACATGATCAAAGTAGGCACACGTTGAAATATCTGTTTTATTAATGAACCACTAAAGAGAGGTTCAGACACATGTACCAAAACATATCAAGTTTCACCAAGGTTGAGAACACATACTTTTTTAATAAAAACCGATTTTTAACCGATGTTATGCATTTGTGATCAAACTGTGTGACCTGCTTGTATGTACTTACACACTAGGTGTACTGTTCTCTCTATGTGTTGTGCTATCTCAGTGTGAACATAGATTAAACAGCCAGCCAAACTCTTTTGAGAGCCAGGGAATGAGCAGCCATGCTCCTTTATTGAATTATTTGTAGTCCACTGACATTTAAACGGAGTGAAACTATAAAAAAGAAGAAGTTACAAGGCACGTAATGATCTCATTCATGCAAGTGTAGCATACACAGAGTAATACATAGGACCGATAAGTGTAAACAAGGTAAATATACCTAATGCTAGCTGTGCAATAAGCATTTATACAGGCTAGTATGGCTAACGCTAGCATGTATGCTAAAGTTACCGTGTATGAAGGAGCAGTATCCCGGGGAGGAAAGAGCCGTGGACAGGGGAGAGGCCAGACGGGGTCCAGAAGTGCGCCACCCAGGCGCCGATGACAGCGTGGGCGACGTCGGAAGCCGCCGTCGAGGCAAACCGTGAGCCACGGTTAGAGGAGAGGCCAGACAGGGTCCCAAAGCGCGCCACCCACGGGCCGACGAAAGCATGGGCGACGTCCGAAACCGTCGAGGCGAGGGAAGAGGCCAGACAGGGTCCCGAAGCGTGCCACCCACAGGCCGATGGAAGAATGGGCGACGTCCGAAACCTTTGAGGCGAGGGGAAACGGGGTCCCGAAGCGTGCCACCCAGGCGCCGACGAAAGCGTGGCCGACGTCCGAAACCGCCATCGAGGTGCTGAAACAGTGAGAGGGTCCACACGAGGCCAGCCTAAACATGGCCGAACCTCCTCTCAGGCACCGGAACAAGCTCAAAAGGGTCGTCCCGTCCACGATCAAAAACAGGTAGGTGAAATTGTGAGAGACTCCACACGAGCTCGACCAGACATGGCCAAACCTCCTCTCCGGCACCACAAAAAAAAGGGTTAACAAATGGATGTTAACAGATGGATGTCGTCACCCGTTAGCTGCTAGCCGTTAGCTGTTAGTCGTTGTTGTTAATAATAATTTCAATTTTTATAGCGCTTTTCAAGAGACCCAAGGATGCTTTACAATGGGAAACAAAACAACAAAATAATAATAGTCACAAGGATACACAGGTTATAAAAAAAATAAAAAAAATAAAAATAACCGGTTGCTGGGTACTGCATTTTAGCTGAGGCCAAAGGCCAGGGTGAACAGATGGTGTTTGAGTTGTTTTTTGAAAGTGTCCAGAGGGTCGGCATTCCTGATAGCAGAGGGGAGAGCATTCCAGAGGGTGGGATCTGCGACACTGAAAGCCCTGTTGCCAAAGGTTTTCAGCTTGGAGCGCTGGATGGAGAGCAGCCCGTTGTCGGAGGACCGCAGTTGACGAGAGGGGGTGTAGGGCTGAAGGAGGTCAGAGATATAAGCAGGGGCTAGGGAGTGGAGAGATTTGTAAGTTAGCAGGAGGAGTTTGTTCTGGATGCGTGACTTGACCGGGAGCCAGTGAAGGTGGATGAGGGTGGGGGTAATGTGTTGCCAGGGCTTAGTGTGGGTGAGGAGCCTGGCTGCAGAGGTCTGGACGTACTGGAGCCTGTCCAGGGCTTTGCTGGTGACCCCGAACAGGACTCCATTGCAGTAGTCCAGGCGTGAGGAGATGAATGTATGAATGAATGTTTCTGCAACGGGGTCGGGGAGAGAGGGCCGGAGTCCGGAGATGTTTCGAAGGTGGAAGAACGCAGTTTTGACCGTCGACCTGATGTGGGAGTTGAAGGTGAGGTTTGAGTCCAGAGTGACGCCCAGGCTGCGAACCTCAGGGGAAGGGTGGACAGGTTCAACAAAGACTCGTTAGCCGTTGGCTGCTAGCCGTTAGCTGTTAGTCGTCGTCGTTAGCCATTAGCTGTAAGCTCTTAGCTGTCGCTGTCGTCGGCCCCAGAGCCTCTGCTAGGTGGGGTGCCTCTACCAGGGAAGGTGCCACTGCGTGTCAGGGCCAGCACCTCAGGGGTAAAACACCGGGCGGCCAGGAAGAACTGGTCAGCTTCTTCGGCTAAAGCGTGGGGCTCAACACTAGCCGTGTTAGCGAGCGCTGGCTGGTCATGCGGCCGCATGTCCCAAATAAACAGTTCCATGAACAAGAAGTTGGGTTCTTCCGTACCTAGCAGGTCGTGCATCATCTCCATGTGGTTAGAAGGCTTGCGAACCGAGCCTCAGTCCATGTGAACGATGCAGCCGCAGGCGTCTCCAAAAATCTCCGGCAGTTTGAGAAAAACTGCGTTTTTTGCCATGTTCGGTTCAGTCTCGGATACTTCTGCCAGACTTATGTGAGGGTCACCAATGTAGTGCCGAGAAACGGGAGTCGGAGAGCCAGTGGAGCCACGGGAGTCGGAGTCGGTGTAACGAAGGTATAAAGTTAGGTTTATTGAGCATCGGAAACACACCTGTAGTCAGCTTGAAGCCCGGGAAGAGAAGGGTAGAGAAGAAAGGAGCGCACACAGTAAGTACAGTCAACAACATGTGTCCGTGCGGAACAATACCCCCAACCCGTAGTTCCATGAGTGAATTATGTCAACCACTACACAGTGTTGTGACTCGACAGATATGTTAGGTTAGGTTATGTTAGTTATGTTTTTACTCTAGTTTTGTGTTTGGTTCTTGTCACTTCCTGTTTTTATTTTGAAAGTAATCTTTCCTCTCATTCCAGATCCCACATTTCCTGCCTTTGTGTGTTTCCCGCCCGTGAGATTCCTGCCCTGATAGTTTTCACCTGTGCCCATCCCCCTCACCTATATATAGCCCTGGCGTTCCTTTGTAAGTTTGTTATGTTTCATGTCGTGAGAACCTGGGCCTTTTTTACTCCTGATACCTACCTTGAGATTTAGACCTTTTGCCAAGTGAGTTTTTGTGTTGCTGTACAACTTAGCTTTGGTTATTTAACTGCTTTCTATTTTTTGAAATTAGTTTTTATTATTAAAGAACATTCTATTTTTGGACAACTGTCTTCGAGTCCTGCTTTTGGGTCCTGCGTCCTGTGTCTCGGTTCATAACACACAGTGAACATTATGCCTGTCAATTCTGACGTTACGTCAACAGATGGCGGTGTTGGAATGGGATCGGTAATGGAAAAAAGGATTGGCCAAGAGATGGAAATTGTTTATTGTAAACTCTGAAAAAGGAAGAAACTTAAAATGCAAACAAGCTAATAAGTTAATGGAAAGACTGAAAGAGCTTATGAATTAAAAGGACAATGCAAAGGAAATACAGTTAAAACTGGATGCATTGATTAAGTTCTGTGATGAATTAAAGGAAAGTCACGAGTCTTTGGTGAACCTTCCACTGCATGAAGAAATGGAAAAGCAAAAGCAGTGGCTGCAACAAAAGATGCAAATATTTGATGCATTCATACAAGATGTAAATGTGTGGTTATCTAAAGGTGGACAGTCAAACACACACTCTATTATGGGAAGTGCCATAAAATAAAGTGTTAACTTGGATAACATCGGACCTGATAACAGTGTTTCAAAGCACAAAACTATATATTCATCACATGCATCATCTATATCCTCTGCTCGAATTAAAGCTCAGGCAGAAAGAGCTGCTTTAATCAAAAGGGCTGCAGCACTGAATATGCAACATGAACTGGATGCCCAACTGGAACAGTTAAAACAAAGCCAATAACAGTTAAAACGAAAGAAAAAGCAACTGGAATTACAAACTGAACTGGCAGCAGCCAATGCCAGGATAAATGTGCTCAGGATGGGTTCAAGAAACACCTCCAGAGTATCAGATGGGATGAACTCTTACTTCAGAAACACAACAGCAAGATTCAATCCACATTCAACTGAATACTTACCTCATCAAACCCAAACCTCTATTCCAGGGCAGAAGACTTTCAACCAACAACCTGGTGTGTTCACACACAAGACCATGCCCATACCATTTCCAAGCACACCATTCCTGTTCAAGAGGACCTGACACATAGGCCTTACTTGAAAGACAACAATGTTCAATCAATTGACTCTGGCATTGACCTACTCATTGGGACAAATGCATCCAAGGTACTGGAACCTTGGGAGCTAGTCAACAGCCAGCGAGATGGAGCATACACTGTAAGTGTTACGCCCCTGATAAAAGGGAAGAAGTTAGGTTTCATTCTCCGATACTTTACTCGAGTGAGGAAAGTGCCACGAAACCCCCCAGATATGTGGGCGGAGACAAGAGCAATCAATCTCCGTCTCCCAGATCAAGGCCATCTAGTCGATCACAGTTTAACAGATCACACGTCTCCAAAACGAACACAAACAATCACAGACAGAATACCTTCTCATCCTTTCCAAACATCCTAAAATTCAAATACATTAACAAAGGTCAAAGGTAACAGTTTAAATACTGTCAATATTACGAAAACAATCTATTACACACTCCCCTGTTAAATTTGATGTCGCCCCGACATCTCCAAATCTATAAACTAAAGATTTTAAACCTGAAATGTTCAATTTGGTCTTGAGGTGTGTCAATAAAGTGATCAATTTTGGCATGAACACAATAAATCTACTGTTTCTGTTTGTGTCAAATGGTCTCAGTCCTACCATTCTCTATAATACACTGTCCATGTCTGTTTTATGCCTAGTATCCCTGCACATATGGTAGGGAAACTTGAAATGGATTTGTCCACATTGTCACTAGTTGACCTTCCCTAAATAAACTTGGTTGATACTGGCAAAGCATTCCATTAGCATGTGCTGCGCAATAGCATGTTGGAGTCCCAAGTTGATCATAAGTGAAGAATCTAAGGGCTCGCCCTTCCCACCTTGGTAGATCATCTCTTTGCTCCCTTTCATCTCCACCTGAATCTGAGTATGGGGATGTTGGGTTCTCATTCTGTGCTTCCTCAACAGGTTGAACATCTCCACACTCACAATTTTCCTCTGGCAGCATATCTTCTTGCTGTGTATCAGACTCTTGTGCGTTTGTTATGGGCATCTCTTTAACCTCAGGCTCATCTGTACTCAACACTGGTGTGTTCTGTTCAGCACCATCTTGTGAGTTAGACTGCTCCATGGTTACATCAATAAAGGGCATTTGAGAATGTTCTACTGGCTTGTAGTAGTACTCAAATTCCTCTTCGTCATATTCTTGTTCTTGAGCTGTGTCTTCAGCAGCTGTCTCTGTCATCCTTCTTTCATTATTTTGCTTGGACACTGTCTTTGGCTGAATTTCCAGAGGTAAGTGATCACAAGGTAGCGACAGATTGCGATGCATTATTCTCGATCTTCCTCTTCCCTGCTCACGTCTGATTTCATAAACTGGAATGTCACTCCTTTCTTTTTTTCTGTGACTCGTCTTGTTTTTCTCCTGCTTTCTGTGACATTGCTGTCTTCTGCTGTACCTTTCAACAAGTCATAAAGTGGTCCAGCAATTCGGGAAAAGTTCTGTATGTATTGTCTGTAGTAGCTTAGCAAGCCCATGATAGCTCGAAGCTATCATGGGCAGGACCCACATTTTTCGGTCTCTTATCTTTCAATATTCTCACAGCGATGGTGTCATCTTGATCGATTTTGCTACCTTCGGCAGAAACAACTCTTCCCAGATATCGAACCTCACGCTTCAAAAGTTCACACTTGCTGGGCTTCAATTTGATTCCATATCCTCTCAACAGCTGTAGCACTTTTCTGAAATGGTTCACATGGTCCTCAAACGATTGACTGTACACAAGTGTGTCATCCAAATAGGGGATGCAGATGTTGTCTCGCACTTCTTCTAAACACTCTTCCATGCACCGCTGAAAGGCTGCTGGTGCATTCATCAGCCCAAATTGAATTCTTATCCATTCATACAGGCCCCACGGCATCACAAATGCAGTTAAAGGTCTGCTGTCTTTATCTATAAAACTCTGATGGTAGGCCTTCACTTGGTCTAACAATGAAAACCAAGTATGACCGCCAAGACTGTCAAGGATGCCCTGCACTCGGGGTATCTGTTGTCTGTCAGGGTGTGTCTTTTTGTTTAACTCTCTGTAATCTATGCAAAGACGTAAGCTGCCATCTTTTTTTCTTACACAGACAACAGGTGAGGCATATGGTGAGCTGGATTTCTTTACCCATCCTTGTGCAATAAGGTTATGTAGATAGTTTTTCATCTCCTTATATAGTGGCTTTGGAACAGACGCGTACGTTCGTGCTACAGGATCTGTGTCTGTAAGGGATATGCTCAACTTCAGCTTCTCAATACATCCAATATCATCTGACTTTGAAAAAGATGAACATTCCTCATGTCTTGCACCATTACTTTCTCGGTTTCACTTAGATGAATCAGATTAATTGGTGGATCCCATGGAATGTCAGCATCATGTTCACTCTTTGCATTCACTTGATTGACTGACACTGGAGGATGCTGATTTGATTTCTCTAACACTGTAGTGGGATACACAGCCTGGACTTGCTGCACTCTGCCCACAACAGTTCTTCCTGCCAACTCAATATCGTGATCGGTGGGGTTTTGCACATCGAGAATAATGTAAGATGAAGCACCACTTTTAAGCATCACCAATGTATCACAAAACTCAAGGCCTTCAGCCCACTGAGGATTTATGTCAGGCTCGAAGATGAGTGTAGTGTCTTTCTTCAGTGGCTGTGTCTTTACTTTACAGTCAATTTCAACAGAAGAGTGTTTAGGAACCATGACTTTACCTTTTGTGGTTTTTACCATATAGTCACATGACTGTTCTGTAGTCACTAGGTCAATGAAGGCTGTGACATTATTTTTCTCAAGACTGGGAATAGCTGCTGTTAAAGTCTCATGCAACTGCTCTCTTCTTCTAACATCCATCTGTTCTGAAGTGCTGGTTTTCACTATTCGCTCAATGACATTGTAGCCTAGAATAGGCTTTGAGAGAGATCTGCCTTTCATCACTAGCATGGGGACAATAAGTTCTTTGGGATCAGCTCCTTCTGCAGCTAATCCAAAAGTTTGTGTAAGGCATGCTCTCTCCGCTAGCAGCAGTGATGTTCAAATTATCCGGTGCATCCAGTAACTCTGAAACATCTCTTAGCTTCTCATGTGGCAAATGTCTCTTTTTCCATTTTTCATCAACAATGCAGACTTGGGAGCCTGTATCCCACAAAGCTTTAGTTTTACAGTCTTGGATGTAGCACTCAACTATACACCTTTTTCCTACCAACGCCACAAGACAAGAATGGCTTTCCTCTTTTCTGGTGTGGGCTGTGCTTGCACTTGGTTGAGAGCACTGATTAACATGTGTGTGAGGGGGCTGCTTGCATTTTTTGTAATGTTTTGGCCAATGTTCAGTTTGACAGGTTTTAGAGCAGTCTTCTTTACACAATGCACATTTTCTGAATTTCTGTTCGTTTTTTCACTGCGGTTGGCCACTGCTGGGTAAGTAGTTTATTTTTATTTTGTCTCTCTGCTTCGTTGGCACAAGCAATGTTAACTTTTTCGAGGAGCACCTCATCACTTGATGTTGTCTGTTGCAGATACGGCTGAAGATCACTTCTAATGCTGTCATTTTGCAGGCCTGTGAGAACAGTGTGGAGAAACATACTCTGTACGAGGACAGGATCATATCTTAGACCAGATTCTGCCCCCTGTGAAGCAAACAGAATGTTCTGTCTTAAATCCAGAGTGCGGATCAGGAAGTTTTGTGGAGTCTCCTTGTTATTTTGGACCTCTGAGATCAGTTTGTACAGTTCTGTAGCTCCTTTTTCTTGGTAATGGGACCTGAGTATCCTCCTCAAGGTAGGTAAAGTCAGGTTGATTTTTCCCTCTAAATAGCTGCGTAGTTGTAGGCCTGGTGGTATAGAGAGGCGAAGTCCCGCCCATCTACTTCCGACCCATGGGACCCCGGAAGCGGAAAATTATACATTGACGTCAATGGAGAGAGAAAAGTCATCTTTCGATCCCGTTTGAATTGTGCCACGAATGACACATATGATGTTTGTCAAATTAAAAGAACATTTTGCAAGTCAAAAAAATAAAAATGTGTCGTAAAACTGTGAAGTTACAATTTTTGTGTGAAACCGCTCAGTGAACTACAGGTCTCTGGGCTCGCACAATACGCGTCACCATCACAAAGATGGCTGTCACGTTAGCAAATTTCACCTGTTTCTTTCAGAATGAGGCGAAAAAGTATAAAACGAGGTGAAAATCACTACAAGTCTGGGCATGTTGAGAGCTGTACATACACGAAAGGGAGCGGTTCTGTAAGAGCCAGCATGCGGGACCGGCTTTACAAGGTTTCAGGTTTTCTTACTTCTTCCTTCTCTCTGTCTATACCTGTGTACTCTCATGTTCCGATTAACCCAGCTTCCCCAAATTTCTTTCTTTTTGGTGTCTATATACACCGGGATCCGGAGTCATGGATGATCCTGCGGTCCTGTGTCCTGGATCGCGAGCCCTGGATCGCGAGTCGTGGCTGTGGTCCTGGATCATAAGTCCTGGATGGATATACTCGTGGATTCATCTTCCTATTATACACACATGCATTTCCATACATTTGGACTACCTATGTTGCAAATGTATTATCTTTTCAATTTACACACGGCATCTATTGCACATCTGTCCGTCTTGGGAGAGGGATCCCTCCTCTGTTGCTCTCCCTGAGGTTTCTCCCATTTTTCCCTTTAAACTGTGGGTTTTCTCTGGAAGCTTTTCCTTGTACGATGTGAGGGTCTAAGGACAGAGGGTGTCGTATTGTCATACTGATATTCTGTACAAACTGTGAAGTCCACTGAGACAAATGTAACATTTGTGATATTGGGCTATATAAATAAACATTGATTGATTTCAGTGAGTAATATGAGTGCAATGTTTAAGGTTAATGTCAGCTAGCTAACAAGGTACACTAACGTGTTTTGTTTTAGCAACTAGTTTTCTCCTTAAGAACTTCGTGGTGTCTGTGTATGCTGTGGATAACATTAGTGTTCACAAGAACAAGATACACTCCCGTGTTTTGTTTTAGTTGCTCTTCAGATTGAAGCGGCCAGTTTTATATCGACTATATGTGTGATCTCCTTTTTACATCTCGTTGTGTCATTTGAGTTTATTTGCTGTGTGTAGATTCAAGGATTTTGGTTATCTTGTCCAGGGATGCAAACTTGTCACCTTTCGGCGAAATTCTACGTTTTGAATCCAAAATAGGTCGTTTGTGTGATTCATGTAGATCTGTAATAAAAATATTTTGGGGTCTGGGACCCGGATTAATGTGCGGCCGCGAGCTTTTTTTATATATTATAATGAAGCGCGAGCTGTGTGCTCGAGTCTTCCTGCCTGTCGGCTCTGCTCATGATGTATAATAAGCCTCTGCTGCTCGGCGATGATGGTCTATCTTCAGCAGCTACATTACCTACATTACCTACGGTGCGTTGGTAGTTAACTGTGCGTCCGGAGTCACTGTGGCACAGACTGGACCGCTGGTGAACAGCTGTTAGAACGGGCCGTTCGGGTGTTCAGAGTAGAGCTCCCTGTCGGAGCGGCAGAGCGTGATGTGCATTGAAAAGTTTTTTTTTCCCGTCGCAATATTATCGTTGAGCTAGCTAACTAGCATACATTGTCACTATCTGCTAACGTTAGCTTTAGCCTTCGTTTTCTAATCGTCTTTCTCATAGGCTATAAACAGAGGTGGTATACGTATATATCTTGTACTTGATTAAAAGTAGAAGTACTCAGTTCTTGTACTTGAGTAAAAGTAGAAGTAGCCTACTCAGATCGTGTAGGCTACTTGAGTAAAAGTAGAAGTACTCAGATCTTGTACTTGAGTAAAAGTAGAAGTACCAGAGTGTAGGAATACTCTGTTACAGTAAAAGTCCTGCATTCCAAATGTTCCTCAAGTAAAAGTAGAATAGTATTATTATCAAAATATAGTGAAAGTAGCGACAGTAAAAGTAGTCATTTTGCAGATTGGTCCATTTCAGAATAATATGATATGTTTTATAATGATTGATCATTAAAGTGTTATCAAAGCGGGTAAAGGTGCAGCTAGTTTGAATGACTTTGTATACTGCAGGGTAGCTTGTGGATTTACTCCAGGTGGAACTAAAGTCTGATTTAACACTTGATTATATTTCACATCATTCATCCACATCTGTAAAGTAACTAAAGGGATTAAATACATGTAGTGGAGTAAAAGTACACCATTTACCTCTGAACTGTAGTGGAGTAGAAGTACAAAGTAGCAAAACATTGAAATACTTAAGTAAAGTACAAGTATCTCAAAATTGTGCCCAATTATATTACTTGTTGAGTTTATGAACTTAGTTACTTTACACCAGTGGCTATAAAGATAGAAAGACTAAGCCTTGCACAGAGGCATGAAAATACATTTTCAAAATGCTCAACAGTGCTGCCAAAATTATAAACTGACTGCTACACAATTAAAATAAATGCTTTTTATATATTTCTATTAGATGTGACTCTATGGTGTTTCTTTTATTATTAACACTGCTGCTTTAGTTGTTCTGACTGCTAAAATCCTCTGTTATTCCTCATTTTAAAGCCGATATTCTGTGGGGTCAGGGGGCTCGGATCCTTGTCACCTTTTTCATACCTGATGAGTTTGCATCCCTGTTGTCAATTTGTTTGGTTATCGAGGCACAGCTGTGTGTGACTCCCTCTGGTACACTGGTATGTGTTTTCCTAATGTAGAGAGCATTGATTAATTAATAAACTACACACTGACTCTAGATCCTGACCAAATCCTTTTTTGTTGAACAAATGTTTTTAAAAAATGTATTGTATATTATATAACAGCTGCACATCACAGACCGGAGTCTCTGCTACTGTGGACCACAAAGGAGGCGATTATCATCCCCATCCCCAAAGACCCTGCATGGCATGGAAATCTCCTCCTCCTGGAACAATTCTACACCCAGCATATGCTCCCTGTGTTGGCCAGTAGAGAGGAGTACATTTAAATAAACTATATATATATATATATCATATATAAAAATGATTACAATATAAGGACAGGAAAAAAACAACAATTAAATAGCTACATATTAACAAATTAATTGTTATATATATATATATATGTATGTATGTATGTGTATATGTAAATTGTATAATTTTATTTTTCGTAATTGGGATTTCTCTTTTGTCCACTCAAATACACTTGGCCCTTTCTCTTTTCCATGTGGAAAATGGCAGCTGCATATTCTGCTTTTCTCATCTGGCTCCCTGTCTGCTCGTCTACAATGAGACAATTATATAATTAATTACTAATCATTTAAACCTGTTATTACCAATATTTCACCAATTCTTCATGTAAACTTAAGAGCACAGCTGTATGTTGAGTATGTCAACTTTGCTTGGTTCATCTTACTGGGGGGCAGCTACATGGATGTCGGTGCAGTCCACAATAATTTTGCAGTTGAAGGCAGAATGAATTTATTATTGACTCAGAATGAAGCACAACTTCATGTCATACAATACATTGACTTTATTTGTAATTGTGTAAAAATATATGAATATTGATTAGCAAGCAGGACCTGCAGGAACAGAGAATGGTGATGGATGGAGCTGGGAAGAGAGAAGAATAAAGAAAACAGATCAACTTTATTATCGGATATTAAAAATTCAATTTCAAAACAAGTTGCCGCTCCTACAGTTTTCTAGTATGTAAAGATGATTTCACATGACCAATGCAAAATATCACACTCAATACATGTGTGTCTCTGGGGGGTGCATTGTGCCTCTGATGTATATAAATAATACACCATAACCAAATACTATTACGTACAGTGGAAATCAGGTTGCCAGAGCAGGTCAGTCCAGTGTGCATGTTCTTCAGGGTCTCAGCAGTTACAGGTGAGGTAAAGAAAAATAAAAGAGAAAAAGGTCAGTAACAACACTAAAGTAACAACACTGAATTATAATTATCTCTTTTAATAATTTTCTCTCAGTAATCACTCAACTACTGTCTTTCCAACAAACAGATTGACTCACTCTCACTATCATCCCAATGAAACACGTCCAGAAGAATGTCATGCAAAGCTGCCTGCCTTCCTTCCTTCCTTCCTTCCTTCGACTCTCCCTGAACTGCCTGATCTTTTAATGTTCAATGTTAACCATTTGTGCAGATAGCATTAAGTAGAAAATATGCTAATGTGGCGTGAGCCTACCTCCCGCCCCCTTAGCACCTGGTGGAGGGGGCGATAGGCTACCCTTCAAATGTTTAACAAAATACTTACCATCATGACTACTCTTACTGTTTAACATTTTGGTTTACTTCATGTTAAGGCTAATACAAATGACAAGGCTAAGTAATGTAATGTAATGCTAACTAACATGCTCGCTACTAGCTAGGTAGCTAACTTGACTGTTCCATGCAAAACATGTATATTATCTGATATGTTTGGTCCAACGACTCCTGGTCCTTTCATCAGACGGGAAGCGATAGAACGAGCAAGTGGTATGATCTCTTCTGTGATTACAACCTGGTACAAAGTACACAGGCATCTTGTAAAAGTGAATTTATTGGAGCAATCTTATATTTATAGAGCTCCTGCGGATGATGTCACATATGCTGGTCACGTGACGAGAAACGAAGGGGGCAGCCATTTTGGCAGTAATCGCGTTAGTAAATTCATTGGCAGGCACTGGCAGACTGTCGAGGATGGTGGATAACTGCTGTGCACCAGGTTGCACAAATAGGCGTGGGAAGAAGAAAGGTGTATCTTATTATCGCATTCCAAAAGACGCGGAGAGGAGGGAAAAGTGGATCGCAGCGATTAAAAGAGCCAGGAGCCGTCTGAACAAGACTGAAAGATGGGACCCCCCGGCCGTTTGCTTTCGCTTATGCAGTGATCACTTCATATCAGGTGGGTGAAGGAATACATTACAATGCTACAAAAAGTTTCTGGTCAGTTTAATTTTTACCGAAGTAGAATCTAGCACCCAGTTATTATAGCTAACGGACTCTGTGATGTCCCTTTTTAACTCAACAAGTGTGGCTCTGGTGCAGCCTAGCCAGTTAGCTTGTAGCAAGCTAGTGGTAAACAAACCCGTGTTGAAAATATTCCTCGGGACTCGGGGAGAGCAGCTCTCCCCGAGTCCCGCTGTGCAGTTGCAGTGGGCTCCCAGCACAACACCGTCGTTCCTGACCACCACCCATGGCTTTAGTTGACTTTCATTAAGCCTTTGGGAGTGATTAACCTATATATGAAATTCAAAAATAGATAAATAAAGGTTAAAAACGCCAGCCACTTTGGTTGAGTACGTTCAAAAATACAAACTAGTTTCAGACGCACTGCAGTAGCTATCCAAGCTAATAAACAAACATGCTAACGTGACACTGCCGTAGCTAGACAAGCTAATAAACAAACAATGCTAACGTGACACTGCCTATCAAACTGGAATAATTTAATACTTACCCTTGCAGTGATGATGCCGAAGTTTTTGGATGTAAGACTCCACAGTTGAATGTTGTTTACGAAGCCGGACTGACACCATTTGTAAGCCTCCAAGCTTTTGTAAGCTCTGAGGGAGTCTCCTGAGTACACTGATGGAAAGCTTACAAGATAGCTGTGGATGTCCGCGTAGCGCAAGTCGGGTACATCGTCTTCAGAGCAGGAGGTTATGCTCTTGAAAAGCACACCGGGTGCATTATATGGGTCGCTTATATTTAATCTTTCTAATTTTGTACTATAAAGCCGAATTTCACTTGAATTAAAATGAGATGTATACTCGCACGGTAGGAAAACGCTGGCGCCGGTCGTCATGTTTACTGCCAAAATGGTGGCTGATAACCAAAAGTCACGTGACCGCAGGAGCTCTATTGGAGGGAATAAATCAGTCTTCTTCTTCCTCTTTGCTTTGCGAGTCGCAACCAGTCTTCTTCTTCTTCTTCTTCTTTTTAATGGCGAATCGCTTCCACTTGGAGCATATATCGCCACCTACTGTTGAGTTATTAAATGTTCATATTAAATCCTTGTCCTCAGACCAGTGCTTTTGAGGAATTTGAAGATCAGCTTGTTTGCTTCATTTCTTGATTTACTTTCATATATTGCCTTGAAATTCATGTCCTTCATGTTGAGTTGTTCCAGTGCAGTTTTCAGAATGAATCTTTGTCTGTTATAATCCGGGTAGCTAAAAAATACATGATGTATTGTCTCTGGTTGTTGGCAACCATCACAATTGCCATTTGGATGTTTTCCAATCAGATGCAGTGATGAGTTTAGTCCAGAGTGTCCCAATTTTATCCTGCTGTTAATGCTCTGTTCTCTTCTACTACTCCCCCAAGTGCTTCCTGTTCCTACTTCCCTTTGTATCTGATATAAATGTCTTCCTTTGGTGTTACTGTCCCATAGTTTTTGCCATTGTTGCTTGATAACCACTTTTGTAAAAGATTTGACTTCTGCTCTACTGATGGGTACCATAATATCAATCTGGCTTGCTTTCAAACCACATTTTGCCAGTTGATCCACTACTTAATTCCCTCTAATACCCACTTGCGCTGGAACCCACACAAATTGAACAACAATTCCCAGATGAACTAACCTAAACATGCTTTGTAAAATTTCATGTAAAATATCCTGACGACATTCTGAAGAGAAGTTGTTTATACTCTCCAGAGCTGCACTGGAGTCAGAGCAAATGACCACTCGCATTGGCTGTATTTCCTCTACCCACTGAAGTGCTAGAGAGATAGCCATCATCTCTACTGTATATACTGCAATGTGATCACTTGTACGCTTTCCCACTTTGACTTTTAACTCAGGAACATAAAATGCACAACTCGTTAGACCATTTTCTGGATTTTTGGATCCATCAGTAAATATTTTTATAAAGTGCAAATATTGTTCATGTAGAACAGTGTTCACATAAGCCTATACATTGAATTTGTTTTTCATTGAATGTACCCGTTTCAATAGTGATAAATCTACTATAGGTTGAGGTAGCAACCATGGTGGAACAGCTGATAACAACACCGTCAGACTAATATTCTATTCCTTAACTTTGAATTCCTTACATATTTCCGAAACACAAAAACAAAAACTTTCTTTTTTTATTTTGTTACTTTCCCAACTTGTTTGTACAGTTTGTTTAGTAGGGTGAGTATCTTTATGACCCTGTAGATTTGCCCAGTAATTAACAATTAACTGCTTTCTCCTCAAAGAAATAGGTACTTCTCCGACCTCTACCTGAAGTGCCGACACTGGTGTAGATCTTACTGCCCCACAGCATATCCTTAGTGCTTGTGCCTGGACTCTATCTAATTTTTGAAGAGAAGAGTATGCAGCTGACCCATACACTATTAGTCCGTATTCTATGGCTGATCTAATTAAGGCCGTGTATACGTTCCTCAAAGCAGCTTTATCAGACCCCCACTTAGTGCCTGCCAAGCACCTCATAACATTTAAAACCCTTTTACATTTATCTACGACTTTATCAATGTGAGTACTCCATGTGACTCTCTCGTCCAACCATATTCCCAGAAATTTAAATGTCTTCACTTTCTTTAGATCTTGTCCATAAAGTTTTAACCTAACCTCCTCACCTATCCTTTTCCTCGTAAAAAATAAAGTTTCAGTTTTTTCCACCGACAATCTAAACCCCCATGTCAGAGACCAGCTTTCAATTTCCCTAATGGCTTCCTGAATCTTAGCTACAATATATTTTACATTTCTGCCCCTTTTCCAAATAGCTCCATCATCTGCAAAAAAAACTCCAGGCACAGCAGTGGATCTAAAGTACTCCGCCCTCTTCTAAACCCACTCTGATAAGGAGTCATTAGTTAATTTTTCTCAATGTAGTATGTCAGCCTTTCTGTTATCATTCTTTCCATAACTTTACACAAGTGTGATGTCAGAGCTATAGGTCTATAACTGCCTGGACTGGTTGGATCTTTCCCAGGTTTCCTAATAGGAATAATGACAGACTCTTTCCATATTATTGGCAGCTTCCCTTTCTCCCAGATCTTATTGTAAATCTCCAGCAGCTTTCCTAATGCAAAATCACTTAATTTGGTCAACATTATATAACATACATTATCTTTCCCAGGAGCAGTCATTTTACACTTACTTAATGCTCTTCTCAACTCTTGAATAGAGAAAGGGTACAGGACTGTCTCAGAAAATTAGAATATTGTGATAAAGTTCTTTATTTTCTGTAATGCAATTAAAAAAACAAAAATGTCATACATTCTGGATTCATTACAAATCAACTGAAATATTGCAAGCCTTTTATTATTTTAATATTGCTGATTATGGCATACAGCTTAAGAAAACTCAAAAATCCTATCTCAAAAAATTAGAATAGTTCCTCAGACCAAGTAAAAAAAAAAGATTTATAACAGCAAAACACAATCAAACATTTGAAAATGTCCATTAATGCACTCAGTACTTGGTTGGGAATCCTTTTGCACGGATTACTGCATCAATGCGGCGTGGCATGGAGGCAATCAGCCTGTGGCATTGCTGAGGTGTTATGGATGCCCAGGATGCTTCAATAGCGGCCTTTAGCTCATTAGCATTGTTGGGTCTGGTGTCTTTCAGCTTCTTCTTCACAATACCCCACATATTCTCTATGGGGTTCAGGTCAGGGGAATTTGCAGGCCAATCGATGACAGTAATGCCATGGTCAGTACACCAGTTACTGGTGGTTTTGGCACTGTGGGCAGGTGCCAGATCATGCTGGAAAATGAATTCCTCATCTCCATAGAGCTTTTCAGCAGACGGAAGCATGTAGTGCTCTAAAATCTCTTGGTACACAGCTGCATTTACTCTGGGCTTGATGAAACACAGTGGACCAACACCAGCAGCTGACATGGCTCCCCAAACCATCGCTGACTGTGGGAACTTCACACTGGATTTCAAGCAACTTGGATTTTGCTCCTCTCCAGCCTTTCTCCAGACTCTGGCGCCTTGACTTCCAAATGAAATACAAAACTTGCTTTCGTCTGAAAAGAGGACTTTGGACCACTGTGCAACTGTCCAGTGCTTCTTTTCCTTAGCCCAAGTCAGACGCCTCTTCCGTTGTCTTGAGTTCAGAAGTGGCTTGACCATGGGAATACGGCTATTGTAGCCCATTTCCCGGACACGTCTGTGAACAGTGACTTTTGATACCTGGACTCCAGCTTCAGTCCACTGTCTTTGAAGCTCCCCCAAATTCTGGAAGCGACTCTTCTTCACAATGCTGTTAAGGCTGCGGTCATCTCTCTTGGTTGTGCAGCGTTTCCTGCCACATTTCCCCCTTCCAACATACTTTTTGTGGATGTGCTTTGAAACTGCACTCTGTGAACAGCTTGCTCTTTGAGAAATTTCTTTTTGTGTCTTACCCTCCTGATGGAGGGTGTCAATGACGGTCCTCTGGACAGCAGTCAGATCAGCAGTCTTCCCCATACTTGTGATTTAGTTTACTGAACCAAGCTGAGTGTTTTTCAAGGCTCAGGAAACCCTTGCAGGTGTTTCGAGTTAATTAGACGATTCAAGTGATTCGTTGAACACCCTACTAGTATACTTTTTCATGATATTCTAATATTTAGAGATAGGATATTTGAGTTTTCTTAAGCTGTATGCCATAATCAGCAATATTAAAATAATAAAAGGCTTGCAATATTTCAGTTGATTTGTAATGAATCCAGAATGTATGACATTTTTGTTTTTTTAATTGCATTACAGAAAATAAAGAACTTTATCACAATATTCTAATTTTCTGAGACAGTCCTGTATATTTACAACACTCTGCGACGAATGTCTTTCTTCATATACATTAGGATGTTCATCTAACACTTCCTGCCTCCTGATCTTACCTTCTTCTGTCAAATTTTCCAAAGAATGAACTTTGACAAACATTTTAGCTAGAATTTCAGCCTTCTCCAAAGCACCAGTGGCAACTTCCCCTCCAATCTCTAATACTGGCAGGTTACTCTGCTGTCTTATTCTCCTCATCTTCTTAATCATTCCCCATACTTTATCTAATGGTGTAGTTCTCCCAATACTTGAACAGAATCCTCTCCAACACTCCCTTTTTGCTCTTTTAACAATGTTCCTTACCTGAGCCTGTGCCTTTTTATATTCTAATAAATTATTTAATGAATGTGTCTTTCTTAGCTTTCCAAACAGCCTGATTTTGTTTCGGATTGCATCATTACATTCTTTGTTCCACCACGGTACCATCTTAACACATTTACTAAGTTTCCCAGTTTTATTCCCAATAGTTTGATTAGTGCTTTTAATTATATTTGAAGTAAATTGCTCATTTATTTCATCAATACTTTCTGCCATATCAATCTGATCCAATTCATTATCGCACAATTTAGCAAACATCTCCCAATTTGCTTTAGAAAAATTCCATCTCATGATACCGTCTAGCTCAACCACATGATTTATATCAAACTTGATTATAATCGGAAGATGATCACTCCCAATACTGTTATTTGCCAATACTTCCCAACTGCTACCAGAAGCTAATTCAAGAGTTAGGTCGATCGCAGACTCTGTTCCATCTCTAAAATGTATCCTTGTACCTTGCCCATTATTTAAACAAACTAATTCCTTTGCCTCCATTAAGTCCTCCACCACCTGTCCGTTGTAATCTGTTGATCTCCCTCCCCACATTGTATTATGTGCATTAAAATCACCACACCATATTATTTCATTTCCTTGAAATGAAATAATATGGTTCCTTGACTGTCTAATTCCTTGACTGTCTAATTCCTCTATTTTGAGTTTATTACATGGATTATAACAATTCAGGACACTAATTTTCCTTTTATTAATCCAAACTTCTACACCCACTATTTCTAAATCATGACTGTTCTTAAATGTTAGCTTACTATAAGACATGACTTCTCTGATAAAGATTGCACATCCCCCTCCCTGGCCATCATTTCTATCTTGTCTTATAGCAGTATATCCCCCAATTATGAAGTCCAAATGAGTCTTCAGCCATGTTTCTTGAATACAAATAACGTCTGGTTTTTCTTTTAACTGATATATATAGGTCTTGAATTCTTGTCCATTTGCAATAAGGCTTCTAGCATTCCATTGCAGAATGAGAAAAAACATTCATCTACTCAATCTGTGAATCATCATTATTGGTGGCTAGCATTTCATGTATCATTTCAACGGTTATATCCTTTATCCCCAAAAATTCACCTGCTGCTTCCACTATTGTTTTCAGTCTTGACCTCTTTTTTGTTTGTTGTAAAGCAACATTCACCACTTTTCCAATAAAGGCCACAAATTTGTACTTATTAACAATCAATGCATCCTCTCCTATCACACACTTATGTGAACACTTTGTGGGGCTTTCCTTTGCCTGTGGGAGTTTGGGAAAATCTTTTGAAGAGAACATACTTGATGCTACTTGGGATTTCCTAGCTATGTTTAGTGAAACCTTTTCTGTTGCTTCAGCATATGAGACTTTATTTTGCACTTTGTATCTCTGCACCTCCTTGGCCTTTTTCTGCACTTCACAGCCCTGATACGCAGCACTATGTTCCCCACCACAGTTACAACATTTCACCTTAGCACCTGCAGTACAACTACCATATTCATGTTCCGCCGCACATGTTGGACACCTGGGCTTAGTTGCTTTGCACTTGTCTGCCACATGCCCAAACCTTTGGCACTTAAAGCACCGCAGAGGTTTAGGGATGAATTCTCTTACTGGAAAGCTCATGCAACCGATCATTATCTTCTGTTGTATTATTTCTTCAAATTGAAGAAGAACAGACAAACTATCCACTATCTTACCTTGATACCTAGTAGGAAGACGCTTTACTACAGTCACTTTCCCCCCTTTAATTTCCTTTTTGAGTTCTTCTATGCCCATTTCTATGGGAACTCCACTGATAACTCCAAGTATTTTCCGATTTGCTCCAGGAACATGGCATTTAATTCGAACTTCATTCAGGGTCTTCATTTTTCAGTAACTTTTCCTGTTGTTTTGCATTAATCAACTCAACCAACATCCGTCCGTTGCTCAGAAATCTTGCTTGTTTTATCGATCCAATTTCTTTGTGAATTGCTTTAGTCAGGGCCACTGGATGTAGCTTAGCTGCGGATTGCTCACCAAACTCCACAATCACTTTCCATTCTTCATTCTCAATCCTTTTCTTTACTTTCTTCAATTCATTCTGTGAATCAGATTCACTAAGACTGTCACTTGACATGTCTATCTTCTTTCTTGAAGTCTTTTTCCTTACTTCATTCCATCCTCCTTCAAATGCAGTTTCCATATCCTCCTCTCCAGGACTCAAAGACGCCATTCCACCAGCTGCTCTCAATCTCGCACTCACTTCAACGTTCACTCCTATCTCCGTCTACTCAGTCTCCCAGAGAGCCGCAAAAAGCAATGAGCTCGACAGAGGTCGCAACCAGTCTTGGAGCCTTATCGCCTATGACATCACTTACGCGACCCAGAATGCATTTGGGATTTGTAGTCTTTCTAGTTGCGTATTTTTCATAGTCTTATATTTCAACAGTTTTACGACAAACTGTGACTTTTTTTTACATGGAAATGATTGTTTAAGATTGACAAACATCCTATGTGTCATTCGTGGCACAATTCAAACGGGATCAAAAGATAACTTTTCTCTCTCCATTGACTTCAATGTATAATTTTCCGCTTCCGGGGTCCCATGGAGGCTCCAAATAAGTAGAACCAAACGGCAAAAGTTCAATCAGTGCATGTTTTCCCAGTTCAGGATATTCCTCCTCCACATCACACCAAAACTCAGTCAATGACTTCTCAGCATGCCATCTTCAGACCACGGTCAGATGATAATTCCATCAGAGGCTCCTGCAGCATTGCTGGAAGGCTGTTGCTGCTCTCACTCACAATGAATGGGTTCCTCACCCAATCCAGTCTTTCTGACTTATTTTCAATGTCCTGAAAATAATGGCTGAAATCAGTGCAGAGTTAGTTTGACCACTGGACCCCTGGCAACAGCAGTTGTGGCAAGATGGGCATTGAGTAGTGGGAAACAGCTCACGTCTCCCCATACTTGTCAACCCTCCCAATTTTCACTCCTTTCCTGTAAAATACAGGTCCAGCCCACACATATGCTCCATCAAGGACGGTGTACAGGCCGCAAGAAGGCAGTGCACTTACAACTACAATAAGCATGTTATGTTAATCTAACAGCTCCGGTGAGCCACTAGCACCCCCCCCCCACACATTTGCATTTTGAAATGCTCCCGATTTCTGAGGTCTAAAGGTTGGCAAGTATGCCGTCTCCCTCATCACATTTCCTCTCCCATAGTTTGAGCTTTTTGGTGAATCCTTGAACTTTGTCATACAATTTCAGGATATGTGACTGCTTGCCCTGAAGTGATAGGTTGAGCTCGTTGAGTTTGGTAAACACATCAGCAAGATATGCCATGAGCGCCACCCACTTGTCATCCTCAAGCTGCACAGCAAGAGGATGCAGATGCTCCCTCAAGAACACAAAAACTTCATTGCGAAGTTCATAAAGTCTCAGTAGCGTTTTCCCACGAGACAGCCAGCGCACGTCTGTGTGAAGCAATAGCTGATCGTGCTCTGTGCCGTTCTCATGACAAAGAGTTTCAAACAGCCTGTGATTCAATGGCCGAGATTGGATGAAGTTTATCATCTTCACAGCATCATCCATAACAGCACTTAAATCAGGGCTCATCCTCTTGCTAGCTAGTGCTTCACGATGAATAATACAATGCATCCATTTAATGTCGGGATTTACCTTTCTTACGTGCCCAAAAAGTCCTTTTACACGCCCCGTCATCGCAGCTGCTCCATCAGTACAGATGTGGCTGCAGGTTTTCCACTGCAGATGATGTTCTCTGACGAAGCTGTCGATAACCTGGAACAATTCTTCCCCAGTTGTCTTTCCTGGCAGCGTTTTGCAAAATAAAATATGCTCGTTTATGTCCGACGCATCTTTGTAACGCACGAAGGACAGGAGCTGCGCTTCTCCACTCACGTCTGTCATTTCATCCAGCTGCAAAGCGAACTGACCGGCTAGTTTTATTTTGTTCACCACTTGTCCAATTATATTAACAGACATATCATTGATCCGACGGGATACGGTGTTATTCGACAGGGGAACTTTCTTGAGTGCTTCGGCTGCTTTCTTGTCTATCATAATTTCGGCCAACGCAGTTGCAGGGAGAATGAGCTCCTCAACAATAGAGTGAGGTTTTTATTTATTTAGCCACAAGCAGGGACACGGCGTAAGATGCCTCGAGTGCTTTCATTGACACATTCGTGACTTTCATCATTACTGTCTGGCTCGACTTAAAAATTCCGACAGCTTTCGTCTGTAAAATTCTTCACTTTTATCGACACTTCCCGAGTGTTTGGTGCTCTGGTGTCTCTGTAAATGCGCTGGCTTCATCGCACTATTAGCCAGGACTTCACCGCAAAAGAAGCACGAGGCTGCGGTGGGTCCGCAGAAGTAGAAATTAATCCAAATAATATATATGTTTCACTGTACTGCCTTGGTTTCAGTTTGGCCTCTTTATTACGTTTCTCTGCGGGCTCCTCCTGGCCTGAATCCAGAGCAAGCGGACGTTTCAGCCATTTATCCATAGCGCAGACCTACCAGTATTTTTCTGGCTGCAGGTAAGCAGCTGTTTTCATTGTGGGATTTTGGCGCGGTTGTGCAACAGACTATTGTCTCCCTAGGGAAACTAATCGCGCACTATCATTTTTGACGGGATTATTTTTTTTTTTACTTGTCACCTTGGAATTCCATGTACCCCCTGCAGTTCCCTCGCGTACCACTAGGGGTACGCGTACCCCCGGTTGGGAAACACTGTGCTAGACAATGTAAGTTTGTCTTTTTGACCTGGCTCACCAATCTGGCCTGATATTTTGAATTCTCTGCTCCACTGTAATGAGACACGTGGTTGGGGGGTCTGTTGGACAGTCACATTGTCTTGTTTTATAGTATTACGTTCCCCACTCACTAACCTTTGGGCCCCACTGGTCTGGTCTGGTTTTGCCTGTAGTGAAAACGCTAAGGCTAAGGCTCTATTTCTTTAAGCAAACTTTCTCTTTCTGACGGCTGTATGACATGTTCCTGCACCACGTCTGTCTGTTTGTCACCTGAACTCTGCTCTTTTTCTCTGTTATCTTCTCTTAATAAAGCAGCCTGTTGTAACAGGCTGTGGTTGTAGTTCCCCTTTAAATCTTTGCACAACCCGGACTTCCGCATTGGAAGCCCCGCCCACCTCCCTCCAAATACTGCTGCTGTGCTCGCAGGTCTCGTGACTCTCATCTCCTCCACCAACATGACCACTGCTCTGAGGTTCTCTCTGCTGCTCCTCGGTGTCTCCTTCTCTCAGGGCTTTCTGAACGACCTCTTCGGTGAAGAGGAGCAGGCTGAGCGCGTCGTCCAGGCTTCAAAGTACGGCTCTCTGTGGCCTCTGCCGCAGAAAGTGCAGCTCTCCGAGGTTTCATTCAAGCTGAACGGCGTCAGCTTCAAAATAAGCGACGCCAAAGAGTCCACCGCGGGGCCGAGCTGCAGCCTCCTGCAGGACGCCTACCGGAGGTATGAGATCTTCATTCACACCTCACATCTAGAAGTACAAGTAGAGCGTAGGAATACTCCGGTACAAGTTAAAGTCCTGTATTCTAAATGTTACTCAAAAGTAGAAAGTATTGTTGTCAAAATATACTTAAAGTACCAAAAGGAAAAGTAGTCATTGTGCAGATTTCAGAATAATATATATAATATGTTTTATAATGATTGATCATGAAAGTGTTCTCAAAGCTGGTAAAGGTGCAGCTAGTTTGAATGACTTTGTATACTGCAGGGTAGCTTGTGAATTTACTCCAGGAGGAACTAAAGTCTGATTTAACACTTGATTATATTTCACATCATTCATCCACATCTGTAAAGTAACTAAAGGTATAAATATATAGTGGAGTAAAAGTACACAATGTACCTCTGAATTGTAGTGGAGTAGAAGTATAGCTTAGCACACTTAAAAAATCTCAAGTAAAGTCTGTCAAAATTGTACTGACTGTTACTTTACACCACTGTCAATCAGTTTTGTTTTTCGCTCTGTTTTCAGTTTCACTCTCTCTCTCTACCTGTTTGCGTTCATGGACCAATCCCCTGATGGTAAACAATGGTCCTCCTCTCTCTGCCCCCCCACAGGTATTATGAGTACATGTTTGGCAGCTTTAAAAGGCAGGAGGGGAGGAAGAGCAGGCGCGCCGGCCCCTCTGATGTGACCGAGCTGCAGGTGTGGATCACCTCCTCTGAGTCTGACTGTGACTCTTTCCCAAGTGTGGCTTCTGACGAGTCATGTGAGTCTCTGCTCTTCCTCTTTGCTTATATCATTTGTATCATCAGGACACTGTCATGTGACTCTGCGCAGTGGTGGTGTGTCCTTAACATCTCTCTGTACATTCTTAGGTACAAATATACCTAGTTTCGGACTTGTGTTTAAGCACGTTTCAGAGACCTGTTGTTCCCCTTACTTCACTATGTATTTACCTGCTGTGGCTACTTTACAGATAAAGATGTTATACATAATATGATCAACTGTTAAAGATTAAACTGTAACAGAATATAAAGTATAAAAGAAGCTCCACAAGCAAAATGTTTCTGTGCTTCCACTTTTTAAACTGTATTTAATTAAATGTGGCATAAAAAAACCTAAGCTGATGATAAGCCCTGTCTAGCTGCGGCCGGCTTTCACATTTAAGACAGGCTTGTATTTTGGCATTGCTGTATTGGTTCTTTAACATTAAGGAAAATAACTTTTCATAATGTGGGTCATTCATTTGATTCTTCAGGCTACCGTTCACACCTAAAGAAATTTCATGACTCATGATTTAGCGGTGGAGTTAGAGATCGCCTGGAGGGATTAACACAGTTAATGGTTTTAAGCCCCCTCTGATTGTTTAAGACCATGACTTTAGTACTATAATAACCACATGCTGAGCTTTGGTAACACACCTTTTTGTGTTCACAGACGAGCTGACCGTGGATCAGCCGTACGCTGTGCTCAAAGCACCGAAGGTCTGGGGAGCCCTGCACGGTAAATATTTAATTTAAGCACCATTTCAGAGACTTCCTGCATTACGCCTGCAATCAAGAATTATTTCCTGTATCCATTAATCAGTACATCATATTTTCAAATGCCAACTTGCTGATCAAGATCCTAAAGTTATTCTATTTACAATTATATAAAAAAAGCTGAAATGTATTTGATATAAGAAGCTGGAAAAAGCCTTTTAGCTTGATGAATACTGTAGCTTAAATAATTTGTTTCAGTATTTTGTTCAATATTGATATTTAATAGCAGATATGAGAATGATATCAATCTTTTGGTCTGAGTCTCAGAAATAACTCACACAATTCAAAGTATTTGTAATGATTAGTCAGTGATCACAACTGTTAATAAGTATTTTCTATCAATTAATTTACTATAATCACTTCAGCATTATCCTGCATCATTATAAACACTGATGCAAAATGCTTGCATAAGATATATCTCCAAGTTTATATAAATTCAATGTACACAATAAAAGGGTGTTTATAAAGTGCTTAGTCTGCAGAAAAGTTCTGTGGCAAAGTTAGCATCATAAAATGATAGTGGTTTTTTATCACATTTCTAAGGGCTGCTATCAAATGACAGTAACTTCATTTTATTGTATCATAAAAATGTTGTTTATTTTGAATCGTTGCAGGTCTGGAAACATTCAGCCAGTTGGTGTATGAAGATGAAAATGGAGCCGTAAGTTAAGAAATAAATTGTTTTAACATTATTGTTTTAATGTTTTTATTCATATATTTAGGATCAAAGGTCAACTGTATGTGTGACAGGTTTCTAACTCAGACTGATTTTCACTTTGCATCTTTCAGAAAAGCATCAATTCAACAGCCATCAGCGACTTCCCCAGATTTGCTCACAGAGGCATCTTACTGGACAGCTCTCGGCATTTCCTGCCCATTAAAGTCCTCTTGGCTAATCTGGTACGTCCCCAACACCTTCTTTATTATGTTTTCTCATTTTAAATTGTATTCACAGCTTGAATAAAATATTTTCCTTGTGTCCATTCATACAGGAAACAATGGCCATGAACAAATTCAATGTTTTCCACTGGCACATCGTGGACGACCCATCCTTCCCTTACCTGAGCCGAACGTTCCCGCAGCTGAGTCAGCAGGTCAGACTGGTTATCTGAACAATCCCAGCACAGACAAGTAGAGTTTCAGTGCTTGTGCTCTGATGTCCTTAGAGGACAAAATGTCAGTGTTAAAAAAAACTGTCACCAAAATGATGTTAATATTATTTTGCTCTTTTTTTCTACAAATCGATTAAATTATAAAAACACAGAAAAATATTAATTATCCGAAAGCTAAATAATATATACATTTCTAGTCTGGGCTATGTCAGTGATTAGAAAGAACATGTGTTGATAGTTGTATGTTTTTGTGCAAGAAATCCAGGAAATTGGCATGTATTTGCCTTTGTTAAATGGCACAAAAAAGATCCAAAACACAAGAATCCAGGGACATGTGACTGAAGACCTGTCATAATACAACATATAAGAACAAATGACTTGATCTGTAATGTCCTTTGTTTTAATGGGTTTCAATTGGGACATTTTGGTCCATTAGGGTATTTCAGTTTAAGTTTATAATAGACCTGTTATAAGAGCTGAGGTTGTTCTTCCAAAATTCATGATTGGATATAAAAATCTCACACCCTTGACAAAATGACAGCCAAACTGATCGAAGAATTGGAAAGCCAATTGAATCCCTTGTGTCGTACAAGTTTTAAGATGGAGACATTGTTTGATTCCCAGTTTGATTACACTGTTCGCAGGGCGCCTACCACCCGTACACACATGTGTACACACCCGCCGACGTGAAGATGGTGATCGAGTTTGGACGTCTGCGAGGCATTCGTGTTATCCCAGAGTTTGACACACCCGGACACACACAGTCCTGGGGCAAAGGTGCGTTCAGCCAGTGTTAGTGGAGAGAGAGTTTATTTTGTTACCCTCTTAAGTCCAATGGCATGTTTTGCTCCCAATCCTTGTCACATTTTATACAGTCAGTAAAATGTGACATTCAAAAACTGGAAGACTTTAGCAGAGCTCTATCTGGAAACGATTAAACATGCTACAAATTCCTTGTGTTTTTCTCTCAGGGCAGAAAGACCTTCTCACCCCGTGTTACTCTGGCTCCAAACCCTCGGGCACCTTCGGCCCAGTGAACCCCATCCTGAACACCACTTATGACTTCATGAGCCAGTTCTTCAAGGAGGTCAGCACCGTGTTCCCCGACGCCTACATCCACCTGGGGGGGGACGAGGTGGACTTCAGCTGCTGGTAAAACTGTCTGCACAAAGCCAAAATCACTTCTCCTCAGCATCAAGGATTAGACAGCAGGTCATATTTGGCTTTATAAAACGGACAAGTCAAATCAAGCAATCTGATTGGTTCTTAGCCGTGATATACTGAGCGTATACCACGGGTAGAATTGTAAGTTACTTTTCACAACAAGTCAGTATCCCTCCGCGTCTGAGAAAAACAGTATACCGTTGGGCTACTGGAACAAGAAAGCAGCGGAGAAGTAACGGGGCAGAAGCCCTCCTTTTTGACGCAGCGGTCCAGACATAGACATCAAACGGCAAAACATATTCAGTGTGCAGTTCCTTTGGCATTAGGGCAGGGATATCTAGATACTTTTGAAGGTTTAACATAATGAATTGTGCTACTTTTAAAGCCAGCAACGATGTTTTCAAATCTGTAATCAAAGAGGTCCGCAAAAACGCTATCGACCAATCAGATTGCTTGATTTGACTTGTCAGTTTTATAAATATAATTAAATTTCTTCCGTTACGAAACAAACTTACAAAGCATAAAATGGAAACATTTAAGATTAACTTCGACCTCCGGGTGGTTCTTACTATAGTATGGAGGAGTGGATTGAGCAGTGCCTATCTCCAGAAAAAAAAAAAAAGCACCTAAACTACGACATGCAGAGCTACGTGAAGAGCAGGTAGACCAACTGGAAAAGTAGCACCATTCAAAAACTTTCTGATGCGGGTCTTGAAACAAAGCAGAGAAATTATGACCGTTAGTGGCCACAGGTGCGAAAGCTCTCTCCAGAGCTACTGGAAGCCCAATCTCGGGGACCGGAGAAAGTGGAGCAATATTCTCGCCATACCAAGCAACAGCTTCGAACAACTTCAACCTATACAAGTGACCACGTAAGCCATGCTACTGATGCTGGACAGTTTTTCAGTGGATGCACAATAAACAGCAACATACACATTAATGTAAATAAACAGCCAAATAATGGATAAACGCTCTCTGTCTAATATGTTCGCTTGCTGTTAGTGTTGTTGCGTAGCAACCACCTTGCACTATGTTTTGTGCAGAAGGCAACGGGGGGACTATTTTATTTTGAACATCATTATTTACTAATAAAAACTATTTAAATTAGAGCGTGTATTTTTCTTTCATATTGCCACACTTGGTAACCGTTTTATAAAAGCAATAGCTCACTTCAGGCCGTGATATATGCTCATTATATCACAGTTAAGGGGGTTGTCGACCCTCCGCTTCGCGTCGGGCCGAACCACGCCCCTTAGCTGTGATATAATGAGCATATACCACGGCCTGTCGTGAGCTATTGCTTACATATACAGTGGGGCAAAAAAGTATTTAGTCAGCCACCAATTGTGCAAGTTCTCCCACTTAAAAAGATGAGAGGCCTGTAATTTTCATCCTAGGTATACCTCAACTATGAGAGACAAAATGAGAAGAAAAAAAATCCAGAAAATCACATTGTCTGATTTTTAAAGAATTTATTTGCAAATTATGGTGGAAAATAATATTTGGTCAATAACAGAAGTTAATCTCAATACTTTGTTATATACCCTTTGTTGGCAATGACAGAGGTCAAACGTTTTCTGTAAGTCTTCACAAGGTTTTCACACACTGTTGCTCCATGCAGATCTCCTCTAGAGCAGTGATGTTTTGGGGCTGTCGCTGGGCAACACAGACTTTCAACTCCCTCCAAAGATTTTCTATGGGGTTGAGATCTGGAGACTGGCTAGGCCACTCCAGGACCTTGAAATGCTTCTTACGAAGCCACTCCTTCGTTGCCCGGGCGGTGTGTTTGGGATCATTGTCATGCTGAAAGACCCAGCCACGTTTCATCTTCAATGCCCTTGCTGATGGAAGGAGGTTGTCACTCAAAATCTCACGATACATGGCCCCATTCATTCTTTCCTTTACACGGATCAGTCGTCCTGGTCCCTTTGCAGAAAACAGCCCCAAAGCATGATGTTTCCACCCCCATGTTTCACAGTAGGTATGGTGTTCTTTGGATGCAACTCAGCATTCTTTCTCCTCCAAACACGTCTAGTTGAGTTTTTACCAAAAAGTTCTATTTTGGTTTCATCTGACCATATGACATTCTCCCAATCCTCTTCTGGATCATCTAAATGCTCTCTAGCAAACTTCAGACGGGCCTGGACATGTACTGGCTTAAGCAGGGGGACACGTCTGGCACTGCAGGATTTGAGTCCCTGGCGGTGTAGTGTGTTACTGATGGTAGCCTTTGTTACTTTGGTCCCAGCTCTCTGCAGGTCAGTGTCTAGGTCCCCCCGTGTGGTTCTGGGATTTTTGCTCACCGTTCTTGTGATCATTTTGACCCCGAGGGGTGAGATCTTGCGTTGAGCCCCAGATCGAGGGAGATTATCAGTGGTCTTGTATGTCTTCCATTTTCTAATAATTGCTCCCACAGTTGATTTCTTCACACCAAGCTGCTTACCTATTGCAGATTCAGTCTTCCCAGCCTGGTGCAGGTCTACAATTTTGTCTCTGGTGTCCTTTGACAGCTCTTTGGTCTTGGCCATAGTGGAGTTTGGAGTGTGACTTTTTGAGGTTGTGGACAGTTGTCTTTTATACTGATAACGAGTTCAAACAGGTGCCATTAATACAGTTAACAAGTGGAGGACAGAGGAGGCTCTGAAAGAAGAAGTTACAGGTCTGTGAGAGCCAGAAATCTTGTTTGTTTGTAGGTGACCAAATACTTATTTTACCGAGGAATTTACCAATTAATTCATTAAAAATCCTACAATGTGATTTCCTGGATTCTTTCCCCCCATTCTGTCTCTCATAGTTGAAGTGTACCTAGGATGAAAATTACAGGCCTCTCTCATCTTTTTAAGTGGGAGAACTTGCACAATTGGTGGCTGACTAAATAATTTTTTGCCCCATTGTATGTTTTTCTCCTGCAGGAAGTCCAACCCGGACATTCAGAAGTTCATGGAGCAGCAAGGCTTCGGACAAGACTTCACCAAACTGGAATCCTTCTATATCCAAAAGTATGTTGATCATTGTATACTCGGTAAAATGTAGGTTCTACTCATTTATGACTTTCAATTTATTTTGTGCCTTTTATTGTTTTATAGACTCTTGGATATCGTGGCAACTACCCAGAAGGGCTACATGATCTGGCAGGAGGTCTTTGACAACGGTGTTAAGGTAACTAAAGAGTCATTTCCATGTTAGATATACTAATGTAATATAAGACTTTTTTCATAATTTTAATAATGTGAGTTTTTGTTTTCATTTTGTGTTTTTAAAGAGAAAGTTTGACATTTTTGGAAATACACTTCTTTGCTTTCCCGTTGGCTTTAGGAGAAATAGATAGATGACACTCATGTTTCATAATATATTGCTGCTTTATTCAAAAGCTGAAGACTGATATTACTGAAATACCGGTTACTGGCGGCTACTATTTTTTTAATATAAAGTGAGGCGTAATATCCTTAAACTCACGCCCAAACTGCCAGCCAATCTGATTGCGCGTCTTGCAACGGCTTCGGTGATTGGCTTTCGTCTGAGCCTTTGAATGGTGGGGTCTGTAACCACTGCAACACATCCAACCTCTCAAAACATTTGCTACTGTCACATGAAATCAGAGTACAGGAATGTACAGTCTTCAAGCCTGTGTTGTCAAATGTGGTTTTTCATTGTTTGTTCAGTACTAAAAGGTCCAAGTCCCACAATTAATTGTAATATTCATTTGACATGTTAACTATATCATAAAGCGCTTAAATTGTTCCCTTATGCAACATGAAAGTATCACGATATGTATCGGTCTAGTATCAGTATCGTTGAGTGGTATCGTAAAAAGTCAACAATATGCATCCCTAGGTAGATGTCTAAAATAACAAAACCCACCTACCGGCTCTTATAAGTGCCTTTTTTTTGGTACAGATTACACAAATAATATATAGGTTTATAGGTACTGTGAGGCAGATTGTGTTACACTCGGGTAAAGGCTTGGCTGACTGGCTGTTTCCCACTGTTTCCATTCTTTATGCTAAGCTAAGCTAATTGGCCTCTTGTGGTTTCTTCAGATTTTACATCAAATGTTATCAATCTAATCACCAAAGTCCCAGCTAGAAAGAAAATAAACAAACGTATTTCCTTAAATGTCTAACTATTTTTAACCAACGGCAACAGGTCATGTAGTATGTAACCTAAGTACCGTAGCTTGATCTGTAACTATTGCAGTTAAAGGCAGACACAGTAGTGCATGTGTGGATCGGCGGCGGAGCTAATGACGAGATGGCTAAAGTGACAGGAGCAGGGTACACCACCATCCTCTCCGCCCCATGGTACCTAGATTACATTAGCTACGCACAGGACTGGCAGAAGTACTACAAGGTTGAGCCGCTCAACTTCAACGGTCAGTGTGCATCAAAATGACATTCTTTGTTGAATCAGTTTTGGTGGAGGGGGTTACGATTTGGGCATGGTTACTGGAGGCACAACCCAAATATGGATGTTGTTCAACAGGCTTACACTTGCACAGTTTTGTGACAGAGATAGTCAGAGACAGACGTTAAGGCGAGATGGAGCTTTTTGGTTGGTGGTTTTACAAGTAGTTCACCATCATGGAGGACCAAAAACACAAGGCACCAAGTCTTAAATGGCATCCAAACAGAGTGCTGCACGAATGAGTTTGCAAAGCCTGGAAATAATGGTTTCATTTTGGTTGGATGCCATTGGATTTTTCCAAGGGAATCATGGCGAAGCTCAATTTTGAGTTTGGCCTTCCAAAATACTTCATCCCTTGCAGCAGTCTTTATAAAAAGGCTTGGACATCTCTCTATCTTGCTGATACTGATACTTGTATGTGTGCTGTGTAGCTGAAACAAGACACACTTATCCACGTTTGGAAAGGAAACAAGCTGCAGTACCAGAGTGAGATGGCTAACATTACATCGTCAGGGTACCAGACCCTGCTGTCCACTCCCTGGTACCTGAACCGTATCTCCTACGGCCAAGACTGGACGGGCCATTACCAGGCCGACCCGCAGGACTTCCAGGGTTCGTCTGCATGATTATTTTGCTTAGCAAGCCTCTAGCAATAACTGGTCTTGTGCAACATTGTGGCAAAGTCCTGTTTACTATAAAAGCAGTCATAAATTCAGTTGTATTGTCCTTCAGCTGGTCCGACTCAGATTGTATAACCTGTATTGCTTTGACCCTTGTCATTTTGTTTGTCACTGCTGTGGAATTATGTGCAAGCCTGTTGAATAAACAGAGGGAAAATGTTTTAAAAGGGATATATTATGCTCATTTTCATATTTATACATGATTACATGTGAGAACATTTTAACATGCTTTAATGTTAGCAATTGTCTCTTTCATTCCCACTTCTGAAAATGTCATGTTTCCCCAAATTGGTTTGTAAGCAAAATATTTCCCATTTAATATTTGGATATCAAATGAGAGAACAGAAGCATATCATAATTTTTTATTCTTTAGACTCCCTGGAAGTAGCTTCGGCTGCCTTTTCTCATTAAATATTTCATTTTCAAACAGGAACTGATGAACAAAAGAACCTTGTGATTGGTGGAGAAGCCTGTTTGTGGGGGGAGTATGTAGACGCCACCAACCTCACACCCAGACTCTGGTATGATATTCAGTAAACAATTGTTATGTTTTTGGAACCATAACCCACTACAGGAGTGTACAGCGAGGTCTGATTTTGTTTTGCCTTGCGCCCCCCCCAGGCCTCGGGCCAGTGCTGTCGCAGAGCGCCTGTGGAGCGGCAAGGAGGTGACGGACATCAACGACGCCTTCAACAGACTGTCTGTGCACCGCTGCCGCATGGTGGAGTGAGTATCTGAGGCATTAAACGATCAATAACATTCAGATAATTTCCTTTTTGAAAGAATCGGATGAGAGCAGACCAGACATTGAACTCTTTTCCTGTGGTTATTTGACAAGTAAAACAACATTCAGATTACTGTTTGGGCACACTGTTCGGCTTTTTTACTGTGACCAGTAATGCATTAAAGCATGACTGGAAATAAGACATTATTTTATTTCAATTCTAATCTGTTACTTTGACATTCTTGCAGCAAGTCGGTGTTTATGAAAGTTGGCCAGTTACGATTCTTGCAACTGCACACATAAAAATGGCCGCTCTGACAGCCCTGCTTTGTCGATCTGAACTCTCATTCCATACCTGCCAACCCTACCGATTTGGGCGGTAGTCTACCGCTTTTGACATGTTTCTACCGCCTACCGACTTAGCTGACTTTCCCTACCGATTTTCAATCTTCCTATACTTCCTAACTATAACAAATAAAAATGACACTACATAGACACTGGACTCGAGTTTTGGCGGACGCCGTTTGCAGCGTGTCTGTGATCCCATCGTACAAACAGTCCTCTGTGTTTCTGAGGACATGCTGATGGGTAATCACTCCCAAATTAGTTTAAGGGAACAGAGACTAGGCACTTTGAGTCCTGCAGGGTTTCCCCGTTAATATCAGTGTCTCGAAAACACATCCAGTGTGTGGTCTTTTCCTGAAGCATCCTTCACCTACAGTGTCTGAACTGAAAGAGGACCACAAACACTCACAACATATAATACAATTTTGAGATTTGGGGATATTTATCTCCCATTCTTTTACTTTTGGACATTTTACAGACCAAACATATCGTTGATATCACTGTTTACCAAACTACCACTTTTTCTGAAAAATGCATACAATTATGCAATATATTGTTTATACATGTAATTACTGGGGGTTCCATTTCTTCTGATTATCTCATTTGGGCGTGCACATTTGCACGTGCAAACCTACCTCTTTTGGATTTTGAAAGTCTGGCATGCATGTCATTCTATGATTTCAGAATGTCATAAAAAGTAATTGTGTAGTTTGCCATAAAATAGTTTTTAATATAGCATGTCATAAAATAAATCCTAAAAAGCATTGTATAATAAAAGTCATGAAGTTCACAAAGGTGAATCAGAAGTAAATTAGTACATATGTTTCCCATAGCCGTCTCTAAATGATTTATCTAATGGACACAATCCTTTTTAAAGAATGCTCATTTAATAAAAAACCTATTGACGCGTATCTTCTCCTATCTAAGGCGGGGGATCCCTGCTGAGCCGCTGTTTTCCAGCTACTGTCCCCGAGAGTACAGAGGTGTCTGAACAGAAACTGAGACTTGCCATGGGAACAGCAATCAACAATGTTTGTATTTCAAGCTGAAGAATCATGCTGCCTTTTTAGAGATCTCACTGTCCTGACGCTTAGACACATCATGCTTCTTAAATCTGCTCTACAGAACTCTTGATCATCACATAATGTCATAAACATCTTGAATTTATGATTGCACTCTGTTTTTTTATGAATGTTTGTAAAAATGATTGTGAATAAAATGTTGACATTTTAAGTGAGTCTTGTTTCATATGAAAAAAGGAAGGAGAAAAAAAGGCTATGAAATACTGTTTCTGTAAATGTATTTTGCATCCAGCTAACAACATGGAACATAATTACACCAATAGTTTCACACTCTTTCCTGCAGGGGGAATCCCCACAATAAATTACATTAGAATGATTTTTTTTGTTGTAAATCCTGGCCAAATATATGTGCCTCTGTTTCACACAGCCTTTGGTCCCGTTGGTGAAGAGGTGTTATTGTTGAGATCACAGCAGACCAGACACTCTCTTCAGGAGGGTGTTCTGGTCCTGGGGGTTCATCGCCTCGTAGGTGTCCAGCTCTAATGTGAAGGTGGCGTTGCCGGAGGTCACTGTTCGCAAGATGGTGGAATAGCCCTTAAAAAAGAAATATAAAAGTAAAGAGTCAGGCTTGGGGAGTACCAGATGTTCAGAGCCAGAAGTAGGATACCATTAAATGTATTTCAAATGTTACAGAAACCAATACATTTAGTAAGCAGGATTACAATTATTAAAAAGTCTCACACATTGACCTCAAATTAAATTGACGTGGTATCACACATGTTCCATTTTATGTATATATTTGCCAGTTTTACAAGACTTAAATAAATGTAGATTATACAGGACAAACTAGTAATTTAGCATGTTAGTTGTGATTTACTGTACAGTGGTACTACTGCTGTAAAAAAAAATTGAAAACACTAATATTATTTTGTCATTAGAGGATAACAGGATTTCCACAAATGGCTGCACTGTACTGTGAGGTTGTTCTCCTTGTGTTTCTTTATTTGTCTGTGGGACCGTGATATTGTATCTTTCGGGAGGAATAGGATTGTTTTTATGTAAGTATATATATCTATCACTTAGCAGCTAAAAGGTACAGACAAATGTTGATGTTCACGTCGTCTCACCATCATCTCAGCCAGAGGCACAGTGGCGAGCAGCACTTTGTCGTCATGGCGACTCTGGATGTCTCGGACGGTCCCTCGTCGTTGTGCTAGATCCCCCAGAACAGAGCTCAGGCGCTCCTCCTCCACGGTCACTTCCAGGGACATCACCGGCTCCAGAACCTGACCTCCTGCCAGCCTGAGAGCCTGAGGCACGGGAACAGAACGAGTCATCAAGCTCCTGATGTTCACAGGTATTACATGGAGGGACACACTGGAAACACTGCACTTCAAATTTCACTAAGGTGAATATATGGAAGACAAATCATAAAATTCTACATTTATTATTATATTTGAGGTTTTTGGATTACATTTCTACAACAAAAGTGCATGTTGCATTTTGCCACTGCGTGTTAACAGCTGAGCTATTTTTACTGTCAATAAATCTTAATTTAAAACCTGATATCTTTAAAGCATTGTCTAGTGGGCTGAGTAAATCTCAACTGTCAATGAGCCCTGTTTTCAGCTTTGTGCATTTGCCAGCTCATCCAAGAGGGTTTAAGATAATAAATGTAGTTAAGGGTAATTCATTTGAATTAAGGGTTTAAGGTTTAAGATTTTTAATTAGCTTATACATCAGGAGAATTTTCTCGTCACATATAGGAACATTTAATCCTTCAGTTTATCCTAGAAATTCTAATTCTGTAATTCATGTTATTGTTATAGAAAATATAATTAACTTAATCTACCAGATCATTCATGGAGTAAAAACGACAATATTTAAAGTATAAGTATCTCAACATTTTACTAGACGACAGTGCTTGTGTAAATGAAGTTTGTTACATCCCTCCCTGCCGATGAATACCTTGTGCACGCAGCGGGACACACAGGCGGACACCATGGCAGGGGACGTTCCCGGCTCCATGTGGACACTTTGGATCAGTGCAGACACTCCCTGTAAAGGATAACCTAGCAGAGGACCTGGAGGGGGAAGCAGGGATTGTAAATAAGTCATATTCATTAAGAAATGCAATCTTTCCTTCTGAAAGGGACGGACACTGCAGGAGAAATGAGATGTGTTCCATGGCACCTTGCAGATATGCGCTCTGTACTCCATTCTCCACGGCCTCCTTTATTTCAGTAGATAGCTTGGCCCCCAGTTCTTCTGTGAAAGCGAATTCACATGATGAGGAGTCCAGAGGGGTGACGGCCAGCTCCACGGTAACAACATGTCGCCTCTCCCCGATAGTACGATCCAGCGTTTCTGTGTTTAAAGATGAGCAGGGAATTCATACAAAGATCCTTATTGGGAAAAGTACAGTATGAATCTGTCAGGAGTTATGTACTCTCCTCAAATAAGCTAATGAAGCCATTATCAATCATGGTCTTTTTTTCATATTTCTGGACATACTATACTATGATTTTTTAGACATATTACTATGGCTTTTATTATGATTTTGTTTTACCTGCTATAATTTATTGTTTGTTTATTAAAATACATCGACATGCTATGTCGTATTTGATGATATATTTGACATACTATATACTGTAACTAACTTCCTTGATATTTTTGACATACTGTGTCGTTTTATTTTTCCATTGTGACTATTATCACAATTATTCGTTTTTTGTTGGTAAAGTTTAGGGTTTGATTGTTGAGGAATCTTTTGCCTTGTTGTTTTGGCATTTCTTACGTACAAAGTAAAGTCATTTCTATATTTTAAATATATTAAAATGTAATCTTTTTCATATTTTTGACATACTTTCCTATCGACTATACTATGTCTTTTTTCAAAAATGTTTGACATACTATACTAGGTTGTTTTTAATTATATTTACGACAATGTCTTTTTTTTCTGATATTTTTTACATACTATGAAAATGGTCAGCTATTTTTAATTAACAATTTTGTAATACTTAACAGTAGCTATTCAATTGAATTGATTATTGATATTGGTGCAAATGGATTGTTGGTAAATATCATAAAAATTAAGATGATTTATGTTGACATTAATGTCCTCCAGTTTCCTCTCTAAGAGCATCATAGCAACACCTCCCCTCCTGATGTTTTTTGCATATTTTCCATACACTATCCAATGTCTTCAAAACGTGCTTGTGTCTAACTGTTCAATGACAAAGCATGCATTTCAAACACACTTTTGTAAAGATGAAGATGTGCAAGGCTTGTTACGTGTTGCCCTGTGTGACAGCCCCTTTGTACCTGTGGTTGAGACCTCGTGGAGGATGGACTCTCTGTAGGCCACCTGCAGCGGCCCGAGGTGAGTCTCAATGCCGTACTCTCTTCTGATTCGATCATGGATGATCTCGATGTGCAGCTCTCCCATCCCACACAAAATAGTCTGAGGATGGAGACAATACGTTTACTAATTGTGGAAGATGCTCTCCACAGTACGTGAGGTTTCGGTTAGATATTGGACAGACAAGTTCACACGTATATCTGTCAATATCCAACCTTACTTTTAGGTTAGATATTCAACAGATATTGGTAGAAGCTGAGTGCTAATCCAGTGATTGCATTACCTGTCCAGAGTCTGGGTCCACCCTGACTTTAAGGCTAGGGTCCTCTCTCTGGAGGTTATTCAGTGCATTCTCAAGATCTTACAGGGGGGGGGGGAAACAAAGGAGGGTATTGATAACTGAATAATATTAATTGGTTATCATTAAAGCTTGATTGAACAGAGATCATCTTTTAATCAGTGTCTCGTACCAGCCTGTTTAGCCATGGTGGGCGGCTCGATGGTGCAGAAGAAGACGGGTTCAGGGACCTCTACCCCTGAAAGCACCACGCTGTCGTGTTCCCCGCGCTTCGCCCCTGTCCCGCTGTCATTATGGGCCCGGCGGGCGGCGGCAGCGGCTGCTGAAGACTTGGAAGAGACGATGGTGTCCCCGGTGACTGTCTGAAGTGAAAGTGGAAACATCAATTATTGTATTAAAGAGGAAAATCTTCAAAATAGCAAATAAAGATTATAATGTTGTAAAAATGTCTACCTGCTTCAGTCCTACAGTCAGAGCGATGTTTCCCGCCGTCATGGAGGGGATTTCTACATTCTGATCAGCAAACGGCACCATCAGCCGGCTAACCCTCTCACTATGAAAGGAAGGCAAACAGTTGTTATGGTCATCTTTGTTTTTATATTCATTCCAACTCTTCCTTGAACATTCCATCTCTAGTATTTTTGTTTGGGAAGTGTATTATTTTCTTTCTTCTTGATATTTAAATAAAAATGTGTATCTAATGTCTGTGTATATTCTTATGTCATTACTTCTTTCCTGTGTAGTTTCATCATATGCACAAATATAGAACTAGTCCACATTTGAACATATTATTATTGAAACTGCAGTACATACACGCTGTTCCTGTTGATGTTGTGGACAGCAGACTGTGGTTTCAGAGTACCAGAGTAAATCCTCAGAAACACCAGAGGGCCGCGCTGCTTATCATGGAGAACTTTGAAGGCCAGAGCACATAGGTCGTCTTTATACCACCGCCTGCAGAGGATATAGACAATAATCAACAAATGTACATCGGAAAATGATGTAAAAGACATGGAATATTCATTAAAAGGATAATTCCACTATTATTAGATTTTTTTGTAATTTATTTAATTATTTTGTGCAATTTTCTACACAGCTGTTACCTTATAATGAGTCAGTTTGGATGAGAAGTTGTGTTAAAGATCACTTACTTTAGCCTTGTTTTCAAATTAACTATTAAAAATGCTTATGAGAAATGTACATGTTAATCATCACTCACTTTCATTTGTTTATTTGACTTTCAAAATAAAACTTCCCTGACAACAGATGTCTCTTCGTTTCAATTGGATGAAACTCAGAAACAGTCAATATGATTCAATTAAAGCAAAACCGAAGCCTGCCTTTACCTAGTTGCAGCTCAGGACCATCACTTTTTGTGATAGCTGTGGAAGTGTTAACTTAATAGTCATTTTGTCAAAAATATAAATGCACCAAGAGGAAAAAAGGCAAAGAATAATATGTGTTAGAAAGCAGAACCTGGACACCAATAATGCTGGGATGGTCCTTTATGACAAGATTGTAGGTCTGAGTTATTGAAAGGTTAAAGGGTGCACTCACACCAGGTCGTGGTGCCGTTCATTGGGGGCGGGCAGGTAAGCAGTGATGGCATCTAGAAGAGGCTGAACACCTTTGTTCCTCAAAGAGCTCCCACAGAGTACCGGGACGCCTTTACGGGCCAGAGTCACCCGCCGCACGGCCTCCTGCAGCTGGGGACACATCAGCAAGGTTTACCCTGTATTCACAAGTAACAGTGGTACTTTAAAAGGCTGATGCTGTGGAACAATACAGCACTTACTTTGATTGAGGGAACTTCATCAAAGTTTTCACCAAAATCAGTCAGCAGTAAATCAGCAAACTCATCGTCCAGATCAGCAACCTGTGATTGAGAAATTGGAGATTTGACAAACTCTGGTGAGATTTTACAAATAATTAATAAATGACTTTTGGGTTATTTCCAATAACTTACATATTGTAGTTTAAATTAAAAAGCTGACTAAAATCTGTTAAATGATCACTCTCCTAACCTTATGTCCCACGAAACAATACTGTACTATTTCTTCCTGACTTTTTTTAAATATTCATATTAGATATCCAGATTTACTACAATTAGACCATAAACATAAGACATTTTAAGACATGCATTTCATTCAAATAGAAAAGTATTGATTTGATTTACATTCAATTTAAAAGCAGCAGATAATAATAATAATATTAATAGATTTATTTTGTTAGCGCTTTTACAGGTGCTCAAAGAGACTTTACAGATATAGTGAAAAGAAAAGAACAGGATACAGGAATACTCTTTGTAATATGTGGTCACACAAATAAAATACTGACCTATCAAACGTTAAACTGTCATATTGTTAGGTAGTAAGTTTGATAGATTTCTTTCTTTTACTGCTCTAGAAACACAGATTCCAATGGAGTGTATCTGCTTCAAATCAATGCTTTTATTGTTGTTTGGACTGTGGCTCCCTATATGTTTTTGTATTTGGATCACAATCAACAAGGTGTGGCCCCCTGTTCTAAATGTTCTGAAACATACCTGCTCGATTAAAGCCGTCCGGGCCTCGCTGACCTCCTGCAGGAGCTCTGGTTCCTCCGACTCGTCCAGAGGTGTGATTTCAAAGGTCCGACCATCTTCCTCATCTCTCATCGTTTTGTGTTTCCATATCAATTTCTGATTGGTCAACAAGTCCACCACACCGGAGAATTCTTTCCCGCTGCCGACAGGAATCTGGGAAACAGGAATTACATATTATTAACATGTTATGATACTTCACTTCATTTAAGAAGAAGATATTATACTTTGCTTCATTCATTTGATAAGTTTCTATAGTATGATTCCATAATAGGATTGTCACCACAACATAAAAAATAAGCACAAAAATTGCGATTTATTCTGATATTATGTATCTGCTACATTAAAGTGATGTACACATCAATCATTATAACTCATTACCGTGATAAGTATGATTCTTCAAATGGGGATTTCTGCATAATCAGAAAAAAGTCATTGTATGAGGTTTTTCAAATAAAGCTTCAAAGGCTTACTTGAAGGAGGACTGGATTGGCTTTCAACTTCTTTTTAATGCTCTCTATGGAAAAACTTAGGCTGTGTGAGAAATTGAAAGAAGATATCAACTGAAATCGTTATAAAACCTTTTTTTAAATGTGTTCATATTAGGACTGCTGAGTCACTCACCTTGCTGCGGGCTTATCCATCTTATTCAGGAAACAAACACAGGGCACGTGGTGCTTCTCTGCCTGCCTCCACACGGTCAGAGTCTGAGCCTGTTATCAAAGCAACAGAAGAAAATGTGTTCAGAGCAGGGCTGATGGTAAGGATTTATCATTGATGAATCCACCTATTTTATTTTTAATTAATTAGTTGTCAGATCAAAGAAAAAGGCAAAAAACTGTGAAAAATGTCCATCCTAGATTCTCAAAGATGATGTCTTTAAATGTCCTGTTTTGTGAGTCAAACCCCAAAGATATTTGCCTTCATATGATTTTAAAAAGTAGGTAATCATCATATTTAAGAGGCTGAAACAGCATTTCATGTGACTTTATTTAAAAATAGCTGTAACAATTAATATCAAAATACTTTCCAACTGGTTGACTAATCGTAGCGGTTCTGGTTCAGATTTCACCAAATTATAAATAGGGCTTGAGGGCTCACCTCAACCCCGGCAGAAGCATCAAACACTGCAACAGCTCCATCGAGAACACGAAGAGCCCGCTCTACCTCCAGAGTGAAGTCTACATGTCCTGTAATCACACACACAATCATATTTGAGTGGCTGCCATTCTCATTTCCATTGGAGTGTTTCATTCTCACATAAACACTTTTTCTACCTGGTGTATCTATGAGGTTTATTCTATGAGTTTTCCATTCAAATGTGACAGCTGCCGACTGTATGGTGATGCCACGCTCCCTTTCCTGAGCCATGAAATCTGTGACTGTATCCCCGTCATCCACATCTGGAAAAAACAAGCAGCAGAAATGTAAAAGAAAGATGGAAACAATCAGGTACGAAATCCACACTTTTGTAGACATCATACTCACCTCCTAGCGCTCTCGTATAGCCAGAGTAATAGAGCATCCTTTCTGTGGTCGTTGTTTTTCCTGCGTCAATGTGAGCCATAATGCCAATGTTTCGGATTCTGCAGATATGGATGAGCAAGTTAACAAAGAGCCCAAACACAGCTGAGTCTAAAGAGCATTTAAAGGTTTAAAGCAGAATTAAATAACCTACTTGGATACATCAGGGTTGACCACAGCCCGCAGCGATTTGACGTCATCTATCACAACATAAAGCACAGCTATGAGGATGGGCCTGAATCAGCAAAGTGTTAATATTGAAGTGAAATGCCACACGAAGCTTAAGGCAAGTTCAACCAGGAAGACCGTCTTTACTCATTCATTCACATATTCACATCTTACTACTCTCTCCCCTCTCAATCAGTGATCGGGGTAAACTCCCCAGCTAAACCAATCACTTCACTCTATTCCCACAAGCCTATCATAGCACTCTGCTAAACCTTTAAATCTGCTCTCTCCCCTCTGATAGCTGTCATTTCAGGTTACTCCACGCAACCCTCCTCCACTTTCACCCCCCGTCCCTCCGAATCCAGGGTCAAGATAAACCACTCCTCTTCAGACAATGCTCCACCACCACCAGTGTCTAGATCCGGGGGGGGTTTATCGGCTCGGTTCTCCCCTCCCGAGTGATGCTCCCACACAACGGGGGTCTAATCACCAAACACCATTTAACTCATCTGTGTATTCCTGGCAATAAATATATATTGTATTATATCACAAAACTTGTCTCTCCTGATTCTGATTAAATTACTCTGGAACTCCCTACCACTACACATCCGACAGTCTGATTCCATAACAACATTCAAAACCCAACTCAAAACCCACCTGTTCAAACTGGCATTTTCTTTATAAACTGTACCCTGTGTCCTTTTGTGTCCTTCTATAGTCCATTTCCTGTTGTTTGTCTTGTCTTACCCCGGCTGATATTTCACTAAATCCACTGTTTTAATTGTTCCCTATATTGCCCCTATGCCCTGTAAGGTGTCCTTGGGTGTTTTGAAAGGTGCCCCCCAAAATAAAATGTATTATTATTATTATCAAAATGAAGGTTGTGTTCCTCTATGTATTGTGAAAGTCCCCTACTTTTAAGATAAATAAACTATTCATAAACAAATAATACCCTGGCATTTAGTGACCATATCTGTCGGGCAAGTAATAAAGCGAATGGTATCCTAGCAATGATCCGCAGATCATACACTTATTTGGACTCTGACGTAGTATGTAGTTTATACATCTCTCTTGTACGGCCACTCCTGGAGTATGGGAATGTCGCTTGGTCCCCCATGTACAAAAAGGATGCTGAGCTCATCGAGAAAATACAGAGAAGGGCAACGAAGCTGGTTCCAGAACTAAAGGACCTACAATATCAAAAACGACTGCAAAGTCTTAAAATCCCGAGTATGTATTATAGAAGGGCGAGGGGAGATATGATCGAAGTTTTCAAATACCTCCTCAACATCTACAAAACATCATGCCCACTACAACGGGATTATAACACCAGGATTCACGGACACTGCCTCAAGTTGAAGAAACAGTACTCAAGACTGGCTATCCGCCGCAACTTTTTCAGCCTGCGTGTGGTTGACTTGTGGAATGATCTGTCAGAAAGCGTTGTCACATCCAAGACGGTTAGCTGTCTCAAATCCCGCCTCGACCATTACTGGTCAAACATCACCTTCAGTGTTTCCCCTAGGTTTACAGCCTTGGCAGGGTGCTGCTCGGGTACCCCGAATTTTTTTTCGGGGCACCCGAATTCTTTTTATCCTCTGGAGCAGAGAGAGGAGCTGTGGATTATTGTTATTGATATCGTACAGTAACAAAGTATTTGTACATTAAAAAGTAATACAGTACAGTGTTACACTGTAGTGTACTTTTATTAAAACTGTATTCCCTTCTTATCATGTTGTCTACACTTCTTCCTTTCATTGATACATTTAAATCACCTAACTACAGCATATAACATACCTGCTGCAACCCTGTGCTGCTGCTGCTTCTCTCTGCCTCATCCTCTATTGCTGGAGGCAGCTCCACCTCATCTGATCTCTGATATGAAAGCAATCGTGTTATGATCATATTGAGCTATTGGTGTGAATCTAACATTAAACAAGCAGTCTGCTTGTCATACATTGCTGACGATACAGTTTAAGTGGAAATTTGTTGAGTCACTGCCGCTAAATGCCGGTAGCATCAAGCTAGCAAATCATGCATTAGCCTCACATCAACAGGTGTAGACAGAACATCCAATTATCCTGAGCTAATTTACTGAATAAACCAACTCACATCTCCTGTCTTTTTTTTCCACCCAACTCATTAGATTATTCTTCTGCTGGCGTTTCATTGTTGTTTTCTGTCAAATTCAATACTGTAGTTCAAAACCGCGGTACCTGCTCACCTGAGCTATTTTTAGAATGCACACGCTACGTTCGTTGTCGCGTTCGCGCGCGTCCACCTGGCCAGGCTGTTTGTGTCCTTCTCCCGTGACGATAACGGCTTGCTAAACGAATTTGAAACTGGGGGGGGACACAAACGGGCAGAAAGCAGAGCTGTTGTTCTCCTTCTTTCCTCCGCTCTTGTCTCTGATTGTGAGTGTGTGCATTCGCGTGTGTGTGTGTGGGGGGGGGAGCGGAGGGAGAATGTGAATACGCAAGGCAGTGGACACTGAAACATGCACATTGGATAAATAACATAGGCGTTTAGTTTATTTAATAAAAGAGCACATGTTCAATGTGAAACGTGACCGTAGATAGATTACTTCAGTTGCAATTTGGTGCTATATATATATATTTTTTTAAATAATAAAAAAAAAAATGTAAAAAAAAAAAAAAAAAAAAAAACACCTTGAATTTCAGGCAGGGCGTAGGGCTCCGTTGGCAGGGCGCAGCGCCCCGCCAAGACAATGGTAGGGGAAACACTGACCTTCACTTTGGACTATGTGACTGTTGCCAGCATCCATAGTAAATAAAGTATCAGTGATCTACTTATTTATTTATGAGCGACTAAAAGGCCTTAGGCCTATTAAAGCCATATCCTATTGATTGAAATAAACTAGTTTTTTTATATATAGGTGGTTATCACAGGACAGCGTAAATCTAAAAACAATAAATATATAATGGAACAAAAAACACCCAATGATGTATAAAAGAGATAACACATCATACACATTAATGTAGGACTAATAAGACTCCAAAAACCTGTACATCACTAGCTTTTCTGCATACTGAATAATTTTACCAACATTTTACTTTCGATAGGTGACGCTTTATTTGTATTTAAACGTACCTGGAAGAATTCTGTAGTGTCTTCGTACATGACAGCTCACTCTACATCTGCAGCACTGGAGCCCAGCAGTTAATACAAACCTTCCCTGTGAATTAAAATAAGCTTGTCTTGAAGTCAACAGGATATTAGGAATATTTATTACAGAAAGCACTTAGTTTGACGTATTATATCTTACCCAAATCATCCTGTTAAATGTCCCACAGGCTTTAATGTCTTATTTTATCTTCCAAGGTCTTTCCACATAATGTGTGTTAGTTTTGGACGAACCATAGTGGAGTGACACTCACTAACACAACAGTAACAACAGGTCGATACGTATGGCTATAAACAGTACATTAATACAAAAATATATCCCACTCTCAAGCATTAAATTGTGCTACAAAAACCATAATCTGTTATCAAATGTCACGATTTCATAAGGTACGGCTTGAAAATACATCCCTAGAAACAAGCGTGATTATTCCCGGTTACAGCTGGTTCCGTCACTATATTTATGTCTTTATTTAAAAAAGTGTAACGCAGTACTAGCTGTTATATGTAATTTGTATCTTTAATAAAGAATGACTGATCTATCAAGTGCTTACAAGTTTTTTTATCTAATTATATATTTATTTATCGTCTTTAACACGGTCAAGTGACACAGTAAGAAATGGAAAACGTTCACTTTAGACGAACGGACAAACCGTTTCCTCCGTATGACGTACTTCCTCTAAGTATCGGCTACGGGGAAAACAACATCGAAACGATCCCAGCCTTAAGCGAAAACACAAAAATACTCGCGTCTTTACCGACTGGCACCACCTGCAAAGTATTCCCCGAAAGACTTAACACCACCAACACAAAATGGTATGAAAACAACCGTTTTTTTATTGCACAGTAGTTATTTTATCAGTCATTTTAACAGGTTAGCATATCGTGCTAGCGGTTAGCACCAGTTCACATGTGGCTTGGTGACGTGCTGCTCTGACCTGGTGTTGTTTATATTGTTAATATTACAATTATGAGGCTGCTACATACAAAGATGCAGTTGAAGTAACGATTGTATGAGCATGCACTTGTTTATGTTGTGAATCTTTTTGAGGGATCTTTAGTCTTGGTTGTCCTTGCGATGTTAATAGTAACGCAAATGCTTTGAAGTTGAAATGTATTGGGAATGGCCATTGCGTTTTTATCGAGTGTAGACCTAATTTATAATTGAATAATAGGTCATTTTGCAATTTAAATGAACGTGTAATATTCTAAAGTGCTACTCTGGCTTAATTGTTTCTGTTCGCTTTTTTTGTATTTACACGATTAAACGTGGAATTGTTAGATTTACGGCTGCAAGTAACATATTTTAATAATTGATCGGCGTGCCAAATGTATGATTACCTGGAGCCCGAAATGACGTCTTAAAATTGATATTTTACCACCATAAACCCAAACCCAAATGTAATCAATTTGCAATTATATATAATGGAGAGAACCAGACATAGTTTGATATATGTGCTAAAAAATGACGGGAAAGGTCAATGCATTTTAAATAGATATACTTAGTTCGCTTTAAAAAGATCATTGATATATGGAAATGAGCCACTTTCCGAATAATGAAAGCCTATACAAATGAATGCAGCGCCCCATGTAAGAGACAATGCTGGAGTAATGTGTTTTTTACTCATAACTGAGCACTGTAGATTTCTGCTCCAAGCCTTTGCATTTATCCTTTTTCTTTTCTTTTTTAGCCCCAGAACGAGCACATTGAGTTACATCGCAAGCGGCATGGCCGCCGCTTGGACCACGATGAAAGGAAAAGGAAGAAGGAGAGCCGTGAGGCCCATACGCGTTCCCACAAAGCCAGGACGCTGATTGGATTGAAGGCCAAACTGTACAACAAGCAGAGACATTCAGAGAAGATCCAGATGAAGAAGACGTGAGTTTAATTTTTTTTTTTTGTATATGCTGGCTCTCTTAAAAAACAAACCATGAAAACTATGCCAAATGAGCAGCTAAACAATTCTGAATTGTATTTTTGCAGCCTCAAAATGCATGAACAGAGGAGAACCAAGCAGAAGAACGACGATAAGACCCCAGAGGGAGCAGTGCCAGCCTACCTGCTGGACCGAGAGGGACAGTCCCGAGCAAAGGTCCTCTCCAACATGATCAAACAGAAGAGGAAAGAGAAGGCTGTAAGTACCACATCACATCTGTATGTCTGCAGTCCCTGTATCAGAATGTGTTAACATTGGGATATGTTGTAATTGGTTTCTAATCACAAATATCTGGTGTATGTTTTCTGCAGGGCAAATGGGAGGTGCCCCTGCCAAAGGTGCGTGCCCAGGGAGAGACAGAAGTACTTAAAGTCATCAAGACTGGAAAGAGACAAAAGAAAGCCTGGAAGAGAATGGTCACCAAAGTTTGCTTTGTCGGAGACGGCTTCACCCGTAAACCCCCCAAATATGAGCGTTTCATCAGACCCATGGTAAGATCGCAGTGTCATTGGAATTGTTTTATTGCTTTTTACTTTAACTAACACACACAACTCTTTGCTAACATGAGTTCAGGCTTCAATGTCTGTTTTAATTACGTTCCTAACTCCTAAATAACATATTTCTCTTGAATCTACTTTAGGGTTTGCGTTTTAAGAAAGCTCACGTCACACATCCAGAGCTGAAAGCCACATTCTGCCTTCCCATCCTGGGAGTGAAGAAGAACCCCTCCTCCCCCCTCTACACCGCCCTGGGAGTCATCACAAAAGGAACAGTGGTGGAGGTCAATGTCAGCGAGCTGGGCCTGGTTACACAAGGAGGAAAGGTTATCTGGGGTGAGTGCTCCTCTTCGGGCATCTGTGAATCCCTTGGTGTACTTCATGTGTTTCTGCATAGTGGCTGCAGATAAGATTAGGCTACGCTAGTATTAGTGCTGGGGGGAAACGATTATTTTGAAAACGATTAATCGTGCGATTATTTTATCGATTAGTCGACTAATCTAACGATTATTTTTCTGTTGTTCGATTAATAAAAAACATAAGGTATCTCAAATAAATACCCAAAAATTCTTAATAATATAGTTTTGTTTTTTTTGCACAGCAAAATAAGAAATATAGAATAAAATTATACAAAATAAAAAGGCCAGCCTGTTTACTCTTACAGTCCAACAAAAAATCTCTTCTTTACAAAATTACAAAAGATAAAAAATGTAGTGCAAAAACAAACACTGCCGTGCACAGTACAGAAATTCATGACAACTGCGCACCAGCTTACGTGCAGCCCTGGCCTGGACACTGCTTGGCTCCGTTAGTTGACATACATTGATACTATAAGCTGACTAACGTTAGTCTAATGTTTTGTTTGACTCGTAAACGAACACAACACGAGTTAGCTCTCTGTGCAGTTTGTTCGTTCCGGGTTAGTAGCGGCTAGATAGCGGTGTTCTGCAGACGTAAACTAGGTACCATTCCAGCCAACATTAAATGCTGACAAACGTTATCTAACACAGAGGTTCCCAAACTTTCCATTTTTATTTTGTAATCATCTCGCGACCCCCCCCCCCACTTTGGGAACCCCTGATCTAACACACAGCTGGCGCCGCTAGCTAGGTAGCTAACATTAACTACTAACCAACCAAGCACGAACAAACCGCACAGAGAGCTATAAGATAGTTAGCACTACCGAAGTGCACAGAACTCAAGCTGCACAACACACTACACAAATGTGGAATTAATTTAGCCAAAGTTAGTACTTACTTATCATTGTTCCCTCCAAGAGAGACAAGGGGGTGGCTCCGCTTTAAATGCTCCAACATCGCTGTTGTGCTAGTGTGGTATGCCAACTCCATTTGGCAAAGACTGCAAATAACAATGCCTTTGCGTTTTGGACTAAATTTAAAGTATTCCCTTTTGAAGACCTAAGGCGAGATGTTTTTGTTTGGGGGCTTTTTGCAGGGCTTCGTGCGCAATGCTGTGAGGAGGAGGTGGTAGCCGTTTCACTCTCCATAGTGTTTAAAGTGCGATTGCGAACTGCTTGTTCTTGTTTTGGGTGACCCACGTGTGTGTGGCGATGCGTAGACGAGGAAATATGTCGTCGACGATATTTCGCTTCAGCACTAGCTAATATTATAAGTATTAAACTATTTGTAGATTTAAATTCTAGCAGCCATGTAGGTTTCTTTCAGACTTCAAAAGATTTTTAAAAATCCAAAGTGTTGTAAAAACCAAACGTCAACATTAATTGAAAAAACAGAGATATCATGTGCAAAAACATGTTTTTATTTACGTTTTATCGAAACAAAACTTAAAAAGAAGCGTCAAATCTTTAAAAAATAAAAATAAAAAAGCCCTAATGTAATGGCATGTTCTACGGTAATATGTCTATTAACTATCTTAACAATAATAATAATAATTAAAAAAACACTTTGTAAACAAAAGACGTGTGATTGTGCTCTAACCGATATATGTATTTTCCTTCCCAGGTAAATATGCCCAGGTGACAAATAACCCAGAGAACGACGGCTGCATTAATGCGGTCCTGCTGGTATAAGACTGGACCTTTATACAGACTCTGCCTGGTAGCTCTGAACACAAGAGAGGAATGTTGATAACAACAAACACGCCCAGGCAACAAGCTTTGAGTTCACATCACGGGCGGACGGGGAGATGCTGATGCTGCGCCTGGCAACACAACAATTTTTGTAACAGAAGAAGAAAATGGGGTGATACTGTGTTAAATGTGACATAAATAAATGTTATGTGATCATATTTCTTCTCTTTGATTTCTTGTTCAATTTTCCATATAAGCTCATTTCTAAGCGAGCTATTGTCCCCTGAAAATTTGAAACATTCCCATGCTAATATCCTAAAAGTTAGGATAAATGTTTAATAAAGAAGGCATACAAAAAAGCCGGGCTCATGGTGAAGGGCTAACGTGTGCTTACAAGATTTGAAAAGTACTTGTGATTTTGAATAAAGTGCTTGAAATAGTTATTTAAATACTTCAAGATTCAATTGCTGATCTGACTGAATAGTTTGCTATTTAGATTTGTAATATAACAAGTTTACAATGTCTGTCCAAAATGCATCACTTGATCTGGTTTTTAAAAGAAGAGGACTACTTTTCTTAAAAATACTTGGGCAGTTGTAGCTGCTCCTGAAAGTCCAATGCATAGAATATGAGCCATTTACTGACGTTTCTAAAACAGAAGACAGATTTAGTTGAGACTTTGCAAGAATAATATATGGATTGAGTTCAGTAAACATTGGGTATGTCTTAAAGTGTTCCTTAATATTTTCCAGCCATAACTGTAGTCAACTAATCTGCTTAAAGACATTGGTAAAGTTCCTAGAATATAATGAACTCTGCTTCACAAGAGCAGACAGCAAACAAGGTGGTGAGTGTTAAATGTATCAGCAACTCTTTAACCCTTGTGTGGTGCTCAGGTCAAATTGACCCATTTTAAATGTTCACAAAAAATCTAATTCAAGGATATTTTTCTTTCAACTTAAAACTCCACAGCTTTATCTTGTTTTTTCTGATGAACACGTAGATATGTTTACTTTTGCTTGAATACAGTTACGTCCTTCATGAGATGTTCTGGTGAGTTGGACCTGGATCCATTCTGAGGCACTCAGACACACCAAGAAACTCACTTTGTCAATCAGTCACACACACACACACACACCTTATACATTGTTACAATCAAAGCACAGAGAAGCAGTCTGCTTCTGTTTTCCTGTCTTTGTAGATTGGGAACCTGCACATTATTATTCCAGAACAATCTAAACATTTCACACTGAACCTCTCACACCTGCACACTAACATATAAATTACTATATGTTACAGTGTATAGCACACTTCAACTACAATCCGCTCCACCAGCAATATAATAGAACAGTGTCTCTGCTCAGAGGGGTTTGTAGCTCATATGGGATTATATAGTGTTCAATCCCAACTAAGAGCCCCCCCCCTCCTAATAAGATACAATAAAAAATAATAAACATGATACTAAAATAGTTTATTTTGTATTTTGCTGGATCATCATGAATATGTATTCCAAGTCTTTATTATTTTAGATGTGGATAATAACTATCACAAAAAACAAATGAAAAGTGATCTAGTAGAGAGTAATTGCAAATATGAATCATAAATGCTACATATACAGGACTGTCTCAGAAAATTAGAATATTGTGATAAAGTTCTTTATTTTCTGTAATGCAATTAAAAAAACAAAAATGTCATACATTCTGGATTCATTACAAATCAACTGAAATATTGCAAGCCTTTTATTATTTTAATATTGCTGATTATGGCATACAGCTTAAGAAAACTCAAAAATCCTATCTCAAAAAATTAGAATAGTTCCTCAGACCAAGTAAAAAAAAAAGATTTATAACAGCAAAACACAATCAAACATTTGAAAATGTCCATTAATGCACTCAGTACTTGGTTGGGAATCCTTTTGCACGGATTACTGCATCAATGCGGCGTGGCATGGAGGCAATCAGCCTGTGGCATTGCTGAGGTGTTATGGATGCCCAGGATGCTTCAATAGCGGCCTTTAGCTCATTAGCATTGTTGGGTCTGGTGTCTTTCAGCTTCTTCTTCACAATACCCCACATATTCTCTATGGGGTTCAGGTCAGGGGAATTTGCAGGCCAATCGAGGACAGTAATGCCATGGTCAGTACACCAGTTACTGGTGGTTTTGGCACTGTGGGCAGGTGCCAGATCATGCTGGAAAATGAATTCCTCATCTCCATAGAGCTTTTCAGCAGACGGAAGCATGTAGTGCTCTAAAATCTCTTGGTACACAGCTGCATTTACTCTGGGCTTGATGAAACACAGTGGACCAACACCAGCAGCTGACATGGCTCCCCAAACCATCGCTGACTGTGGGAACTTCACACTGGATTTCAAGCAACTTGGATTTTGCTCCTCTCCAGCCTTTCTCCAGACTCTGGCGCCTTGACTTCCAAATGAAATACAAAACTTGCTTTCGTCTGAAAAGAGGACTTTGGACCACTGTGCAACTGTCCAGTGCTTCTTTTCCTTAGCCCAAGTCAGACGCCTCTTCCGTTGTCTTGAGTTCAGAAGTGGCTTGACCATGGGAATACGGCTATTGTAGCCCATTTCCCGGACACGTCTGTGAACAGTGACTTTTGATACCTGGACTCCAGCTTCAGTCCACTGTCTTTGAAGCTCCCCCAAATTCTGGAAGCGACTCTTCTTCACAATGCTGTTAAGGCTGCGGTCATCTCTCTTGGTTGTGCAGCGTTTCCTGCCACATTTCCCCCTTCCAACAGACTTTTTGTGGATGTGCTTTGAAACTGCACTCTGTGAACAGCTTGCTCTTTGAGAAATTTCTTTTTGTGTCTTACCCTCCTGATGGAGGGTGTCAATGACGGTCCTCTGGACAGCAGTCAGATCAGCAGTCTTCCCCATACTTGTGATTTAGTTTACTGAACCAAGCTGAGTGTTTTTCAAGGCTCAGGAAACCCTTGCAGGTGTTTCGAGTTAATTAGACGATTCAAGTGATTCGTTGAACACCCTACTAGTATACTTTTTCATGATATTCTAATATTTAGAGATAGGATATTTGAGTTTTCTTAAGCTGTATGCCATAATCAGCAATATTAAAATAATAAAAGGCTTGCAATATTTCAGTTGATTTGTAATGAATCCAGAATGTATGACATTTTTGTTTTTTTAATTGCATTACAGAAAATAAAGAACTTTATCACAATATTCTAATTTTCTGAGACAGTCCTGTATTGTAAATAAATAAGATAAAGAAAATATATATTAGGGACTTTATATGTGTTTTTTCTGTTCTAAGATGATAATCATGGCTCAGGTCAGTTGGACCTGAACAGTAGCCTACCAACGGGTGTCAAATGCGAACATAATACAAGGGTTACAAATATTTTAACACGTTTTCGTAACACATTGAAACTGTACATTTGATCATTTTCTAGGTTTGCTGAAGTATGGCACTGACTATATTATAGATGAGGTGCAGATTGTATTAACGTGTATATTTTATATTATGAGGCTTCAAATTGTATATTGTGTCAAGACTTACCCTTAAGTTAATTGTACTGATAATTCTTCTCCAGCGTCACGCTTTCACTGCAGCATGACGTCTACTGTCTCATCTCATGCAAAAACTGTTACTTTAATGGTATCTCAGCCGTGGGCCCAGAGTTGTACCTTGCACGGTGGGGCTTTGAAAGCTGTCTGATTGTTACATAACTCTTTATTCTGTGATGGAAGTTGCTGATAACACCGAGCCATTCACTCAGCTGATACTATTCATTTATCACATTTAATGAATAGAGAACCAAATCTAAATGAAATGCGTTAAAAGGGAAGAGAAATGTATGATTACAGGGTATATGTAGGAATCCTGAAGTCAAATGTAATACCTTTTAAGACTTTTCTACTAAGACCCTTTCCATACATTTTAAGACCTCATCGCCACTTGGAGTTTTAACCGGTTACATTGGCGACACACTTTACCTCACATTGACTATATACAGTATTGATTGTCCTTCCTCCTTATCTTCCAACCCTTTGGACGCAGACTTGCATTTCCCCATAACGATGTTGTTTAACAACCGGCGTAAACGGACCTTCGCGCGCTATCAAGCAGTGAGCGTGCGATGTCCTGTTCAGATGACGTCAAACCCAACGGGATGCCATAAATAAACTACACAGAATCACACTACACACCTACGCAATGATTACATTCAGGCAGACTGTAGAATACAACCTCTTTGGACAATTTATAGACTTATTGAAAACAAGCTACAAAATGTAATACCTTGGAAAATGCAGTTTAATACTTTTTAATAGCCTTCATTTTCGCTAAATTTATTTATCAACTTTAATACTTTTTAAGACCCCGCGGACACCCTGGATTAATAAAGTGTGGTACATTGTATGAAGAAAAAGTATCACATGAACATTATACTGATTCTTTTTGCTTTTCTGTACAAATAAACAGCCAAGTGGCTTCTTTCAGAATCACAGTATACTCTCAAATATATTCCGCAGTTTTTTCATGTAACTTCAAATGTTCATGCATATTAGAAAGGAAACCGCTCTGGTGTTTTGGTACCTTTACTCAGTAAAAAAGCCAATTAACAGATCGCTCATTCTTTTGATTGTTCCCTCATGCATAAGAAACGTTGACACCAAGAAAAGTTCAGGTTTTATTTGTGATTTGTTTGTCCGGTGTGTTTACAGCAGAGAAACTCAGCAAGTGTCGGCTTTCCATCCACTAAAACAAACAATGTTCTTTTCACAGTCCATAAAAAGATCCTTCACCTGCATGTCATTGTGAGCAATTATATAGACAACATTTCATCTTTTTTTTTTTTAAATAGTCAGATTTTGAGAAACCACTTGAACATTTTCTTCCACAACAATGTATGACTTGCTCCGATTTCAGAACTATACATTATAATAGAGAATTGGGGTTGGTAAGAAACCTCTTTTTAATTAATTTTGATTTAAAATTCAGCTCAATCAACTTTGATATACAATATCATTTGAAATGTGGAATCTAAACTGTATCCAATTTTAAGAATTAAAAAAAATCCAATGTTGGTAAAACTGTGTGTCCTATCCTCCCGAGTTCATACGCAGTGTCCAAATGCATGAAGTCAATCTGGTAATAAACAGTGCGTATTACTCATACGAATCACATGAACTAAATTAGATATTAAAAGGGGCTGCACATTACAGAAATCATGTTCGATTTAATATGATAAATATAAACAGTCTTGTGCATTATGCGTTTCTTTTTAGAATAGTGACCAAGGCCAGATGGGATTGTTGACAAACTAGTACAGTGGACATGGGTAAAATAACTGATCGAACATAAAAATAAATTGTGAAATTGAAAAGAATTAAGGCAGGTTTTTCCAGTACACATAAAAAAAGCCACGGACAGAAGGACCCCGTAGTCTTTAGGTCTCTGTGGTGAGACATGAAGAGGAGATCAAGCTCCTTAAATCACTTACAAAGGAGAGCTTTCCAGTGTTATTATTCTGGTGCTGTAGTCCTTCGTCAGCCTCAGAATTCAGTGTGGAACATTTGAGAAGGCCTGCTGAAATCCTCAACATGACCACAAGGCCAGACAGAGAATCCTCCTCCATCAGCCTGACTCCCTCTCTGTAGTCCTTTGGCTGAGAGTTTTGTCTTTTTAAAAAGTGCACATAGTGATCGAGCACAGCGTCTAAGAGTTGCTGACATCATATGTAGTAGTCCAGCTTGCTTTCTATCGTCTTGCAGCCTTTTACAGCGAAAACTCTCTCTGTTTTGGGGAAGTAGACCACGTCTCGGGCCACCTGGTCGGCCACGCTCGTGTCCGGCTGATGTCCTCTGGCCATCATCTCGGCCATGGCACACTGAAACACATGTTTGTACTCCAGAGGAAGGAACGGGACGAAAAAGTCCACCAGGTTCTTGTCAATCAAACTTGTATGCCACAGGCCACCTAGAAGAGGAGATTAAAAGATACTTAAGAGAAGAACTAGAATCTATGAAACTAGAAAACTTAGTTTCTGAATGATAATGATTGGGGCTCTAACAGTTCATGCACAGTGTTGCGCTGTTTTATAAAAAAAAGACTTTTGTGTAATGTTAGACCACAAAACAATGAGGTGCATTTATCTGTGTTTCTACTCACTTTTCTTGTTGTTGAACACCGCTAGAGAGAGCAATGTCTCCAGATCTTTCAGCTCGATCTCTTCTCGATCTCGTCCTGCTTTCCAGAAGTCTAAAGCCGTCTGCGTGATGCTCTCCCCTCCAGCATTACTAAGAGAAGGATCAACGACAGGAAACGTGTTAGAACTTCCTTTGAGAGAAAAACGATTTCAAATCTGTTTTCTCTTCAGTGAATCTCAGAAACATTCAACGTTAAAAAAAAAAAAAACACTGCTTGAAAAGTTTAAACACACATTTAAGTGTCACTAGTTTGTTGTTGCATGATGTAAATACTAGCTTGTAGTCCCAACATGCCTACTGATGCAATAAAGTCTCAATTGTCATCAGTATCATTAAAGTGGCTATTGATACCGTTAACATGTATTACATATAAAGTTATGAAAGAGATAAGGAGGAGAAAAGGCATGTGGAAGTAAGCAATGAATGTAAAATGTCGAAATCCTCTGTTTAACGCAATATCGGACACAGAAGACCGAGGGGGAAGTCCCCTAAGTCACCACAGCCCCCAGAGAGGAGGAGCGAACAGCCAGCAAGCGGGAAGGACGAATGCTTGTGGGCTCTCTTCTGCTCGGCCGGCACTACGAGAGGGAGCTTTTCTCTCTCTCTGAACCATCTTCTGCTTGTAACATTACCGCGCCATTTGAATTAAAGTACCCCCTTGAACCTTCTCAGAGACTCCATTAGTCTCCTTTTTAAGGCTTCTCTCCTGGACGCGAGAATAACGAACAAAGCTATCAAAATCCAAACAACTCTTAAATCATCGATAAAATGTTGTTGAACCGGAGTATATAATACCACATCAAAATCCTGCTGGAATTTCATTTAATATCACTGAATTATTAAGCATACATTTAGCTTTTCAGTTCTTTCTATTAATTTGTATCTACAAAGAGACAAGCATTGATTGATAGATACATTTCTATGGTTCAAATCAAAATGTCTTACAGGTCAGAATAAGGGAGTGCTTTCAGCTTCTTACCTGAGGAAGATGAAGATGGCTTTCCGATAAGAAACTCCATCCAGCTTGTCGTAGTAGTCCAGATACGGCTTTATGCTGTCAATCAAGCCGGGATGCATCTTGTCCATCTCATCGAAGATGAACATGGAGTGTGCACAGTTGGTGACATTTCCTTTGATCCACTGCTGCAGCTGAGACTGAGGAGAAAATGTAGCTTGTTGATATGAAAGACCATAGAATGTCACTGGGTTAATTTAAAGTAACTGGATTCTATCTCATCTGGATTTGTCCTCATACCTTGTAGGTTTCAAGTTGACTCGCATGTGGGAAGTGGAGTTCAGACGTGAAGATATGAACAAAGCTGCTGTCCATTCCCTCTTTGTAAACATTGTCAGCAATCAGCTGACTCACAAAGTTCTTCCCTGTGCCGGTCCATCCGTGCAGTGAGAGCACCAAGGGCTTTTTTGGGTTGTCGTTGCTCATGAATCCACTCACAGCTTTGAGGATAATGCGTGATGCAATGTGCTGTCCGTACAGTTTCCTGTCCAGGTCAACCTTGAGACCTGGAAAGGATCAACACGATTAGTGACTGGAAAAAGGCTGACATTTATCATGGTGTTTAATATAATCGAGATCCGAACATGAGCTGGAAAACGAATGCAACAACAATAATGTTATTAGGAATGGTTATCAAGCTGCAGGAAAGCTACTACTACACTTTAATATTTCCATTGTATACTCCTGAACACTTCTACTCCACTATATCACAGAGGGAAATTATAATTCTAACAATATACATTTTAACTATTTTAAAAATGTCTACCTCTTTTAAAGTGCACTATTTGAGTAAGGTGCACCACTTTGCTGATGTGGCCTTTGAGTCAGACGAGGTGACAAACCCTCGCAATGAAACCCAGCATCTGAATGTAATATTGAACTTAAATTGTGTTTAAGGTCTTCCAGACAACGTTATTTATTGTTAGAATTAGATTTGGGAATATTTGAACCCCTCCCCCGGTTTTGAGGATACAAAAAAAAACTCACTTACATTATCATCAGGGCTGCACGTTAATTTTAATATAGTCAACATTAGAAAAGGTTGTTCCTTCGGATAGTTATAAAAACAAATGATATACACATGTGCATGCTTACCTGTTGCATTTAGAGCTATCCATTTAGGTTCGCAACTTTCATGTAAATAATTGTAGATAGTCCGCCCCAGAGTAGCACCGATACCCACAACCAGCGCTGTTGAAAACGGCTCAAATGTGCTCACCAGAACACTGGTCGACAAAAAAACATGCAACAACAAATACAAGTGTGTCGCTTTCATCGTCAAAACCGCGTATTCCCGGACGTTAGTGTTTGTTCTGCGTTAAAACAATCATAATAGCATTGTGCAAACCGCGCTACACCAGCAGGCTAGGCTAACAAGCTAACTGTAGCTTACTAGCTTCTTACAACGGGCCACTTCCTCAAACGTCATAATCATGCGACAAACACAAGCTCTGGTAAAATCACATAAGAAATGTTTGAGACGTTTAATAAGGATGTTAAATAGATATAATAAGTATGACAGTTGGCCACATAATACGTTTGTGCGGATTAGCTACTTGTTTAGCTAACGTATGATGTTAGAGATGCGACTAACGTCAAACTATTCGCTGATATTATTATTATTATTATTATTATTATTTAGCTTAATGAGTAGAGTATTCAATGTATTCAATATGTTCTTTTATTGTGTATTACTTAGATACGTCTGATATGTCCTTTATATTGTAAATGTGTATATACTTGCTGCTAATGTAGGCTAAATTGTTATTTGCTGCAAATGTTTATTTTATCATATGCATCTTATTGCATCTTTACATATGTGTAACTCTGTTTTCAAACACCTGTAATGCTGGTACACTGCTGCTGTAACCAAATCATTTGGGATTAATAAAGTATCTTTCAATCTATCGATCTATATTATAGTTTAGTTCCTCACAAGACCACACAAAATGGTTGCTAATGTGTTAGCCGAATACCAGTTTGTTACCTGTCTTGTTTAAAGAAATCCACTCGGGTCGACAGCACTCGTTGAAGTAGTAGAAAATGTTCGGGTAGGTAGCTAAAAACCCGGTGAGAGCCGCGGCCATGCCCACCGCGATGCTGGTGCTGATGGGCTCGATCGCCTCCGTCGAGCCGCCGGAGCAGACCAGCATCCACAGCAACAATGCGTGCGGCTTCTTCGGAACCATGGCTGGTTAACTGCCGCTTCATAAAACTTGGATAAAAAAAGGGAAAGAAAAGGGCAGCATGCGTTACATTGATCGAGTCAACAGACTGCTGGCAGTGGAGGCGCTGCTGTTGTCATGCACACAGGAAGCGTCATGACATCAGAGTCCAAAGGTGACGCTCACCTGAGAAATGAATTTAAAGAGAAGAGGTGTGATTTATAAAGACACTGCAAAGATTTACACTGGATATTCAATAGTATTGTACAGTAAAACAGGAAAAGGAAGTATTTGCCAGTCATTCTATGACAAATAAATATTTGGCATAAGGTAGAATATTTTAAAAGCAAAACGGGACAAACAGCACAACTCCAGGATAGAGAAATTCTTGACATACTTCCAAGGTGATCGTATGGACGCAGATTACATTTTTTGTACAGTTTATATATTATATTTTATGAAATGTCTTATTCATAAAAAGAGTAAACATTTTACCAATAATCCAAAACAATATAGTAGCACTATTAAAAACAGTCAATAAAAAGGCAATTATAACGAATTTTGTATTCAACAACATTTTGTAATCCGAAATATTAAACTATTTGTCTTTTATGAAATGTTTTATTACTTGATATGTCTACCCCTGATGTGAACATTTGTGTATACAAAATGTACGATGTTCATTATGATCTTGAATAAATAAAGGGAAAACATTTGATGTTATTTATAATAATGGGCAAAACTACTGCTGTGAAGGTCGTTTTATTTTGAATATTTGAAAGATTTCTGTCTGAATGCTTTTAACTCAGTTTCACAAACTACCCGACTTTGAGCCCTCAGTTTTAACCACAGGTTTCACTTCTTGTTTCACATTTTAGGGCCTCTTCTATTTAATAGGAACATTATTTTTTAAATAGCTATCTTTTACTAATTGGTCTTGATTTTTCTCAACTTACATGTCAAGTGATCCAGTGACACAACAATAAATGCAGCATCATTAATACCTTGGAAAAGTAGGACACACCTTCTCCTATATTTCACATTAATATCTTCATGATAAATCATAATTTTTATGAAAATGATTGAGTTTTGGGATTGTATAACTACACTGGACAAGTAGGGCACAACTCTTTTGGTAGTTGTTGGAAATACATTTTACTTTTAAATAGAAAACTACCAAGTTTAATCACCTTTACTTTTTTTTCCCCAAAGTGTTGACCTGATGATGGCGCCAGAGAACTAAATGTATTCACATCACAAGGGAACTTGAGTTTCTACCCAGGTTTTTGACATTGGCTTGTGCCTGACTCCTTGGTCTCAATGTATAGATGTATTATACATCTTGAAATCAAAACAATAATATCAGAAATCTGCACAAAATGAATACAAAAATAAAAAGATCTAAACTTTTCTGTTGGATTTAAAGGTTTGTGGTGTGAAGGTATTTTTTATGATGTTATGATTTGAAGCCAGTACTTTTACAAAATTCGTGTTTATTTTTGTTTAAATATCAAAGTCATGGGATTTTTTGGACCTATCATATTCCTAAAGCCAATAAAAAATGTCTATGCCATATTTAGAGATGTTAAATGTTATCAGGCTTTGAACAAATCCTGTTGTGAAAACCTTCAGAATATAGACAAAACTGAAAAGTGTGTGTCTATAAGGAAATGTATGTTTTGTATTTCACGTTGTATAAAAGGCTAGGTTTAAATAAGGCATTACCTTATGCTTTAATTTATTTTTAAATAATTTATATTGAATATATAAAGTTAGTACAATAATCACCTATAATTTGTATTTTATATGTTTTCATTCCACTCCTCTGGAAGAAGACATGTTATGGAAACATGGAAACTCAAAATGTACCAGTGCCAAACCATGTCACCTTAAGTACACATTTATGAAACTGTGCGCGTCAGACTCTTCACAAAGCCCACTGAAACTCTGTTTTTAAATCCTCTCAGGCATGTGTTTGTGTCGCTTTGACATTTCTCATTCAGTACTGGCCAACAACTTCTCTTGACCTAGCTTATATTCCTTTAAGTGCCTGGTCGGGGTCAGGAACTGCTGCTGCTTTGGCCTTCAACGCCCACTGAGACAATGTTTGTGGTATCTGGCTATAAATACTGTAATCTTGACATGACTTGATATATTTGAAAAGGCAAGCTCAAAAGTTCCTGTACATATTTTGACATATGGGTAATGGAGCCCCTTCTGCTTTATGTCATAAGGTCATCCTCTGTGGGAACCCTTTTATTTTGTGGTCATGTTTTTACTCTACGGATCAGGCTTGTCTAATACAAGAGAATGTAGTTTATAGATACCAAATGTTTCCTCCAGTACTTCACCCAGTCTGCCCCCCCGCCTTGTTGTAGATACTTTGAATTCACAAATAATGGGCAATAATGAACAAATCAATGAATGAAGAAAACAATCAGCAGATTAGGCCATCCTAAAACTAAGCGTTAAAAAGTTGACGTCGTATAAAAAAGCCTGCCTTTATTTAAGTATTAATAATCTAATTGTATCATTATGTTTATATATTCTAGCAGATGCAGGCTACACTTTTCTATTGACCTGATGAGTTTTATTTAAGTAACGTTTTCAAATAACGACTTTCAGATGTTTGATGGATGGATGGATAGATAGATAGATGGATGGATGGATAGATGGATGGATGATAAATGGATGGATGATAGATGGATGGATAGATGGATGGATGATGGATGGATGGATGGATGATGGATGGATGGATGGATAGATAGATAGATGGATAGGTAGATGGATGGATGGATGGATATATAGATAGATATATAGGTGGATGGATAGATAGATATATACTGTAGGTAGATGGATAGGTAGATGGATGGATGGATAGATAGATAGATGGATAGATAGATAGATAGATAAATAGATAGATAGATAGATAGATAGATAGATAGATAGATAGATAGATAGATAGATAGATAGATAGATAGATAGATAGATAGATAGGTAGATGGATTGATGGATAGATAGATAGATAGATAGATAGATAGATAGATAGATAGATAGATAGATAGATAGATAGATAGATAGATAGATAGATAGATAGATAGATAGATAGGTAGATGGAGATGGATAGGTAGATAGATGGATGGATATAGATAGATAGATAGATAGATAGATAGATAGATAGATAGATAGATAGATAGATAGATAGATAGATAGATAGATAGATAGATAGATAGATAGATAGATAGATAGATAGATAGATAGATAGGTAGATGAATGGATGGATAGATGGATAGGTAGATGGATGGATGGATATATAGATAGGTATGATGGATGGATAGATAGGTAGATGGATGGATATATAGATAGATGGATAGATAGATAGGTATGATGGATGGATAGATAGAAAGATGGATAGGTAGATGGATGGATGGATATATAGATAGATAAATAGATAAATAGATAGATAGATAGATAGATAGATAGATAGATAGATAGATAGATAGATAGATAGATAGATAGATAAATAGATAGATAGATAGATAGATAGATAGATAGATAGATAGATAGATAGATAGATAGATAGATAGATAGATAGATAGATAGATAGATAGATAGATAGATAGATAGATAGATAGATAGATAGATAGATAGATAGATAGATGGATGGATGGATGTCACCCATGTTTTAAAGAAACAATGGTTGGTAGTGAAATTACGTATTAAATATAAATCAGGCTCTTAAAACGTTATTCTAGATCTCCACTCTGACTCCTGATCAGGATGATGGCTGTAAATCTGCCCTCACATGTCTCATGAGGCACAAGACAAACAAAGGACCTTGGTTTTCTGCTGCTGGTGTTTGTCATTTCTCTTCTCCTGTCTGTCATTGTGGTGGTGCATCCTTCCTGGAGGGGACGGGGTCAGATTGTGTTCCAGGATCAGGACTCGTCTTCCTGGAGGTGGTTGTTTGGGAGGGGATCGTGACTCCTGACGAAGCCCAGACTCCCTCGTGGGCCGAGATAACTCGGAGGAAAAGGAGGGATCTGAGCTCTCTTTGATAAGGCTGTGAATGCGTGACAACAAGGTTGAAGCAGCCGAACACCGCACTATCTGTTAGCAGCATATGCACAAGCACTTTCTGAAACCAAGTTCACAGATTGCTTGTTGTCTTCCAAGAATTCAAGTAAAAATTCTGAGTAAAAAACAAAAAACATAATTTATTTTCTCAGACTATTTGTGTATATTTCTTTAAAAATAACATTTAAAACCAGCTTTAGGTTTATTCTTTATTTTTTCTTTATCAGGCAAAGAAAATTGAAAAAAATAGATTTATTTTAAACTTTGCATTTTGAAAACAAAGTCAAAATGTCCTGGCCAAAGTCAATCTTTGAGAAAACAAGTCAATCAATATCTCTCTTTCTTTTTTTGCAAGTCAAAATGTTAATCATCAACTATATAGCCTTAAAGTATCAATTTGACTTTATTCTTTAAATACAAAATGATAAAAAAAAAAACATCCTTCCTCACAGCATTTTTCCTTGGCCCTTATAATGTTCAGCAAAATTCATTTTTTAAGCAAGTCAAGTTTTCCTTCATAAATCACAGATGCAAAAAAATGTCATCCAAGAGGAAAAAGAGGGTTCAACCTCTGAGGAACATGATTGTCTGTACAAAGTGTGAATGCATTTGTTGTTAGAAACATTTTTATTTTCTGTAATATTCCATTCTACAATTTTGAAACATGTGAGAAGAAGAGCGAGCCATAGGCAGAGAGTACCTTACGCGGTAATGTTAATGTTTGGTGTGCAGTTTGTGATAAACCAACAATTTGATTAGATGGAAAAAATGAATGTACTGTAGCGCTGTTTCATTTGTGCTCCACTAAAGCCAGTTCCTGAAAGGCCTTTTCTCAATGATCATCAAGTGGGAAGAAAAAGCCTGGCCTGCAGAGTTAAAATGTGGATGTTGGGACATGATTAGGCAGATGTTTAACCAGCCGGGAAACTCCTACCTCAGAGCCTGAGTGGAGGTCTGCTCTGCTCTCTCATTCCCACTCATTTCTCCCATGCTGGATTTTTCACTGGTCAAAGAGGGTACTTGTGGAGGAGTTGGAGCTTTGAGGGCGAAACAGAGGGTGCAGGTCAACATCTAATCTCTATGAACAGAGGGCACTACCACCACACACTGACCCCCCACTCCCCCTCCTTTCACCTCATCTAACCCTTGCATTAACTCTGTGACAGGGTTAAAAACCACCCTCATACCATGGCAACACACACATTCCTGCAATGAGAGGGTGCAAAGAGAAGATCAGATCATTTTTTTGTTGATAGATAAAATACAAAAATTGATTTAAATAGCAATGAATGCCTTGTGTTAAAATGACAAAAGTGCAGATCATTCTTTTGTTATACATCCTAACACCACCAGGAGGGGCTCACTGCTTTTTGTCTGCCATCTGGTTTTCCCCTGAAGTCTTAAATGATCTCTTTTGGGAACTGTATAACAAAAAAAGCTAAATTACAGTAACTACAAAAGCTACAACTGTGGTCACGAACATTACCAGAGAAAAATAGAGACATAACGCTAGAGGTGGGAGAACCAATCAAATCATGTAGTTAAGTGATGCTCTGAGTAAAAGAACTGCATTCAACATTTTACTCAAGTAAAAGTACAAAAGTATTGGCATCAAAATATAATTAAGGTACCCAAATAAGTTTTTTTAAAAAGTACTCATTCTGCAGATTGGTCCATTTCAGAATAATATATATGATATGTTTTATAATGATTGATATTAAAGTGTATGCAGCTAGTTTGAATGACTTTGTATACTGCATGGTAGCTTGTGAATTTACTCCAGGTGGAACTAAAGTCTGATTATATTTCACATAATTAATCCAAATATGTGAAGTAACTAAAGGTATTCAAAAAATGTAGTGGAGTAAAAGTACACGGTTTACCTCTGAATTGTAGTGGAGTAGTAGAAGTACAAATGAGCAAACAATTAAAAAGTGCAAAAGTCTCTCAAATGTTTAAGTACACCACTGCGCAATGCTTTGACTACCAACAATACTGAATCATGTATCGTGTTCACTTTCACTTTCTGCTAAAAATTATAAAAGCGATCTATTTCTCTGCCAGCAACAATCATCTCTGTTTTCCCGTCTTTCTCACTGTAGGTTTCCCATCCAAAATCCCTCAGATAACGTTGCTCTTAAAGGTGGTGTAGGTCATTCACTTCAGAAACATTTTTTGTTATATCCCATGGAATAACATCCCGATAGCAATGAATGCAAATGAATTATTTGACAATAAAAAGCACGACCAATTATTTTTGCCGGCCCGGCTAAAGTAACTGGATGGCCTACCTGCCTGTCAGTCTTCCATCTGTGCACAAACTTATCTCGTGCCCTGATTGGTCATGTGCACGTTCGTGTGTGTTGGAGGAGGGGCTCTGTAAGGAAGTCTGAAGGAAGGGGCAGATTTTTTCCGGTTGTGTACTTTCAAATTCTAGCGCACACAAGCTGGTTTCTCCGAATGTATTTAAGTTAAAAAGTAATCTTCCTTTAGCTCTCGCGATACCTTTAATTACAAAAGTCAGATGCATGGGCCTTTTTTGTTATTCATCTTGAATCTTTGACATCACAATCATTTAAAAGCAGGCGCTTTTTGTTTAGTCCGATTTTAAAAACACTTGAAAATCCTGGGCTACTTCTCAATGTCAAGGAGGGATCCTTCAGAGCCTCTATTTCAAGGATGCTACGTCATCGAATCCCGCCGAAGGACTGTTCCAATGTACAGGATCCTTGGAATTATACCGAGGACTGAGTCCTTCGTTGCAGGAAATTTCAAGGCTGCATGTGTATCCCATAGGTGTATCCTCTGCGGTCTTAAATGACCCACAATTCTTTGCGCACAGACCAATTACCACGGACTGGCACGGTGGCATTAATAATGCAGTAATGATGGGCCTGCACAACATAAGAATAGAGGGCGGTTTCAGTTTACTTGACAATTGTTAATTGTTAATTGTTAATGGTTAATGGTTATTATTTTTTAAATCTGCAATTTGCTTGTGTGTGTGTTTACATTATTAAAAATACAATTTAAATGTGATTACACATGTTCTCCGCATCAATAAGTGTTAGAACAACTACATGCACAAATATGCAAAATTTACACGGGAGAAAAGTGTTGCTTGCTTATTGTGCGGGAAGCAGGAAATAGAGGGAATAGAAAGGGGTGTCTACCAAGGGTGATTTAAACCATCATGACAACTCACAAACTAACTATGGAGTAATTATGGGTGCTTAATTTACTTGATTTACATTAGGGAATAAAACTCTTATGGAAGGCAAGCGGGAAGACTTATTTGACTAGAACATCCTCCTCCTCCGAGCAGACAAACGCCGACGATACTCCCGCTCTATCTCTTCCTCCATCTCAACAAATTGATGGATAAAAGACAACAACAAAAACGTGTCCATCCGATCTTCGCAAATCAGTTATGAGTCTTCAAAAAAATCTCACTCAATAAGGCAGGGCCTCTCATATGACGCACACCTGCACACTTGTTAGTCTGTTCCATCCTTCGTTCTCCGAATGCTAGGAAGGATTCTTGCCTAGCCTCTGACGGACCTGACTCGGAAGGACATGTCCAACCAAAGAAGTATCCTCGACTTTGAGAAACAGCACTGACGTCACTTATTTCCAGCTGAGAGAAGACGTGCCGAAAGGTGACTTCGTTGCCTAGCAACGTTTACCGAGTTTGAACGTTGTTCTGGTGGGCGGGGCTTATGGAACGTTCATTTCCTTTGATATGACGTCATTCGACGTCATCTCTAGAGCCTTGAACTATCCAATGCCGTATAATTCTTATTGGAAGGCTTTGGTAGGACTAATTCCAGCTCACAAACTCATTGCAGTTTGACACAGACGGTAGTGAAAGCTAACACAGGGAGTCAATAGAGATTTTATTACTATAATATTACAGCAACAGATACAATGGCCGGACTTGAAATAGTACAGACAGAGGAGATGCCGAAGGTCAGGATCGATAATATTCATCCAGTGATCAAAGCTTTTATTGGAAATGTAACAGTGAAACAGTGGGCATTACTGAAAGTGGGCACCCCCGATGACACCACTCAAGTTTTGTTGGCAGAGATGTTTATGAACATTGTAACAGCCTTGAGAGAAGCCTTCTTGCAAGCTTTTAGGAGCATGGACGTTGTTGTGTCAGAGAACTGTGTTAAGGCCACTCTTGGGGACACAATCCCTGAGAGTTTTGCTGAGGTTCTGAAAGTAGATGACCGATTTCAGTGTGCCAGCTCCAAGCTGCTGTCAGACATGGTCATTAGAGAGGTTACAGATAGTGTCAACTCTGCCCTCTCCACCACTAACAGCAGTGCAGAGACTGTGATATATCAGCGAATGACACCCCCCAGCAGACTTAACGCGATGATTGGTCATGCATGCAAAATGTTAAAAGTATTGGCGACCAAGATGAAACATTATTCCCCACATAAACCACCTAGGGCGTGTAATAGCACCCAGGAAAGCGCCCCGGAAAGTGAAAAGGAAGGTGATCTGGAGTCATCAGTCAATGAGGAAGCCTCTCAGTCACCAGTTAGTGTATCGCCAGAGGACACTGCAACTGCACTTATTGAAAATATTGGAGAGATAATCAGTAAAGAGGCAGGCAATATTGTCATACCTTTGTTGGATATGGATGAGTTTGAACAGATGAGCAGTTGTTCAACCTATGTTGGTTATCAAACGAGAATCACTGAAGAGTTTTTCAAGTTTACTGGAAAGAAAGAGTGGCGTGTTGAAAGACTGTGGAGAAATACTAAGACTTTTTTGGTAAAGTGCTTTGCCAAAGCGTGGATGCTTCGTTTGGTGTCCCAAGTGAAGGCTGTATTCCACCTGGGCTCAAATGTTAAAGGCACAGCGGTCCTACTTGCTATTCTTGATGATTTTCTTCCAGGAGAGGACCATGAAGAACTGGAGTTTGGAAATGCTGAGATGGGTGTGGTTCAGAAGTTTAGGGACATTTCCAGAGCTAACGTTGTGATAAACACACAGGAACTCACTGATCTCCTTTACAGTCACTGTGCAGTGGGGTTGGAGATTATCCCAGAACAAATCAGAGGGAGTGAATCTAACCAGACTGTTTCAGTTCAGTCACATGCAGGCTTGTACGCTGACATTCAGACCAGAGTGTGGGGTTTCCTGGGAGTGATGAGCTGGTGGCTGAACAATCAGGTCGGCAGCCACAGTGACAGAATGAATATGGCTATAATGGCATCTGAGCCATTGGCACTGGTACCAGAGGTCATCGAGGTGTCTGACTCAGTATGTGAGGAGACAATTGATGAACCTACGCAGGATGCAACATTGTACAATGAGAATATCAACATTGTTGTGCTATTCGTCGTTCAGAAGCTGGTTTCGCGGATTTTCGAGAAAACAAAAGTGAACGGGAATTTTTCAAATCCAGAGGAAATCATTGATCGTCTATATCAAAGCACATTGGCCAAAGTTGAGGGTCAAGACATAACAATTACCGAAACAAATTTAAAAAACCTTCACAAGGTGATTGTGCGGGACCTTTGTAAGACGTGGGGCTCCGCAGATATGGTGTTGGCCTCCATAAAACTAGGGGACAGAGAACTTGACGAAATGATATCCATAACTCTCAAAACTCACCTCGTCACACCGTTAAAAGAGCGCGGCCGCATCTGCAGGTTTTTCTCTTCTGTGGGAAGAGCAATCTCCAACATCTGCAAATGCAGACATGATGGTTAATGGGTGAGACATTGTCTCCCGTTCTCATTTAGGGTTTTCAGCCGGTTAGCTGGTTTCCCCGCATTCAGTAGATATATGAAAGGAAAAACAGGTGGGGGGGTAATCAACTTCAATTAACAAATATCGATGTTTTCCGTAAAGATGAATACAATGAAGAGCTCTAGTCCTGCCTCACATCCATGCCGTCTCCTCCACTTTGCTCTGCCTTATCCCATAAAGGGACTTAATGCAGCCAGCTTTACCTGGATGTGGGGCAGGACTCAAGCCCGCAGAGCTAGACGCACAACTAAAAGGCGAGGGTTCGATTCCCAGTACTGATCCTTTTAGATTGTTTCTTGTTTTCTAAGCTTCATGTAGGGTTTTCCCCTGGTGCGCAGGTTTTCCGACGATCGGTTCAACAGTCTAAAAAAATAGGGTATTCATCTTTAAGGAAAAAAGGAAAAGGATATAATCTTAACCGTCAAACAGTTCAAAATGTAGCCGCATCTGCAGCTTGTTCTCATCTGTAGGCAAACCATCTCCAACATGGATGCAAGCAGGTATGTACGTAGTTGAGGCATTTTCTTCTGTTTCATAAAGGGTTTCCTCCAGATGTGCTGGTTATCCCAACAAAACAAAAAAACACCACGCTTTTCCCACTTTAAGTTGTTATACAAAATAAAAATGGGGTATTAATCATCCCAAAAATAATTGATGTTTTTTTCCTTCAAAACTATATGATTTAGAGCTCGAGTCCTACCTGAAGTCCATAAAGGGACAGAGAATGATGGAAGAGGTGTCAGGGTTTTACTCTTATTATCAACTCATTGTCGATCAATAACATAACATTAAGATAAAAAAACATCTATTTGTATCTGCTAATATTTGTTGTAAGGGTTGAAAATATACAATTCAGGCTATTCTACTGATTCAGTTTCACTCAGGAATTTCACCTTAAATGAAAGTACAATGAACATTAGATTAGATTATTTTTATGTTTGCATTTATTTCACCCAATACATTTACACATGACTAAATTCAACTTTGAGAGCTCCCAATTGCTCCAATATGGCATCCATGTCAGAAGGTCTCCTTATAGACACATACATTTTCAAGCATTAGGACTGTTAATGTATTATCCTTTTGATTTATACACGGCATCTACTGTATTGCACCTCTGTCCGTCCTGGGAGAGGGATCCTCCTCTGTTGCTCTCATCGAGGTTTCTTCCATTTTTCCCCATTACCTGTGGGGTTTCTTTGGAAGTTTTTCCTTGTCCGATGTGAGGGTCCAAGGACAGAGGGCGATGCATTCATATTCTGTACAAACTCTTAAGTTAACTGAGACTAATGTAACATTTGTGATATTGGGCTATATAAATAAACATTGATTGATTGATTGATAAAATAATATTAATCAGTTTCACACACCATTTACAACACATACAATCTCCATATATGTCTTAATGTCAGTATGCACCAATTCACCAAGTCTCCTGTTTACAGTGAGCAGCACCTTAAAGTAACATTAAACATACAGTATATATGTTTCAACAAAGAGATTTTATTTTCAGTCCATCCAGCTTACACACTTATTGGTACATAAAAACAAATCTCAAGAACCAATTCATGAAAACTTGTATTGAGTCACAATACCAGATTATGTAGAAACAATTACAGTATGCCTGAATAGCAATACTTGCTCGAGAGAATTTGCATATTTAAAATGAGAGAATTGTATTTGAAAGATCAGTATAACTCATTTTGATTGACATGTCTTCAACACCAGTGGTTTAATTCAAGATAAACACACATCAACAAGAAATATAAAGTCATATACAGAACACTCACATATTGTATAGCTTACTCTGAAAAGTCAATGTATAAAAGCATAAATATCTGTTTCAGTGATAACATTTCGCTCTACCAGAACAAATAAATCAGTTGATGCAGGTTTAAGAAGTTGTGTGAAGTGTTTTATGTTAGGTCAGGGGGACTGAATATAGCAGGGAGGTTAAGCTGTCGTCTGAAATGGATGGTGGTCACTGAAGGGTCTTGTTTTGCTTACCAAGGGGTCCTCACCACTGGGTAGACCAGTTAACCCTTTTAAAATATGGCACACATTATATTATAAGAGTTGTCTTTAGCATAGAATGTATGAACCAATGGATGACATAGTGCCTCTCTAAAAGTAAGGCCAACACATCTGACAGTAATGTAAACAGCGCTGTCAGCAGATGGCGTGTATTAAAACATGCCTAAATAAATATACAATATAGAGATATATAATGGTTATTTTTCTTTTCACAACAGCTACCGTTGTGTTAACAGCGGCTTGGCTACATGGCTTGTGCTGTGTTCACACAATGAGCAACACAAGTCCTGTTTAATGGTGTCAATCTGTTAAAACATTGTAATGCGTTAATCACAATTATAATCTGCGAATAATAGTTTTTAATGCTATATCTGGGGAGAACACGTTAAAGGATGTAAACTGGTAAGATAAATCAGAGGGTAGATTTACTACGTTATAACATGATCTCTGAATTATTGGCTTGAAATCCGCCAATTTTCAGACACTTAGATAAAGCATTGACAAAGCCACTATCATGCAGAGTCACAATGACCCCCCTCTGTTTAATGTGCGCTACAGTACCCAATGTAAATGAAGTGCCAGTGTATACCCAGAATTATTTGTTGTCCCGGGTTGGGAGGGTTCCTTTAAAAATGGAATCGATACAATTACCTGTAAAAAAAAAAGTAATCAGTAACCTAGAGTATCAAAATAAGTAACTGTTTTCTTTCAGTTACTTTTGGATTACGTCAATACCAAATGCAATGCAAATGAATAAAAAAATAATAATAATAACAATAAGATGTGTACTGTATTATGTAAGACAACAGAACAATGGGACCTAAGGAAAGAAGAAACCAAGATGTTTAGTATTTAGTACGTCCTCTTTTATTTATAGGAAAAGCGTCTTTTCATGAAGCATATTCAGGCAGTAGCCTACACAGAAACACATGAGCACATACTACAGTTTAAAAGCACACAGTTAAGCTCACACACACTATTTTATGAACATATAAGTTCACCTACTGAATTAAAAACAGAAGAAATGAACCAAAGAAAGTGAAAACCATGAAGCAGATTCAGGCAGTAGGCGTATAGTTGCATTATATCAGTCTAAGCCTCCAGAACAGTATAGCTTACATAGAAGAACTGCTCGTAATCCCCATTTTTTTAATAAATGTAACAGTAATCTAATTACGTATTTTTTTTATGTAACTGTAGGGGAATTACAGTTACGTTCTTGTTGTACCCTGATTATGTATTCCTCATCTGTTACTCCCCAAGCCTGAAGTTGTTGTATGGGCGTTGTCACAGCTATTGGGTCTATATCCTGTATGCACACAATCCAAGAGAGAATCCGGACCAACTCCAGCAGTGTTCTGGCCTCAGGTTTTGGTATATCGACTCATACAGAGTGGATAGCAGAGACATTTTGATTGAACGGTCGCCCAAAAGAGTGGAGGAGTTCCTCGAAGAGGCCAAGACACGGCTCAGAGAGGAAGGAAGAGTCGATTTGACACAGTTAACCTGGAAAACCTGCTCTCAGATCTGAGGGCTATAACTGTCAGAATGGAACAGAGTGAGTGAGATGTGTTTTCAGCTGGCTGCCAAATGTCAGGACGTTACTCTTCCTCTGAGTTGTTTCTTGCCCTTGCCTTGCAGAAAGCTTAAAGTTCCCCAGCAGATATCCCAGCATGCAACAAGACAACACACAGCCACAAAGGAGCTCTATTTGAAAACAATTCAACATTACAATGCCTGCCGTCATCCAACAAACATGTGTCTATTGTGTCAGGAGCCCCCGCAGCCGCTATGTAAACATCCCCTCTGCATCCAATCAGGACTATATTCAGACTGCAGCAGGAAGTGATTTCATTTCCAACATCCGCTGCAGCCTTCCTCTCTCAGGTGGGGAACGTTCCTCACAGACGACCAACCCCCCCCCCCCCCCCCCCCCTTCCCACCCCCCCCCCCCACCACCACCATGGGAGGGGGGTGGGAAGGGCCGTGGCGGCTGGTTGGACTTTGATTTGAATGGTACCTCATTAAGTTGTTATTCACAGTGCTTTTACTCCAGGTTTAATCTTCATATCCTGAAAACATGACTTTGTATGACCTGTGACACAATCATTAGCTAAAGCACGTTACAACAGGGACATTAGTCTTGGTTTCCCACTTTAATATTGAACATTTACACATTCAAATGTCTAAAAATGACTTAAACTGTCATGTATTTCGTTGAGTTGTGTACTTCCCAAACATTTACATTTTCAAATCTATAGAAATCCAAATTTAAGTAAATGGCCTTGTACTGTTCTTGAGTACAAATTGAAAGTACTTGTACTTTGAATATTTAGATTTTATGCTACTTTATACTTCTAATAAACAACAATTTGGAAAGAAATATTCAACTTCTCTATATTTGTTTGACAAAATGAGTTACCTTGCAGGTTCATACAACATATGAAATAACTACTGAATTATGAGGTTCTAATATGGATTAAAATACCTGGCAGTATACAACATTATTAAATTAGATCCACCTTAAGTAGCTGCCAATCAACATTAATTAATCACCAATTATATTTGATTGATATAGTATATATTTTTCCAAATAGCCATTCTGCACAATGATGATTTTTAGTTTTGGTACTTAAGCTAATACTTTTAGACATTTGTAAAAAAAGTAAAAAACCAAAGACTCCTCTCGCTATAGTTATCCGGCATTATTTATCATATTTGTTGTAACCAGGCCGGGCCGCCCCTCCCTGCACGCAGATCACGCAGACTGCGTGGGGCCTCGCCTGGCTGAGGGGGCCTCATCTTGCGGACCATCTTTGCACAAATGCGGCGCAATTATGCGCTCCATAGTTTCAGTTTCCCCGCTGCGAGGCTCCGGTGCTAACAGTTCTAACGGTACGTCCACACGTTTTCGTCGCGTGCTTCAACGGAGACGCTTTCCAATCACTTTGAATGGGGTGACGTCAAGCTTTGCCAAACTGCATTGTGGTTCCCTTGCGTCGCTTTGCCTCCGTTGCTCACGCTGAAAGTTGAGAAAAGTTCAACTGTTCAAGCGTCGACAGAAGCGCCAGCCAATCAAATCATATGCCAGTACAAGTGCTAGCGTGCTGGTGTGTCCGGGGGCGGAAGATGAATGTGATTGGTTGTTGGTCGAGCGGCAGACACGCCCACCGGCAAGCTTCAACGCGACGCAACAGTGTGGACGATACGTAACAGCTCCGGCGATCGACTAGCGCACCCCCCCCGTCAACGTTCGCGACACATGTGTGACCCGGAGGGCCTCATGAAACACCCTTGCGTGGGGCCACAAGTTGGCCAAGGGCGGCCCTGGTCGGAACAGTATGAATAACCTAAATGCCTCTTGGTGTTACAGACATTTGTGATTATTAAACTTGAACCAACATGCATAATATCCACTGAGGACCTGTCCCGTTTGCAAACACATTTACCTTCCCTGATTACAAGAGAAGTATGATGTTGGGCAGAGGAACCTGCAGGGAGATGAGAACCTGACCGAAAATAAAGAGCGACATGCTTGGCTGAGAGCCGTAAAACCTTATGAGAGCTATACGTTTCAACCTGGAGCAAAGCCAGAAAACATTATTAAATTGTAAGGTAAAACATACTCACTGGATAAATGTGTGACACTCAAGGTCTGCTAATCAATCCAGTATGTTTGCTGTTTTAAGAAAATGCCTGAAAACATGACAAATTCCACTTTAAATCAACGAGCTGTGACCGCAATGAAGAGAAACACTATGGAAATGCATTATAAGCATATAAAACATGATTGATAGCTGGTTTTATGGCTACATTGCAAAGGAGATGTAAAAAAATGTGTTTGATTTCTTCAAATGACTCTAGTCTGCGAGGCGCCGTGAGGTCACAAGAGCACATTTGACAAACCAAACAAAGACTGCAAAAAGGGTTTCAAGGTGGCAGCCAAGGCAAAAAGGTTGTTTTTATTAGGAGCAGTGAAAGGACAGGGACAGGCAAACACACCTGTGGGGACCCTCAAGGTTCAGTCTGTGTGTATAGTGTCCTTCTGCTCTAAAAGCTACACAAACACAGGGAGTGGGGTCACAGATCAAACTTCAAACAGGTGTTTCAAGGGGCAATTTAGGCAGAGACACAACTACGCTGTTACAAATTGGCACAACAATAAACAGAGATGACTTGCATTTTAAACTAGAGTGTAGAATGTGCGATTATATTAAGTAATGTGAATAAATATGATCTGTGACGTGATCAGACTCTCTATCTGCCATCTGGAGTCCCTGCTGGGAGCGGGGCTTGGGAACAACCTGCCACAGACAGAGAAGTGAGGGATGAAGTGAGGGGAGCCCAAAATAAATGAGAGGAGGAAGTGACAGCAGCTGGGGGGGGGTTAGAAAACAAAAAACAAAGGACTTGTTTTACACCCACCTGCTCCACCGGCTGTCTTTTATCAGCGACTGACAGAACAATCTAGGGATGGCATTGACAGAAGTATCCTAAATGAAGTGAGTGCTGCAGGGATTAAGTATTGTTCAGGTCAATTAGGGAGTAGTATGCCCCGCCCTTGGCATTAAACTAAGCTAATATTGGGATATTGGGTTATTGCACAAAATAAATAAAGCTAATGATACTTGAAGGTTGTTTAACAAGTAATTGTCACTTTTAAGTAGTTCACTTTTTTATTTGAGTGTTTTTTGTAGTTTATATGTTAATATTTTCTTCGCTTTTATCCATGTATTGTATTTACTTTATTTATTTTTAATGGAATTTTTACGAAAGCCTTCATTTTTCTACTCATTATGTGTACATTTATTTTTATTTTAACTTTGAAAGCAAAAGGTTGTTTTTTCATAATCTAGATTTTATGCCATTTGATGTCTGAAAATGAAATCCCCCTCCCACTAAAAGCTGCAGAGTGACATGAGGGATTTGAAAGTCACACCAAAGTCTCAGAGTTCATTTCTTCAAGTTTTCTGACAAAGATGGAGAGGGGTAGGTAGTTACTTTCACTCTTTGACCGGACCCCCCCTCCTCTCTCACTCACACACACACACACACACACACACACACACACACACACACACACACACACACACACACACACACACACACACACACACACACACACACACACACACACACACACACACACACACACACACACACACACACACACACACACACACACACACACACACACACACACACACACACACACACACACACAGACACACACACACACACACAGACACACATAATACATTCTGTTACAGAGAGGAGTCATACACACCGAGTGCTGATTGAACTGAGAAAGTGACAGACATGCTGATAAGAGCTGATACCAAGGATGGTGATCAGTGGTCACACACCATCTGTGCAAGCGTGTGTGTGTGTGTGTGTGTGTGTGTGTGTGTGTGTGTGTGTGTGTGTGTGTGTGTGTGTGTGTGTGTGTGTGTGTGTGTGTGTGTGTGTGTGTGTGTGTGTGTGTGTGTGTGCGCTCCTGTTTAAACTCACCATCCCCCTACTGATATGATTTACTGCCACACACACACCAGCAGTGAAAAGTAAGAAAGTGGTGAACTAACCTGCAATGGACATACTTGTACTTTATGAGAGTATTTCCTTGTATGCCACTCTACATCTCACAGTCAAATATTGTACTCTTTACCTCTTTACTTTTCAAATGTTCTACTCTTTTAGACAAAAAATGTGTACTAAGACAAAAGAGGCAATACCATTATCTAATAATAAATGCCAACACAATCCTTATATTAGGGTAAAATGATTTGCTAAATGTAGTTGGTTAATGTACTTTTTATAATGCTGTTTAATAATCCACATCAATACTTAACCTTTTAAATTGATTATATTTTGTATTATTAATCTGAATCTGTAAAGTAACTTAAATCATCAAATAAATGTAGTTGATACAAAAAAAGAATCCTTTCCCTTTGGAGATGGGAGTTAAGTCAAGTATAAAAACTAAAAAGTACAACTAGGATTACCTTTAAAATGTACTTAAGTTGAGGTTAATATATTAAGTGACTTCCCACCCTGTTAATTTGATGAAGGTAATGATTTAGTATAACTGAGTTAGCCGACAGCTGAGCAGCAGCTTTGTGACGGCGACATCCAAAATCATGTCGTCGTCCCCCTGTGCCGCCGTTAGCCTTTTCATCTGAGCGCCTGTTCATTTATCAAGCTGATAAAGCCCTGAGTACAGACTGACAGGCTCTCTGCCAAGACGGATGGGCCTGCAGAGAACTCGTTAAAGGGGGAACCTCACCGCACTCCTCTGGCCAGCAGCAGCATGAGGGGGAGGTCATCGTCCCACACATTAGCAGCCTTTAAATCTTAACCACCAGTCACAAAGCACAACATGCACTCATACCGTTTCTGAGAGGGGAGACTTATGTGTGTGTGACTCAGCAGAGGGGGTTTCCCTGTAAGCCATGTCAGCCCCTTTTGGAGGGTTTCTGTTAGGGAGATGTGTTTTTAGGTGTATACATTACATGCTGGGAAATGGTGCAGATGGTGCCAGTGACAAAGACCCAAGATGAAGATAGAAATACTAATATCTGCATCATCGGAGCAGGAAATCCTGTCATCGTCAGGCTTTGTTTTGTGTCCTTGAATGCAACCTTATCCAGAATCTAATTCATTTTTCTTGTTTTCAAAAATAAATTTGAGGCAGGGTGGACCAGCATGTCCATGCACCTCCTGGGGGAATAGACACCAGAGTGATGTGCATGTCATCTCTATTTCACTACACATACACAATCCTATGCACAAAGGTTCCCCCTGCAGATATCACAACAGAAGGGGTCTATTTGACACCTTTTCACTGTTAGTAAAACAGCTACAGATCACAGGGCAGTGTTACTGCACAAACAGACCGCCCGTTCCGCTTATCTGCATAAAATATGGAGAAAATTCCACACAAATCCGATGCAACCTTCCTTAGTTACAATAAGTAAACACAAACATTATATTTTCATCATCTCCACCATGTTTTCTTCATCGTTTTTCACCAAACATCCCTCTTTAATTTACGTCATCTTTTTGCACTCTCTTCTTCTGCAAAGTTTTCTGACTGGACAAACAGTGCAAGATACAACAATGTGCAAAATGGTAGCTGGAAACATGGTTATAGATTTGCCATCCCACTGCAGCACAGAGTGGTTTCGAAAAAGGGTTTAACAAGTATTTTACATTTAGTCGACATGTTGATATGTTCTACAGTAATTTTTGCAGTTGCAGAAGTGGAACTATTTGTTAAGAAGTGCGTCATGTTTCAAATGTGTGTCAAATAAATATCATCATGCTGCAGAGATATCCTGGCTTTAAATAATAATAATAATAATAATAATAATAATAATAATAATAATTCATTGCATTTATTTTAGCGCTTGTACAAGTGCTCAAAACACTTTATATTACATATTACATATTTCAGACATGTATCAATACTGTGGACTATACCCACAGGAGCAATTTATGGTGAAGTGTCAAGGACACAACGGCATGGTGGCTGCAGTGGCGGTCAAGGTGGGATTGAACTGCTCACTGCGCCACAGTGGCCCATACATCTATTCAACAGACTTCAAAAAACATTTTGGTACAGATTCCTGCAAAACTCACACCATTATCAATACCTGACTAGTGCAATTCATGTGAATGCCAAACCAATTTGATTCAGCAAATCAGATATGAACACATAAAAAAAAAAAAAACTCTGGGCAAAAATAACACAAAACATGGTTTCTGTAGCGGCTATTTGAACAGTAATGAAACGCATCACTAGCCTTGTTGAAGGTGTGCCCTCTCTGAGTGACATTCTAATATGCTTCTTAATGAAAGTTAATATGATGAAGTAAAAATTTGTCGTAATAATGGGAATCAATTCTTTTTTGTAAATTGTTCAGCTCTATTTTGTCCCACTCCAATCACTGCCCACCTCCATGCCCCCCCCCCCCTGTTCATCTCCTCATCTATCAGCTCCACCCAGATATTATTATAGCGTTAACAAAGGGAAGCACCCGTCCACCGGAAGATCTGCTTCTGGAGATTGAGCCGGTAGCTAAATGGTGCTTCCTGTCTCCCACCCCTTATTCCACTTCTAATGTTGCCATTACATCAACATTAAACGTCTCATGCTCCTAAATTATTTTCTGTCCATTGAAACTGTAGATTAGAGCAGTGCTTATATAACCTGCACTGAGAAAACAAGCATGTCATTCATGCGGTAGCAAATGTATTATACAGTCAACCAACTGTACCTGTACAGTGGCTGGGTGGAAGGAATACAGATTTGTTCCATTATGGTTTGCATATTTGACTAAAAGAAGTCGTTTGCACGGTGAACATTTGTCACATTGAAATGAATCGTGACAAAATAAACAGTTGAAGGGAGAGCGCAGACTAAACGTAAGACAGCTCTGAGAAAAATACATTTAGCTTACTACTAATACTGCCTTTGCCCGCAATAGTCCCTGCAGCAGAAAGCCGTATGAATGAAAGGTCAAAGGTCACAGCAGGTTTGCATTGAAATAAGCACAAAATACACCCTGACACATGTTACAGATGTATCCTCCACTTCTCACCACCAATACGTCTACATGTACGTCAAGGGATGGAGGAGAAATTCAAGTTTGGACCAAACAGGGCGGATAATCACAAGCAGGCTGCTGCGGGCTGAGTGAAGCTCGGACAGTGAGGATCAAAGGAGGGGGACAATGGGAGATGTTCTCACTCGATGCTGAATGGCGGGGCGGGACACTACAGGGAATAACATCCTTTTCTATCATGCAGCACACAATTTAAAGTTTGGGCTTCTTTGCTTCTATCAGTGGTGAAAAAAAAAAAACTTTGTCTAGTTTGTTTGTCACTCTCTCTTCAAAATTCACCAAAAACGATATTAGGGTATATATATCATTCAATGTTTTTTTACCCTACTTATCTGTGGTGTCATTTATTGAACTTTACAATCTTCAAAGGCCGTTTTCTAAACAAAAAAACAGACTCATATTCTGAGCCAGAAATCTCCACTTCAATCACACTTACATGCATCAAGCTTTCCAATTTCACTTGTTTCTATGGTGTTGATAAATTATTCATAGACTTTTTACATCAGTTTGATCCTCAAAACAAATCCAAATATATTTTTGTTGTGGCATTTTATTGCCGTGTATTCTGATCGATGGAGTAATACTAAGACATCTCAAACTCTCTCTATAAAAACATTGTTCAAAATGATCTTTATGCAGGTTATGAGTTGGGGTGTTTCGTTGTGTTATCCATTAGCAAACATTGTGATTGTGTCTCTTCTCAAACAAACTGCAGTGCATGGATTAAAGGTTGGAGCCACAAATCTGCCGCCTTTCTATGCACTGGTCAGGGTGGGCCGGGCGGGGGGGGGCGAGGGGTGAGCGAGTCTGCAGGATTGAGATAAATTCAGAGGGGAGTCGAGAGGAAGTGCTCTCACATCACTTCCTCTCTTTGTTTCAGCCGCTATTTTCAAGGCTTGGAATGTAGATCCTGTCAAGAAGTGAAGGAATTCAAAACAAGTTCATTAACCTCTGCATGGGAGGGGGGGGGGGGGGGGGGGGCAGTGAGGTGGGAAAGGACTCTGTGTGTGTGTGTGTGTGTGTGTGTGTGTGTGTGTGTGTGTGTGTGTGTGTGTGTGTGTGTGTGTGTGTGTGTGTGTGTGTGTGTGTGTGTGTGTGTGTGTGTGTGTGTGTGTGTGTGTGGAGGATATCACAGGTTAACCTCTCTGTGGCAAATGAGATACTTGTCATTTAGTCAACTATCAGATGAAACAGGTTTCAACAACTGTGCAGGGGTGGAAGAAGAAGCTCTTACCTTAAATTGGGCATTACAATGTGAAAAATGTTATGTATTTTGTTACGTTTTGTATTCAAATCATCACAAATGTTCCATATTGAAATGCTAGAGATACATCTAATTTTCATTAAGGTAAAAATCTGTTTTTGGCTTATGTAGTTGCGTCGTATCCCCTATGTGCATGCAACAGCGTTGTGGTAATCTGTCAGAAGCTGTGATCAATTGACTTTTTATGTATTATTTTGGTTGTTTAACTTAATACAATTACCAAATTAAGCATTTGAGTCATTAGTCTTCTGGAACTGAAGTTAAAAACATGCTGAAAGAAATGTGTGACAACCGAACAGTCAGAAAAACTCACCTCCTGGCAAAAACCTCCTGAACCAATGACAAAGAAATACTCCTATTTGGGAAAATATAACCAAATGAAGGCTATGGATGCTACTAAAAAAACTTAAATCTATAACAATTCATCTTTAAAGAGAGACATTTTATAAACTGGGCATATATCTTTCCTGTAAAACCACAATCTTCAAAGTGACTCAAGTTATCAAATAAATTAAGTGAATCAAAGAGTAAAGAATTGGCCCCTGAACTCCAGTGGAGTATAAGTCCGGGTTCATACACCTTTTCATGACTTTTCCATGACTTCTCCATGACCTTTACCTACTTTTCCATGGCCAAAGAAATTACTCTTTCTCAGCGGTACCATTGAAAATGGTTTATTTTAACATGGAAAAGGAAAATAAGGCCTGCATATGAAACATGTTGTGCCTATCTAAAACAAATCAAATAGTAGGCTTACTAGCTTCTACATGCTAAAGCAACTACAATCTCTCACCAGCAAAATACCTCGACAGTTAAATGCCATTTTACGTTTCATTACTATACGATGCAGTATTTATTATCATTATAGGATTACTATTTTGGCGATTAGATAAAATATAAATTATATTTGATGCAACTTTAGTTACATTTCCATGACTTTTCCAAATCTTTAGGAAAAATATTGTTTTCCATAACTTTTCCAGGGCCTGGAATTAGCATTTTGAATTTCCATGACTTTTCCAGGTTTTTAATGGCCGTAAGAACCCTGATAAGTATAAAGTAGCATGAAATGGAAACACTAGAGTGAAGTATGGTTCGTCAAAATTGCAGCACTTAGTAAATGTAGCTAGTTTATTTCCACCACTTCAACTGTGTGTGTCCTGTGTGTCCTGTGTGTCCCGTGGCAGAATGAGAACCGTCACCACACCCTCCTCACATCCTGTCCTGGTGTCTCAGCACACCAAGATAAACACTGACCCTTAAAAGGAAATCTGTGTGTCTGTGTATTTGTGTGTGGATGCTATGTCCGTGCAGTCCAATAAAACTACTATCAACGTCAAGTGTTTCATGTACAAGAAGTCACACATTTGCTTAGTTTGAACGCAAATGTGGCTCTACGGGTATGTTTCCACGGCCCACAACTGTTGGCTTTTCCATTGTGTTGCCGTGGTGAAGACAGGGTGTCAGTCATGCACAATCAATAGGTATACAGGCTTTTATTAGTAAGTGGGTACATCTCCCCAGGGAGATCTTGACGGTGCCCAGTTCTCTGCACTCAGACAACCGGAAATCTACAATTTTTCTCCAGAAAGAACCCTCAGTCCCACTAATGACTCTCTAGGAAACTGCAGCAGAGGGATTTCAAGAGGAATACAGAAAACTCTTTCCAAGTCCAGACCATTTCTCACAAATGGGCTGCAAAAATTCCACTCCCCCATCAATAAATAGAGATATGTACTCATAACAGCTGGCAGGAGATGTTAGCTTAGATTTTGCATTAATAAAAGGATATAAAATGCTATTGGATTTCAATCAAGGCAAATATATCATTTGGAAAGAGTTATTTGTTTCCTTGTGCTTTGAGTCTTTGTGCTAAGCTAACTGACTGCTGGCAAAAGTTGACATGAGAGTGATATACATCCTTTAATCCAAGACCTACTCCACAGTTACAGGTGTGGGTAATCCAGCATTGAAAGACGAAGCTAACGCAATGCCAAAAACTGCAGCTCCTCAAGTGACGCATGGGTCCAAAAGCGAGTCAATTCCCATAAAGACCTTTGTTACTATGGCTAACGTTACAGCAACAAATAAATGTGTTTACAGCCTGGGAAGAAAAAACGCCTCTGATATCTATAGTCAATACAGGTGATTTTTTTTTATATAACTTGCCTTTTAACTTATATTATGGTTTTACGTTATGCATAACTAAGCGCATGGTCACTTTGAGGGACAGCTAGGTGCCCTCACAGGTTGCTAACCACTTTTCGTCACACACTAACCAGTCTTTGCTTATTTTTGTATTTCCCTGAAGTTAGGGGGAGTTTGCATAACCAAGGAGTCAGCAGCCACAGACACCAACATTGAGCTTCACAACGGCTCTTCAGAAACAAAACATCACGGACACTATGCATATTTTACACAGTCAATAGTGTTGGCTTTTAGTCCACACTCAAATGACATTTTTGGTAACAGAAAACTGAGCTTTTGCCAAAGTTCCTTCATGGTTAATATTTTCAGAAACTCCCTTATTATCAGTGTTGAAATGTAGTCAGGGAAAACTAAGATTTGGGGCTTGTAACATCAGAGTATTCGATGATATCTCCATTGTGACGCGCTACAAATAGGTCAACATTTGTTACATTAGACTTGGCCATCATTTCTGGTAAAACATCTGCAGTTCCTGCCTTCATCCTTTTTACATATTAACACATCATTGTACAGTCACTCTCCCACGTCATTGAGAAAATACTCAAAGATGAACGCTTAATGATCACACCCACATGACTACCACAAACAACACCAGTATGTGTTTCTGAAAAGCTGCCCGCTGGTCTTGGTCGTGGTCCAAATGTGTTTTCATCTGGCAAGAAAACTAAAAGAGTATTCCGCAAAATATTAAGCTATTCCTTTATGACACAAATTGGACAGTAAAGAATAAAGGAGGTGTGGTTGCTTTGAGTCTGCCAGCATTATATGCATCAAGTGTTGGTACTAAAATCTTTTTAAAAGAACCCAGAGGAATACACATCAGGTTGAACCTAACAATTGTTTTGCTGATGGCTTGTTTATCTTACACGCCCGTTCAGCCTGGGTCTTCCCTTGTTTTATGACCCTCTCTCACTCTTCTTACTTTTCCCCTGTCACAATCTATATGAAGGTTTTCAACTTCTGGATACAGCCTGGAAGCATCTTATTTTTTACTTTATACATTATTTGTTATGCTTTAAAAGTGTGATATCTGAGTTTTTAAATAGCATGTTGGTTCAATAATATGCTTACTTCAACCAACTCGTATAGCTCTTTTCTGTAGCATAGAAATGTGATTGTTGGTATGCATTTCCCTAAAGCTCCAGTGTTTGTGGTTGATCAGTACACAAAACCACTCACACTTTGTGGGCACATTCGGGCCCCGCTGCTAATGCGTTGACATGGTTGAGCGCACAGCTCCTACAGCCTGTGTGCAGCAGCGTGCAGCAGCTATAAATGCCACCAGAGAGAGGCCCATTTGTCAGGCTGGTTTATTGAGCATTTTACCGCAGTGCATGCTAAGCTCATCGAAGGTCAAGAGGTCAAGATTTCTATGTTCATGCTTTCTCATTAGAATGATTGACACCATTATAGGGAAGAAGCAAAAACCTGAGGTATATTATGCCATCTGTGGAGATACAGTATCTGCTGCCCCCTGTGTTACCCCTCTCTTCAACAGGCACACGTATAGAAAAGCTGAACAAATGTGTCACTTTAGATTTGCCCTGCTTGGCTCTCCAAAGCTACACAAATTCACATTTACACAAAGTGGACATCAAGGACAGTGAGCCTTTGGATCTCGTGTAAAACCGGAGACAGACAGGAGATCAAATAACTGTAATGTTGAGACTGTTGCACAAGGCTCCTGGGGTTCAGCTGCGGTTTGGCATAAATCTCCTCCAGAGTCTCCGTCTGATAGACCATAACTGCTGCTAGGCCATCTGTGCTTGGTTACCGAGCTAGATACCTTTTTAATGAACCCATCATTAAGACTTCAGGAGAAAGTAACGGCACTGTGCTGCTGTTCCCTCTCTGTGGTGCACTCATGGTTCTTCTAAAACAGCCATTCAAACAATGCCATTATTAAAGAGCTGCACTGCAACACTGCGCTCTCCATGCAAGCTGCGTTAGTCCACTAAGGGAAAAAAAATCTATTTACAACATCACTGAGAATGAAATGATTACCTGAGAGTAGGAGCAGTGAGGGGCACATGCATGTAAACTACACGAACAAGAGAGGAAACAGAAAAAGATCTGCTGCCTGCTGCAGAGAAGATTGTTAAAGTGGAGAACAGGAAAAATACTCATTTTTAACATTACACTTAAAATATCTATATAAATGCAATCATCTTTCAATGTACAATACTAAAAGTCACTGCAATGACAGAGCTAAAAAGCTAGACGTTTTGCACTTCTTTAAAAATATTTGATCTGGAGAATAGATATTTAAAAAGCCCAAAATACTGGCAAATAATATACATTAACACCAAACGCATTATTTTGTAGACAAAAGTAACAGACTTTGCCCTTGAATAAAATTAAAGATTTCTATGGGACTGAGAATTGTTGGAAACATTTTTGATAATATCCACAACCCGACTAATTATTAGACATTCTAATGCAAAATGTAACACACATATATATTTATATCTATATATCTTTAATTTGCAAGTAACATATGTTTTAAATGATTATTTACATGTAGGCTTAATTTTGTGTTTTTTACCTTTTTATATTATATCATCATATTTGAGTATTTTTCTGTATTTTTGCTGGATGTGCAGTTTAGTTGTCTTGGATGTGACACTTTCGTAAAAAGGCAAAAGCTAAATATGATTGAACAATGCTTGTGAAAAGCAGTCTGGTTGAAAGGTTGGTAAGAAGATGAGTGTTACTTCTTGGCAGGAGGATGTAGATGTGTTGGGTGGTCCTGGTTGTAATGGACCGGTACTCTCCCAGAGGACCCCTGGAGCAGATGGCAGCCCAAACAGAATCCTTCCTGCCCTCTGCTCCCCCCTCAGGTCCCTCTTCTGATGTAGTGTCCCTGTGTCCAGCCCAGGACAGCCTGTCACCAGAGCTGCACCAGATTGGGATGCATCCACAATCGATAACATTGACTGGTTGGGCTTCTGAAGTTGCTGCAGGAAGAGAGGTACTTACGTATGTTGGGCCTTTTGTTGAAAGCAGTGTTTCTGTAACAAAGACAGACATGTTTACAGGTCAGTTTACAAAGAACACGATGTTGAGGATGGAGGGACAAGGTCATATTAATCAGTGGTTAGAAAGGTCCTGTAAGAAAAAATATACAGTAGAGTATGATAAAGGGCCCAGGCTTCCCAAACAGAATTCAAAGAACAATTTGCGAAGACGCATCGTCTGCAACTTGGCCTAAAAGTCGTACTTGAACACACCGCAACACTACAGCCAACAGTCAACTATAAACTAAGTTCTGCGCTTCTGTGGGAGAAAATAACTTTCCAAAACAGCATGCAGCGGTCGTCTGTTTACGTGGTAAACGGTGCAAAATGGTTGTGGTTAGGTTATGCCAACAAAACGTATTGATTACGGTAAGAAAAAGGATCATGGTTTAAAATAAGTTTGTGCATGTTCCCTAAGCTACCAATCTAACGCCATGTGATTCAGTTACCGAGCATTACGTGACATATCGTCAGAGGTAAAAATAACTCAAGTTTTGGTATCATGCGGGACAACGAGAGCCGGTGGATGTCCTAAGGGTTGTTTGGCCGTCTTTTACCGCTGCTCTTGTGTGTTTTCAGCGTTAATACTACGTCTCTTGTTCAGAGCATCGAATAATAGCTCAGATGGGTTAACATTGGAGTTAATTGAAAGGTGCCTTGTTTATCTGTGTCAGATGCGAAGGACATCCACTTAAACATCTTCGAATATTCTGCCACAACATCTAAATGGCACAACATTTTGCCTCAACAGCCATTACTCCAAAACCATTCATCCATCCATCCATCTTCTCCCGCTTATCTGTGGTCGGGTCTCGGAGGTAGCAGTTCCAGCAGAGAGCCCCAAACTTTCTTTTCCCTGGCCATATCAACCAGCTCTGACTGGGGGATCACAAGGCGCTCCCAGGCCAGCGAAGAGACATAATCCATCCACCTGGTCCTATCTACCCCTTGGTCTCTTCCCAGCTGGACGTGCCTGGAAGACTTGTTATACTCTAACTTTGTGTGACCAGCGGGTTGAACCCTTTTAAAATCTGAATCAACACAGCATTTTCCTTATGAAACACATTGAATAAGATGTCAACAGAGTTAATATGTATTAAACATCCTTTTGTTTCATGTCTTTCTAACCATTCTTGAAATGAGTTATTTTCTCATGGTAGTATCACTTCCCTGTTTAGTCTATGTCTGCAGAATAATCCATAAAGAAGATTGAAGAATACTTCTCATGGAAATAACACACAAAACAGTACAGTATACTGCTGCTGACAAGCCATCATAAAATGTGCCAACCCCTGCATTTTATAGCCAAGAAATATGATATTATTCTTAATATAACAGCAGTCCTTACTGTGACACCTCAGTGTGCAGGCAATACATATTGTGCAGTAACAGAACATTATATGATTATGGAACAGGCGGGATGCAATATTTCAGGATGAGTGTGGCACCGTGGTGAGTGTTCACATTTAACACTCTTTCAGCCTCAAAAGAAAGAAAGTCTTGGGAGACGCTGGACAAAAAGTCGACACGGCCACTGTTCCAAACAAAACCTCAGAGCAGGAGAATTTGATTACTATGGTAAATAAGCCAATCAGACTCACATGTGTTTCTAAACGCAGAGTTTGGTGGAATGTTATAAACTCCCTAATCTCTACGCATGTGTTGATGACAGACTGACAAGGAGAGCTGGCAACAGGAGGATGGAAACACTGTATGAAGCAGAGGCCATTAAAAGGGACATTGCAACACGTACTCACTGATAAAAGGGATAGTTCCACAATCAAACAAACGAACAAACTGTTCAAGCCATACCAGTGATTCCTGGTTTCTGCTGGGTAAAATTACTGTTTTTATGATTGAAGTCTGGTGGCATAGATAATGGCTTCATTCCCCCCATGGAAATCCAAAAGTTCCATCCAGAGGGAGGTTCTCCGCCCCTGACTGAAACGCCTCCATTCGACTCCTTTGTTTATTTCCGTACCATAATGACATCACTATACAACACTTGCACTTCTATTGGCTAGCTCTCCAACACATTGTAAGTAACAGAGCCGGCCAGCTAACCAATCAGAGCAGACTGGGCTCTGGTTTCAGACAGAGGGTGAAAAGAGGTGCTGCAGCACAGGCAGTATGAGACAAATAAAGAGCTTTTTGAGCATTAAAGCATGGAGACATGTCCCAGTAGAAGTGCACAAAATGCCCTGTAAACATAAGTACATTGTTCAGCCTCAACTTTTGTCTTGAGCGTACCAACTGAAGTGCAGATAAGACACTGACTACACAGCCTTACACAACACAATTCAAACAAATTACTTCTTTAAATAACCCCCTAGGAAAAAACAAAAAGGATATCTTTTGGTTTGGTTGGGAATTCCACAGCATCAGTTTTAAAATATGTATTGTTTAACTACCTGTTGTCATTGAAGTGGCACACAGGAAGTGCTAGCACAAGGTATTTTCATCTCCAGGAGAGCTTTAGATGATTCCAGGCCTGGCTTTGTGCGATGCTGAGGGTGACAGGGGAGTGATGTGTTGGTAGCAGGCCTTGGACGACAGGATGTCCTGTTTGGCGGCTCAGCAGGGACATCCTGCAGAGCCGAGACACATGCTACACTGCTAGTCCTTGTGAATATGCAGGGTTGATCAAATCTGACACTATGCTAGTTTGGTATTTCAACTTAATATGAATATGAAAGGAGAGAAATGTGGGAATGTTTCTGTATAGTCTTTCTCTTTTATAGTAAACCACAAACACAATCCCACAACAATAAGCCCGGATTTCCTTTTCTGGGCGGCTACAAACACATGCTATAATTATATTAAAGTATCAGATCTCTAAAAGCATCTGTTATGCAAAACATTTTCATTCTGTCCCCCCCCATTAGTGGTGATGACTCAATCTTGACCGCTAAGCCCTGGCACACAACACTCGTTCAGACTCATATCAGGAGCCGAAGGAAAATAACATTTTCAAGTTGAAATGAAACTTTTTGTGTCTCAATTATGGCACCACAACTATTTACCATATTTGTCCCCCAAATTTTCAAAACAACATAAAAGCATTTTTAACATATTTCAGCCTATTATGTGTAGAGCCTCTGAGGGGGCGTTTCCAATGACAAGACTAGTTACTGCCATTTACTTTACATTATGTTGTTCTTTTGCACTAAAGGTTGTAATCTTGGTACATATTAAAATTGTTCTGTCTGTGGGCTCTGTATATATGACACATTTTCCATATCCATCCCGGTCAAATTATTCCTACCTACGTTGCTCTTCCTGAGGATAAAACATTTTTTGGGGGAATTTTTTCCTAGTGAAATCGATGATTTTAGGATTGAGGGCGTCATGTTTCCGTGGTCTTGGACTCTACTGGATGAATACAAATGTTAATGTACTTGACATGACTTCAATAAACATTATACAGAGGCGAGACGATTTCCAAGAATAACTTGAAGTGTGAAAACATAAAACAGTGCAGATGTTTCCTCTCACTGAGGGCGTCAGGATTTGAGGAGTACTACAGGGACGTGAAGCCATATGAAGCTATTTTATATTATTGTTTCCATTCTACACTTTTTGGGAGCTACTGCCACAGGAACAGACTAGAGTTGATCTCTCTTATCAGCAACACGTTATCTCTGTAAGCTGAAGTGACAAAACAAAGCTAATAACAATCTCAGACATACCTAAATGTGCGCAGAAACTTATTAACTGAATGAAACAAACAACAAAGGCCTCCTTCATGGACACAGACTATTGTTCTTAGAGACATAAAAAAAAACTTTCAATTTGAATTACGTCCTTAAATCTTTCCCTTTCAAATGTATTGTAAAGGTTTGACCGTAACTGAACTTCTTTGCATTCGTACGATATTCACTTGGAATCTATATGATCAAATGCATGGCTTGGACTGAACACTTTGTTAGAGTTATTGTTGGGCACAGCTGCCCTCTTGTCCATGCCCCATCCAGGGTCACCGCTACTGCCCTTTAGCAAAATCTGTCAGGCCCTCTTTGACGCAGATCCGTTTCCTGTCAAAGTGAGATTTTTATTGTTCCAAGGGTGCAGCTTCCAGAATCTCATTCCCCCAGCCTTTTCCTGTTTCCTTTAAAAGAGGAAGTTCTGCTGCGCTTCAGTTTTTTTTTTGTGAGTGATTTTCCCCCTCCTGCATCTTTCCTGGGACAAATCTGGAACACAGACTGCATAACTTTGCTTGTGTCGGCCAAGTCTTGATTTCAAAGAATGAAAAGAGTTCCTTAAAAAGAGATACCCTCCCACTTCGGTCACACACACACACACACACACACACACACACACACACACACACACACACACACACACACACACACACACACACACACACACACACACACACACACACACACACACACACACACACACACACACACACACACACACACACACACACACACACACACACTGCATCCTATATTCTAATGCGCCCCCTCTGAGCGATCAGCCTTGATGTTGAGCGGTCACCTGCGACCCCGAAGTGAAATGTTCCCATGGTGCCTCAGCACGTAGCCTCTTTGTTATTGCAGAGAAAATACTTCTTTGTATGCAGGGAGGGTCAGATCATACATTCACCCTCCATGGGCACTCAAATGAACACTTGAAAACATACTCTTCAGCAGCAAGTGTATAAAAAGATTGAGTCATTTCTCATCATACATGTAAGGAGAGGAGCAGTCTTAGCTCTTTTCCATTTGAGTAAAGTTCTGGTTCATGCCCTCCAAAGCCCAGCCACCAAACCACACACAGAACACTGTGTCTTCGTGCACGGGCATGCACATTTAACTTTGTAAGTATGTGGTTGGATTCTGTACATGCTTAGAATGACAAATGAGTCCTTGCTGATCTCAGTTAAGCTGGGATTCAAGGCAGAGGAGGAGCAGCCCGACTGCCTTTAATACATGATGTCAGATACTGTGTCACTACTTCAAGCTTTTGTAAGGTTCACATCAGTTACCCCATCCAAATGCAGGCACAACCCCCTCCAAACAAACTCAAGCACCCTTAAGAGTGGAAAATGTAAAAAAACAAAAAAAAGGTCTCAATTTCACAGTTCAATATTATTTGTAGTACCAAGTTCTTGCACTTCAGAGAGTCTTATGGTCATGCTTGCAGTTTGTAAACTCCTGCAAGAAATCTAGCACACAGTGAGGGTCTGAGGGTCACCATGTTTTTAGAGCAAGTCTTTTTTTACTTCTGAATCATGATGAAAGTGTTCCAATTCTGCAGTCTTGCCTGGCCAAAACATTTTGGTGATGCCAATACATTTGAAATTTGAGGTTCAAAGTGATTTTCGTGAACTTGGAAACAGCAGTTGAGAAACAATCTAACAAAAATGTGCATTTAGCAGCTTTTTATGTTTGAAAGAACATCACCAAATGGACCTTATTGTAAGATTGTTTGCTTAATCCTAAAACTGATTTTGGAGATTGCAAAAAATGCATGATCATGTTTTGTGGAGAACTGTTCAGACCTCATTATGAAATAAAAACATGTATTATATGCAGGATGAATGCATTTCAAAGCTTGAACATGAAGCGCTGTTGTTTTCAGCCTCAAACAGGGAGATATATTGCTTTTCACTGCTGTGTACCATATTTAACATCTTGGCCTGTTGTTCTGACATTACTCTTAAAAGTGCAGCTGTATTCTCTTCAAACTGGTTTAAAGCCATAGCGTGGATGAGAGTGACCAAATGTAATATGAATGCACCATTCCCCTCATAGAGCAAGACACACAGAGATGTAGGAAAGGAAAAGCATGGTCTACTTGTTATCGTGCAACAGTTTGGCTTTAACAAGCTGCAATTTGGCAGATTGGATCTCCAAAGCTAAACATGAGCCTATATGAGCTCCAGCTAACATATCTGAAGTGGTGTTGAATCAAGCTAGGTGGAAACTGCAAAATGACCTTCCAGCTTTTATGATTGTCTCTTGTTTGTTAAGGCAGCAGAAGGCCATGGGGTTAAGAGGCCCCCTTCAAGATGCCTGAACTACAATGGGGACAGAAAAATGCTTCAAAATCAGATTTGTGAAGCGGTTTGAGCAGGATGGAGAGTGTTTGTGCAGGAGAGGGCTTTTATCAGCGGCAAACACTCACAGGAAGTCCGGTTTGGGATTGTCCATCCAATTCCTGCGTTCCACAGGAAGTTCTGCATAAAAAGCAACTGAAAAACGCCCGAAGACATTTCAGTTCTGTCAGCTGGACTCACAGGGAGCACCGGGACTCAAACCGCAAAGAGTTTTATTTGAAACCCACCACCGAACCTGATCTTTAAAAGAACTGGCAGCATGGACGAGTCCAAAGATCCAGGACGGCGGCTCGTGCCCGTGGCCGCCGCTCAGCCTGCGCGCGCAAACTCACCTGATGACCCTCGACTACGAGGGTAAGATTTCTTTATTTAACCATTTTAAAGGCCGTGTTCAGGAGGTTTATACCAGCTTTTCAAAATACTCTTTTAAAAGTCATGCATTAGTGGTTAAGTTGCATCTCGTAAAGTTAGAGTAAATGTCATGTAGCCTACTTCATAGGCTACTGCTTGGTAGCATCATTTTTTTTTTAAAAGGTCACAATTATTAGTAGATTCATATTTTTCCTGTGCATAAACTAGGAGCCTGACTACCAAAAAGTACAATATTTCACTCTAAAACGAAGAATAAACTAACATAGGCTACAATGGAAATAATGAAGTAGGCCTAACTCAAAGTTGCACTTAAGTATATCAATGACTTTCTTCGACTGAATTTAACTTGTAATACGTATTATATGCATTCAAGAGCTGTAAAACAAAGTGTCTCTATAGAACAGGTCACACTGCCAGTGTACTGTAGGAATACAGATATACTGTTATACTACAGAGTTGGTTCTATGTTTTTGTTCTGAGAGTCAGACTTCTGTGAAAGTAAAAGGATCATTATTTAGGTGCTATTGCAGTGTGTTGCACTATCAAGAGAACCACAACATTTATTGCAGATCCTTTCACTTTTGCTAAAAATCATACACATTTGTATTTTCATAATTCCTAAAATATTAGGTTCATGGCCCGTAAGGAGTTCATAATGCAATTAATGACCATGTATTCTAATCTAGAGTGTACAATACATACAATATATGTTTTCTTTTTGGATTCATATGTATTTGTTAATCAGTCTAATATTTACTAAGTGTATTTAATTTTTAAAATGAGCTTCAAAGGAATCTTAATATTTTTTAAGATATTTGTTCCTTCACACATATAGGAAGGAATAACATTTAAAAGTAATTGTAATTATTTAATATCATATATATTCCCCATTTATTTTGTACCTTCAATAATAATTGCCTGTTGTTTGGCACAATATACAGTTCTCATTTATCTTCAAAATCAAAATGTAATACAATTATTGGCAACAATGAAACAGATGAATCATACTTTATTTTTCAGTCATGCAACAACTCAATTTTTAATTAATTAAATAAATACATATAGGATACATGTTGTTATTTTTGGAAAGTAGTTTATGAATCATGAAAAGACTAATGTAGCCCAAAGTAGCCATAGTGCAGTGACGTCACTTAACGGGTCCCCGCATTGCATGCAGTGAGCAGCGGGACCCTCAGCTGGAGGAGGGGAGGAGGGGCTACCATCACCCCCCCACGCTGCCTGACAGACAGACTGAGCTCCGGGACTAACCTGACGGTAGTTCCATCCCCGCTCCCGTAGCTCCGCAGCGGAATACACCGGGAGTAACTTTGTTAAGAAGCACGTCTCCACTTCCTGCTGTGGACTGAGCTCTGTGAGGGGTTCTGTTAGGGAAGCTTCACGGTGGGTGATTATTTGTATCCATGCTACTGTGCTTCATATTGGCTAGTATTGTGTTGTCAGTGCAGGGTTTACTTTGCGTTTATTTCTTTATAGGTGGAGTCACGCGTTTAATGCGTGTCACTGCGCGCGTGTGTGTGTGTGTGTGTGTGTGTGTGTGTGTGTGTGTGTGTGCGTGTGTGTGTGTGTGTGTGTGTGTGTGTGTGTGTGTGTGTGTGTGTGTGTGTGTGTGTGTGTGTGTGTGTGTGTTTGTGTGTGTGTGTGTGTGTGTGTGTGTGTGTGTGTGTGTGTTACAGAGATGGAGATCTGAGAGGATGTAGCACACACAGATCTGTACAGCTGTAAACAGCGCCCTCTCATGGCGAGTGTAGGGAATGTGTCTGCTCAGTTTCTCCTAAAGCGTCAGTACAGTGGGCTGGGCAGTTATTTTTCAAAGTACATTTACTCTACCACTGTTCATAAGTAAAACTGTGAGGTCATTTTCTACTCCTTTTCTTCTACATCTCAGATGGTCGTTTAACTCCACTACATTTATTTGGGGATTTCAGTTACTTTACAGATTCAGATTATTAACACAAAATAGTATTACTGATGCTGTATGAACATAGTTAACTACGCAGCACTATATTTATATAAAGTTATTCAAATGACCTCCACCTTTACCAGCTGCAACATGATCATCCACATATTACCTAACAATTTGAATGCATGATTTTAACTTGTATCATAGTATTTCTGCACTGTAGTAGTTTATTATTTTTACTTAAGCAACAGATCAGACCATTTCTTCCATCAATGCCATTTGAAGATAGCATGACACAGATGCAAACATGTGCTCTAAGCCTTGATTTCATACAGGTCCATCTGGATTACAAGCATTTGTTTTGTATGAAATCAAATTCCAGTACTAGGAATATGTCATGTGTTTAATGTAAGACTTCCTTCCATCTCCACCACTTCATCTTTGCAGAGTGGATTTCATTATCCCTTGTGTGGGAACATTGGTAACATACTGTATGCACCCCATAAGGAAAAAAAGCATTTAACATATTTAATATCCTTCCATGATTTCACAATAAAAGTTAATTGTATCTCTTATACCCGTAACCCTGGAGCAGCTTTCTCATCGTCTACATAATAATGATGCTTTTATTGCCACACGTGCTCATGTTGTCTTCAAAGTGGCCTCCTGAGAGTCCCCCCCGCTGCTCTGATTTGTGAATGAACGCAGCCTGGGATCACAGAGACATGCAAGCTGTCAACCAAAGCTTAGCATCGCCCCCCAGGACAACTGAGGTTCCTCCTGCCGGCTGCGGCCCCCGATAACCTGCCATCCCACCAGGCTGGCTTCAGTGCCCTGTTAGAGATTTCCCATGAGTTTTTAAAATATGGCGTGTTAATGTGTGCCTGTAGGAGGGCGTTGGTTCTAGCTGTCTCTGGAAGCGTTCCCATTCTTTAATCCTGTACAGTATGTAGCCAATTAATTTGAAAAAGGTGTGAAGGGATAAGTGAGTGTTTGTGTGAAGGGAGAGTTCTCTGTCCTTTTACTTTGTCCTTTGTGTTTTAATCCAAGAATCTATGCAGATCAGAGAGTTTTACCCGCTCTATCCACAACAAATCCGGACTGTATCTACTATATGTGGGACCAAGACATTGATTATTAAGTCCCCAAGTCCTAAACATTGATATTAGAGAAACAATAACGGCAGTGTGCACTTTGTGTGGTTTTTAGGACTTGGGGTTTGACTTAGGTCTTGAGTGCAATGACTTGTGACTGTGACTTGCACACAATGACAATAATGGTCCCGCCTCTGCAAGGATCTATCGAGATACTACAAGTTAGTTGGAGTCCAATAAGTCACAACAATGCTTCCTGTGCTGTTCACAGACAGGTCTATGCACATCAAAATATACAGAGATGGCAAACGAGCCCTTAACTTAAAAATGATATATGTTTTCTTTAAACAGCTCTAAAGATGTCCAATTCAAAATAAGTGCATCTTGCTATTCGGCAGTTACATTAAATTAAGTTTTGCTATGTTACCAAACTTTACAGCCCTAATGAAAAATGTAGTCAGGTAGTCGTGGACAATTTAAGAACAAAACTTCTTAAATAATGTATCTGGGTTGATGAAAGTCACTTTTTTTTTTTTAATCCCGATTACATAATATGTGTTGAGTTGGTGTATGATTATCTCCATTTCCCTCTCTTTGCAGATAGCTGGAGTCGTCGTGGAGGAAAACGTACACAATCACAGTGAGGAGACTTTGGCTAGGACCCTCCTCCTCCTCCTCCTCCCTTCCTCTCCCCTCCGCCTGGCACAGAGAAGAGTGTGAGAGACGGAGCAAGGGAACGTGGGAAAGAGGAAGACGATGTACCAAACGCTGCTCCTCTCCTCCTCCCTCTTCATCCTCCATGTGATGGGCACTCCACAGTACTACGCTCACCACGGGTAACAGCACTTAATACTCTTCCTGTGTTTATTATGGGCTGTCATCGGACCGGCGTGCCTATTACAGAGCAGATCTCCACTTCAGACCTGTTTGTTTTAGCAACATTCTCACCCAACGCCAATATATACAGATTGGTGAAATGACATTTAAACGTTTTCAGAGTGAACTCTCTCAGGAGCAGAGCTATTAGACGCACGGCATTATGGGGGAGTCTCCAGGCTCATCTTGTCATTTTCACTTGATTTGCACAAAGACCAAAATAAACCAAAAGCCAAATGAAAGGTCAAGTGGAGCCAAAGAGGTCGAAGGTCAACTCTTTTCTCTGACACATTGAGTGAGTGATTACACGGGTCAGTCAGAAGCAATTAGGCGCCACGCCAGCTTCTGGTGACAAACTGAGGAGTTTCACAGCTTTCTGAATCAGACAGAAACTTCTCATCTAAAACCAGCTCTATCTCACATGCTCTTTGGAGCCTGAAGTCTCCCTTTCAAGTTTTTAAAATATTTAATCTTTTTCTCAGGAGGAGGGCATGCGGGCGAGACCTCCATCACAGCGCTGCAATGGCAACAGAGTCTTACATCGCGGCGGTGCATAAGCCCTACATCACCCTGTGTCAGGAGCATCGCCTCTGCAGCACCTACAAGTGAGACACATTGTAATGTGTAGTCCTTTGTCAAATCACCTAATAAGTTATTCTCATATTTAGTCATTCTGTTTCTTAGTTGTTTGAGTCCGGGCAGTTTTTGTTTTATCTCAAATTAAACAGAAAGTGTAGTTTTAGTCAATAAAACTGTTGGCATTTTAAACATTTGTAGTCAGATAATTATAGAAAACAGTAAATGAAATTAGCCAAAATAATAATTAATAATTATTTAGTCTACTCATTGCTCATTTTAATTCAAGAAAACTGTTGCACTGAGAAAAAGTCTATTATATTTCTTCTCTTATTTCAAAGAAAATAAAGAGAGATTATAGTCAAGTTTATATGTATTGAAGTACACTTTAGTCTAGTACTTCTTTGTGTGTTGATATAGTCAGTTATCTTTTCATTACATTGGAAACCGGTCAGTAGACAGGACCTGAGTCCAAACAGCGTTGTAATGAAGCCTTCTCAGGATTTATCTAATAAAGACGTAAACAATGCTTGACATGTTTAGGAAGGGGAAGGGTTAGACATGCAGTCATAAATAGATGCAGACTTTCTCCCACAAACACAAATACATGCTTTACACAGAACTGGGTCATGGTGGCACATATTTGGGTGGAATCTAAATATCGAGGGCTTTGTGTAACTACGGGAAATGAACTGCCTGCCGGACCGCAGAGACCGCGGCCGTGTTTATTTTGGACTCCCTCCATTCCTACACACTCTCAATCTTTCTCCAGCTTTCTCCCCCTTACATACCCTACATTTGAATAATTTATTTTTAACTCTTCTCTCAACATTAAAATTGCATTCTTTTAGTCATTATTTTAAAATAATGTTGGCTTGTCTCAGACAGTTACAGGATTACTTATCTTAATGTGATTCTCCCTACAAAATCAAAACCTAGAGTGTGTCAGACATGAGTAAGGGATAAAGAAAATATGGAATACCGGATCTAATTTCCTAGATGTTTTGGGTTGGTTTGCAAGGGAATATACTAGGTGGTGAATTGAGGGAAAAGCAGACACACCAAACCAAGGTTAAAAGGAAAATCTTTCTTGTTGATTTTAGGAGGAACTGTCCCTTTTTAAACAGTCTGACCCTCTCTTGTTTATAACTTTGTACCTCAGAGTCTCAAGGATTTGACTCTGCATCTTGTCTCCTGCTTCCTCCCCCCTCCCTCCCTATCTCCTCTCTGACACACTCCTGGTCAAGTGTTCCGTGGTTTCAGTGTGCCACCAAATTCCCGCTCTCTCCTCAGCATTTTTTCAGTCTGACAGAGGATGGAAAAGGCCACACACACGATGACAACAGCAGCAGTATGAATATCCAGTACATCACTAACTGTGTTTTGTCTCCACAGGACGGTGTACTCGGTGGCGTACCGGAAGGTGAGCAGAGCAGCCTCAGGTTTCTACTCAGAGTGCTGCCCGGGCTGGAGGAGGGTTCACTCTCACAACTGCAACCAAGGTAACAGGGAGCGACGTGTGATTGGTTCATCTGTCAGTCTGTACCTGCATCACCTGCTGCATCTGTGGAGTGGAACAGCTTTTAACATGTTACAGGAAGCATGCATATTCAGTATCTTGCCAAAATGTACAAGTACTCACATGCTTGTAGGCTACTCTAAATATGAAGCTACAGCTAAGTGGTGTTTAGCCTAGCTTAGCATACATTATAGAAGCAGGGGGAAACATCTGGCCTAACTCTGTTTAAAGGTTAAAGAAAGATTACAAAAGTCTATTAAGATTACTTTTTGTGTTTTTAAAGGAACACTTCACTCCCAAAATGATCATTTACAGATTCAATCATTCTTAATCAACCCGGCTTACATAAGTCAACATCTTAAAAGAGTTGAGAGACCCACAAAATAAAAGAGATACTTAGGGGTGTATTATAACTTCAAGGGGGGGCTTCTGTACTTGCATGGTTATTATTTGTCTAGCTACAACGATGCAACCAGATGAAACTCCCTCTAGCCAATAAATATTACAGCATGTAACTCAACATAAAACCCACAACATGTTGTTTTTACATTCATGCTTTAGTAATGCTTGAGATAAAACATTTGAATGAGTGAAATTTATGGGCGGTGGTAGGCACTTTTCAGTGTTCCCCTTCTTCATGTCTTAAAATAAGATCAATGTCTCCTGGCTGTGGCTTCATGTCTAACATCTTCATATTCGATTTTCTCTCAGAAATGAAATAAGCCTATTTCCTCGAATCCTGAATCACTGTAAATGTCTTTTGCAGCTGTGTGTGGAACCCCCTGTGAGAACGGAGGTACCTGCTTAAGACCAAACCAGTGTTCCTGTCCGCTCGGCTGGACGGGACACCAATGCCAAACAGGTACACACACACACACACACACACACACACACACACACACACACACACACACACACACACACACACACACACACACACACACACACACACACACACACACACACACACACACACACACACACACACACACACACACACACACACACACACATACCTGGCCGACCACACAAGTCACCCATATCTCTGTGTTTCTTGTCAGATGTGGACGAGTGTAGCGAGCAGCATCCTTGCGCTCAGGAGTGTGTGAACACAGCTGGCAGCTATCGGTGTGTGTGCAGAGACGGCTTCAGACTTACAGGAGATGGCCATTCCTGTCAAAGCCTTCCTCCCCCCCCTCCACCTCCTCCTCCTCCTCCCACCACCCAGGCAACAGTGGGTGGTCACAACAATGCGGGTAAATGAGCATCACAGGAGTGTGTGCGTTCACTCACACATGGTGCCATTTCTTTTCACAGGAGCACAGAAGAAGAGAAACATAGCCAGCCTCGCGGTCCATTATTACTTTTGGTACGCGCTATGCCACTCTCAACTCGTACCGTGAGTAATAATGCACTGCGACTGGTGCCGACTGCAGACAGATGTCCTGTGGGGTGGCCCTGTGGGGGGCCCCGTGAGGCCACACCGGGACCTTTTACTCCTAATAGTCCTGCGAGTACAGCACACATCTGACTCTAATAGAGCTCCCATGCTAATACAGACATATTTCCGTCCCCACACACTACATTAGTTCTCTTAAAATGTTGCAATGTTGTCTTTAACCACGAAACAATTGTCGGTTTTAGTTTTTGTGTGCTTCCTGTTTCTTAGCAACAAGTCTTTAAAAGTAGTAGTTGACCCAAGGACATTCCTTTGAATTCCTGTCCTGTGTCAGCGTTATTGCTCCAATGCCTTTTTTGGGAAGATTTATGCAACATGAAACCTTAAAGAAGACTTTCCTTTTCGACAAAATCTCCCCAATCTTTATCCCTCTTTAGGGATTATTTACGAGTCACTAAACTGTAAATCCAAAGGGGGAACTGTCTCATGTGTTACAGGATGAAATGTTTCTCGTGTTAATGTGAGATTGCCAAACTTTCTTGGGCTTTGCTCCAAACTCCCTCCGATCTATCAGCGTTTCTGTTGAGAGAATTGTCACTCAAAGTGGGATTCCTCAGCTAACACGAGATTGTTACTCCCAGGACAAAAAATCCTGCGAGTATCGGCAGGTCAGCAAAATAAAAAGAGCTGGTGTTGAAAAGCCAAATATGACAGATCTTTATGCTTTTTGAAAGTGACGGATGGGTTATTTGTCTCAGTTTCACAGCTAATCTTCCGGGATGCAATAAGGCGAGGAAAGATGTTCTGGAGACTGCATCCCAATATATTTGTTCACGCAGGGATGTTTATGGAGATCACAAACATCAACACAGGTTGAAATGCTCAAAAAGTACTCCATAGCTCTGACTCTGCCAAGCCGCTGTGGAGGAGTGTTGGACTGCGATTGTGTGTCTCCATCTTCCTCCTTTCTCTTGGCCAACAATTCTATTCTCATTCCAGCTCCATCAACCCTGTCTGCTGGGGGTCACCGCCGACTCCCCCCCTTTCCCTCCTCCTCCTCCTCACCCTGTTTCTGAACTCATTCCTGTCTGCTAAACCCAAGCTCAGAAAGCAGAGGGTCCCTAATGTTGCCTCCCGATCTGCGTCCCACCTTCTCCAGGGACAGTCCCCTCGAGCCCAGCCGGGCAGACACTCTCCCCCGTATCCAATGCATGTTCACACGGGGGATGATTGACCTCTCTTTCGGCTTGTGTATCGGCTTTTTTTCAGCCGTTCCCATGTCCGTGATTCCCTTCTGTGCCCTAAAATCTGCGGCCCTCAGCCTGGTTTCTAGTTCAGAGACGTTGCGGTATATCATTCAAGGAGAGGGATTGATGGGGGCAGGATTCTCTGAGACACTTTTCTTAGATATAAACTTTAGGTACGAAAATTCAAACTCGGCTGTCAGCCTCCCCTGATGCAGAACTGCAACGATTTTCATGAATGATTCATCTGCTGATTAATCCTCAATCGTTTGGTCTCAAACATTTCTGAAAACAGGGAAATATTTCCATCGTAGTTTCTCAAGGTCCAATGTTGTGGCTTTTAATGTCTTGTTCTGAGTCCAAAACCTAAAGATATTCAGTTCAATATTATTTAAAACCGAGGAAAATTGGAAATGTCCATATTTGAGCGGTTGAAAACTACATTTTCGGGTCATTTTTGCATGACAAAATATCCCAAAATGGTTCTATCGACCGAATAATCCAGGGGTTTTCCTCACAAAGCTTGTGAGCCTCCTTTGTTTACTTTCTCAGTTTTGCTCAATTTCTGAATGCTTGTGGGATCCCGATTTAACAAATGATCCCATAGACACTCACATTGAGCCATGATAGCCTGATGCTGTTTGACTTCACTTTAGACCTCACTAAATGCATAAAGAATGTCTATCCTAAGGCATTCAATAGTTTCTGACTGTGGGAAAGAGGTTTTAAAAGAAAAGTTCCCCCAAACTACTAACAATGCGACTTTGTTTTGACAATTATTGTGATGTAAGATCTTTTCACTGCTCCTCACTAGCTGATGGCAGCTTTTTCTGATGTTCATGTTTGTCTGTTTTCAGGTGGAGGGATCAGCCAGATGGAGAATGTGACGGAGGAGGTACAGAGCCTGAGGGACAGAGTCGAGCTCCTCGAAAAGGTACAAAAAAACACACACATTTTAAAACACACATGAATAAAAGCCACCTACCCTGATACCTCCAGCCTCGCTCACCAGGAACACCTCTGCTCTGTGTATGATATAAAATCTGAGCTGTTATTTAATCACCTAACAAAAGATTCTAAAATGCCAGACTTACACAACGGCTTTTGAGATTTTTTTTAGTTTTTTTTTTAGAACCCTGCTTCTGTTTAGTGAAATAACTAAATGCAGATTAGCTGTTCTGGTATAATTACGCTCTAGGTTGAAATTTGTTTTTTTTTTACGAGGTGAGTAATAGCACTTTTATGGGGCTGTTTTCTTTATCTCCTCATTCCCTCTCCTCGGTGCAGAAGCTGCAGATGGTGTTGGCTCCGTTCAGCAGCTTCTTTCCGCCGTCGCTGGACGATGGCTGGTCTGAGAAAACCACGTTACTGTCCCACTCCTTCCAGCAGCTCGACCGCATCGACTCCCTCAGCGAGCAGATCGGCTTCCTGGAGGAGCGCATCGGAACATGTGAGTGACCACGACTGACCTTTCATCGCTCAGAGGTCAAGAGGAGGGAAAATCCAACGTTTAGTTTAAAGCTGCCCAATTATGCTTCTGCGGTTTTCCCTAGGACTCCACTGTTTATTTCCGTAACATAGTGACATCACTATGTAACACTTAAGCTTCTGTTGGCTAGCGCTCCAACACATTGTACATGATGGATGGCTAATGGGCGGGACACCTCTAAGCGGTTGCCCAATCACAACAGAGCCGGCCAGCTAACTAATCAGACTGGGCTCTGGTTTCAGACAGAGGGTGAAAAGAGGTGCTGCAACACAGGCAGTATGAGAAAGATAATGTCACAGTAGAGACACTACACACAAATATGAACCTGAAAATGAGCAGAATATGGCCCCTTCAACACCACTGTTGCTTTGAGTCAGAAAAAAAAATTCTTTCTTTATTCCTAATTTAATCAGATAAAATGTATTTTTAGAAAATGAATGACATAATAAAATCTTGTGCCAGTAATACAATAACCGTTTTGGCTAAGAAAGTTAAGTGACATTCTTAAATCTAATTTTACCTTCAGGAGCTTTAATGGCCAATTCATTGTAGTAACTGTTTTCTTTTTCCTTGTAGGTTCTTGCCAGGAGAATTAGCCAAATATTTCCAGACATCTCCAATGAAGTTAATAATGACACAAACCTGCCAGAGAATGTACAAACAATGATGGCCGAGAGCAAGTTTGCAAGAGAGGTGACGGCATGAAGCAGAAACGCACAATAATCATCATCTGTGATTTTCACTATTCCCAAAGGTTTCATTTACTTTTCTTGTTGAATCTCTGTCACATATCATCCCTGTAACATCTGAATGAAACCCACTGAGGGTCAAAGGTCAAATTGGCCACTTTGTTTCTGTTTGTTTTTGCATCAGTGCAGCTGTGTCCTCTGTCAGAAGTGGACATCTGTATTTATCTATTTAAATTATGATGAAGTTTAGTTATTTCTCTGCGCTCCAATAGACATTTCTACCTAGTTTTGTAACATTTTGTAATAAAAAGTCTTAATCAAAAACGGTGCAGTGTGTGCACACTGAGTGGATTACTGAACAATGTTTGCAAATACACTCCTGTCTACGCGGCTGATATTAGATCCAACATTAATCTAACACAACAGAGGAGGTCTCCTGTTGGTCTCATGTATACAGTGTGGAGGGAGTATTCAGGTGCTTGACTTTAGTAAAAGTATGTATACAGCAATGTGATGGTACTTTATTACAAGTAACAGCCCAGTAATTCAGTAAATATAATAGTCAAAATGTAGTGTAACTATCAGAAATACTTTTCCAAGTGTTTAAAAACTGAATTTGTAAAATTAAGGGATTATCTTTTGGTGTTTTCTGTTGTAATAAGCAGTGGTGGGAAGTAAGTACAAGTACTGTAAAGCACAATTTTGAATTACTTGTACTTTACTTAAAGGTAGGGTAGGTAATTCACTTCGGAAACACTTTTTGTTATATTCCGTGGAATGCTCTTAACATCCCGATAGCAATGAATAAATTAAATGCGTTGACAATAAATACATATTACAAATATGTCATCTGTGGAAGCCGTGGTGCTGTAAAAAGCTAGTCCAGTTATCTGCCTCGGCCCGCGGCAGATAAATGAATGGCCTACCTGCCTGTCAGCCTTCCATCTCGTGCACAAACTTATCTCGTGGGTCATGTGCGCGTTTGTGTGTGTTGGAGGAGGGGCTCTGTAAGGAAGTCTGAAGGAAGGGGCAGATCGTTTTCGGTTGTGTACTTTCAAATTCTAGTTTACGCTAGCTGGTTTCTCCATTCTTACCTACCCTACCTTTAAGTATTTACAAAAAACATAGTGACATCGCTAAGAGGCCAACATTTGGTCCGCTCATTTTCAGACAGATTTTAAAATAAATGGATCAGGACAAAAAGAGAGAATCTTTTTTTTTTTCATGAAACTTTTTTCATGAAACTTTCAGAGTGTCTTTACATCCAGCCATTTACACCATTTATGTATAAAATACATTAAAAAGTGGATTTTGCATAATAGGTGACCTTTAAAGATAAAATAGCAGAACATTAAAGTACTCAAGTACCTCTAAAATGTACTTAAGTACAGTGAGAGTACACTGACTATACTCTAAATCTGAGGAAGGTAAAGCATTTCAGTGCACCACTTAAGGAAAAAAGAATTGATTTTATTGATTCTTTTGCAAGGCATTCACGTTTACCCAGAATAAGTGAAAGCAAGAACATTTTATAATGAATATTAACCAGATATTATAATGGGCATCTATACCATGTGTGCATAATAACACACACATACATATAGTAAGGGACCACACACACACAAGCCTCTGCAGGATGTCAGCTGTTTCTCATATCCATCTAAAGCAACAACCAATTACACTTTTAATAGCTTTGGTGAAAATCAGAGAAAACTTGAAATTCCTTTTTTGGTTTTTCCACCCAAACTCAGCATGAAAAGTGCTTTATTAAGGTTCAGAACACTTTGAATATATGTTATCTTACAGTATCTGTGTTCGTAAACAACTGCCAAACATTTCAACCAGCAGAGGAACTCACAAGTTCAAGCTTATGACACAAAGCTTAGAAATCACACATCTGTATTACAAAATAACAAAGAAATGAACATGAAATAAATGGATAAAACACTGTTAGCTAATGTGTATGGTATAGTTCATATTTTGGAAGAAATCCAAGTATGTATAACATTCAAACCACTTGCTGCAATGATAAAAACAGCAGATAAAAGTCAATAAATATGTTTAAACTAAGAAAACAAATCAATTTGTATTAATAGGGGGGATATATACTATACTGGCTTGAAATGAAATGAACCCCTTACAGTCATGTGTACTTAAAGCCGAGCACAGCAGGTATGTTGCTCTCACCTATGTACAGGCTTAGTAACAAAGGTTGATACATTTAGATTGCACACAATCGTACTGCAGACATTATCTTGAGAATGGATTTAACATTAAATGGTCAAGTAATATCAAATACATGTCATTAGATGTGACACCCACTGCAGAGGATTAGGGCCAGGTGATCTCTTTGGAGATCTGAACAAAAGTGGATTTTTTTCTGAGAAAAAAAGTCAGAACTCTGAGAAAAAGCCAGGATTCCGATAAGCTAAAAAAACGTCAGAATTCTTCATTTTTTTCTCAGAATTTTGAGATTTAAAATTATTTTAAGATTTTGAGTTCTGAGAAAAAAAAAGACTGAGAACTCAAGTAAGACATTTTTTTGTTGTCAGATCTCAAGAAATGTTTCACATGCGGCCATAATCCTCCCATGATGATGCTTAGAAAATAGGTAGAACATTAAAATGCAGTTTGCAATTATCCTGAATGCTGAAATACATTCTCAGATGGGGTTTGATGGCCAAATGATTCAGGAAACTGTAAAGGCAGTGAGCAAAGTCAAATGTAAGACCTGGATGTAAACTAAAACAGTTTAGTCGGTTCTATGCGGTAGCGGTCATTGTCATTACATAATATAAATATAATTTGAGCATACATACATTGAGCCCAACAATCCACAGGGTGCAACAAGAAAAATCAAACTTAAGGCCAACATTTCAACAGCTTTTAAAATAATCTACTATTCTTCTACCAGGCTGAGTAATAACTGAATCGGAACATCACACCTGAACCAAGGTTATCACCTTCATATGGATGAAATCAAAACAAATATGGGGACATGACCATTTCCATTTAAAAGACCCCGTGTAACCTTTAATTATAAAAGAAAACACAGATTGGACTCGCAGAGCGCATGTGAGAAACTGTATTTCAATTGTAAGCTTTAAACAAAGAAGCACGTGTTTGGGAAGTATTGAAAATAAAAATGGATTTCGTTTAGCGTGTATGAAGGTGAAAACACCCAACATTTTTTTTAAGAATTTGAAGTAACACGGTTCCGTTCTGTGATGTAGAACTACGTATGCCAGGTTTATTAGTCATTAGTGAATCTTCAAGTTAATCAGAACAAATCAAACAAAGTAAAAAAAGAAGCTTGAGATCTAAAATCATTTCCTGATTCTACACAAGTCTTACCCTTTCCCTACAACAAGAGCTACCTTGTATCATTGGAAATCTTATCATTGGTAAAGTGGAATCAGTCCGGAGGAGCGATTATTCAGTCATGTTGAGATAACAATGGTTTAACTTTGGAAACTTTCCAATAACACTTGTCATGGCACAGCCGGCAGCTTGCACTTTGGAGCAGTAATGCTACACATCGTTGGACATTGCACAATTTGAAATCCCCTTTTTGACACATCTTAAAATAGGTTCACTTGTGAGTTCCTTTCCGAGGAGCAAAAGTCACTTCTAAAAAAAATTTAAAATAGAAAAAAAGACACAGCAAGATTATCCCATTTAGAAATAAATAAAAATAGCAAGAATACAGCGAGACAAAAAACACTTGTTGCTCGAAGCTGCACCTGGTTATTTCTAATCTTTTGGAGAGAAAATGCACAATGATACACCCACAATGCACAACATTGAAACTGATCAGTCCACTAGAGTCCAGTAACTCAGTACAGATGGGTGCTATTGTTACACACTTTATCTTGAATTCCCGGCTTTCTGACATCATGAAGTATGTCATGGAGTTTATTGGTCAGTGAATTTAACAGCCAATGTGGATTATAGAGTTGAATTCATAGCGAAAGAAGTTTGCAGCCGCCCGGCGTTGACCTCTCACCTGGGCACACGCCACCAGGGCAGGAGACCCCGCTCCTTATGTCTTTAGGCAAGAGACTGGAATGCAGACAACGGGACACACACACACACACACACACACACACACACACACACACACACACACACACACACACACACACACACACACACACACACACACACACACACACACACACACACACACACACACACACACACACACACACACACACACACACACACACACACACACACACACACACACACACACACACACACACACACACACACACACACACACACACACACACACACACACACACACACACACACACACACACACACTAAAAGGAGATGAAGTCAAAACTAAAAAGTACAAAATGGTGATAAAATAAGACGTTAAAATAATTAAAGCTAGAGAGAAAGCACGGATGGAGGTGGACAGAGCCATCCAAAAGGCATGCACGAAGAACAACATACATCTGTACTGTTGCCCAGCCGTCCGTCACTCCACTCGCGGCGCAGCGCGGCTGCTGATTCGCTGAGGGTCGGGACCCACTGTGCTGAGTTCAGGCCGTCCACCAGACAAGAGGAGATTTCACAACTGTGTCATCTCCTGGCCAGGTGAAGGGACGACCTGGGGGGGAGAGGGGGGAAAGTCTGGGGGGGAGGGATGGGCTTTAGAGGGGACAGAGGAGGTGAGTGTGGTAAATGTTCAGTGCTTGCACGGCCCGTTGCTATGGGGTACGGAGTTAGAGATGCTGAGGAAGGAGGAGTTCATCAGGTCGAAGGATTTGTCGATGAGGGAGGGGATGTCGTCTGACGTCAGCCCCTTCGTCTCGATCTTTGGGAGGATCTTGATTCTGATGGTGCCTGCAGGAGAGAACACTGTCAGGAGTCACATCAAGGAGCTGAGAGGGCATCTCAACTGATGATATCATCACAATAATAGGATAAGCCTTATTTCAGGACTTGTTTTCTACTATCAGTGTGTGTCTTGATAAAGAATGCTAAAGGATGATCAGCGTGAGGTCCATATGTCCGTGCCACTTTTTGGGTGAAAGAGAGTATAAAAGCTGTCTCTCAGTCTTCAGACAAAGGTTCCAGATTCACGTGTCCTGTCCCTTATACTGTTGTAAAACAATAATCTATAACTTCAATCACCAGCAGTTCTGTGTTTCTATTGTTCTGTATTCCAATGTCCAGAGTGTTGGTTAACAGATCCACGACAGGACTGCTGACACACTGCATGTTGCATGATATACAGAGAGAAAGGTATCCAATGCCCTGTTTTTAAATACAGTACTACTGTATACCCCATTTTATTACAATGAGTACTTTAAGAACGGTGTATTAATGAGATGAAACATGTGGGCATTGTTGTACTCCTATATGCATGCTGCATCTTTCATAGTGACTAAACAGGAGACTTGGCTGCGTCGTTGGGTTTTGTAGGATTTCTATTTGGGAATATTGGGAATGAGAGGGGAGCTGGAGACGCCATTGCAAAGATACAAAGCTGGTTAAACATCGGCAAAGTAGTTGGGTATTTAAGCAATAGCTCACGACAGGCCGTGGTATATGGTCATTATACGCTTCGCGTCGGGCCGAACCACGCCCCCTTAGCTGTGATATAATGTCGTGACCTATTGCTTTTATAAAACGGTTACAAAGTATGGCAATATGAAAGAAAAATACACACTCCAATTCAAATGTGAAAAGTAACTACAATTCTACCCCTGATATACGCTCATTATATAACAGCTAAGAACCAATCAGATTGCTTGATTTGACTTATCCGTTTTATAATTAACTGTATAAACGCAGTATGATACAATAACTTTTTTTCACATCCTTATTGACAAAATAATTTCAAATTCAATGTCTTGTCATCTATTATTCCAATACTTTAACAGATGTTTTAGGTTTTGCTGTGGTATCCTTTCAGTATCGATGTTGAGGTATTCATGAATTGAAGTCATTATTTTGGTATTGTGACCAGATTTCTTGCAACAGAAAAATGATGTATAAAATAAAGATTACCCGAATTGAACTGCTTTTGTTTCTGTAGGTAGAAACTGCTGTAGGAGGAGAAAACAATGGGTATGATGGGTACCTGAAAAACAAGAGAAGAAAAGGGATTACACAGACTATACAAATATTATCATCACCTTTTTTGTAGTTATGTTAAATATCTAAAGTAATGTGACTCCTAATCTTTCCCTTCTCCTGAGCCACAGGAGGATAATCAAACAGGCATGACTGCATCTCTCTCTCTCTCTATATAACAAAGTATTGAGATGAACTTTTGTTATTGACCAAACACACACACACACACACACACACACACACACACACACACACACACACACACACACACACACACACACACACACACACACACACACACACACACACACACACACACACACACACACACACACACACACACACACACACACACACACACACACACACACACACACACACACACACACACACACACACACACACACACACACACACACACACACACACACACACACACACACATTTAGTCAGCCACCAATTATGCAAGTTCTCTCACTTAAAAAGATGAGAGGTCTATAATTTTCATCCTAGGTATACCTCAACTATGAGAGACAAAATGAGAAGAGGAAAAATCCAGAAAGTGACATTGTCTGATTTTTAAAGAATTTATTTGCAAATTATGATGGAAAATAAGTATTTGGTCAATAAAAAAAGTTAATCTCAATACTTGGTTATATACCCTTTGTTGGCAATGACAGAGGTCAAATGTTTTCTGTAAGTCTTCACAAGGTTTTCACACACTGTTGCTCCATGCAGATCTCCTCTAGAGCAGTGATGTTTTGGGGCTGTCGCTGGGCAACACAGACTTTCAACTCCCTCCAAAGATTTTCTATGGGGTTGAGATCTGGAGACTGGCTAGGCCACTCCAGGACCTTGAAATGCTTCTTACGAAGCCACTCCTTCGTTGCCCGGGCGGTGTGTTTGTGATCATTGTCATGCTGAAAGATCCAGCCACGTTTCATCTTCAATGCCCTTGCTGATGGAAGGAGGTTGTCACTCAAAATCTCACGATACATGGCCCCATTCATTCTTTCCTTTACACGGATCAGTCGTCCTGGTCCCTTTGCAGAAGAACAGCCCCAAAGCATGATGTTTCCACCCCCATGTTTCACAGTAGGTATGGTGTTCTTTGGATGCAACTCAGCATTCTTTCTGCTCCAAACACTTCTAGTTGAGTTTTTACCAAAAGGTTCTATTTTGGTTTCATCTGACCATAGGACATTCTCCCAATCCTCTTCTGGATCATCTAAATGCTCTCTAGCAAACTTCAGACGGGCCTGGACATGTACTGGCTTAAGCAGGGGGACACGTCTGGCACTGCAGGATTTGAGTCCCTGGCGGCATAGTGTGTTACTGATGGTAGCCTTTGTTACTTTGGTCCCAGCTCTCTGCAGGTCATTGACTAGGTCCCTCCGTGTGGTTCTGGGATTTTTGCTCACCGTTCTTGTGATCATTTTGACCCCACGGGGTGAGATCTTGCGTGGAGCCCCAGATCGAGGGAGTTTATCAGTGGTCTTGTATGTCTTCCATTTTCTAATAATTGCTCCCACAATTGATTTCTTCACACCAAGCTGCTTACCTATTGCAGATTCAGTCTTCCCAGCCTGGTGCAGGTCTACCATTTTGTTTCTGGTGTCCTTTGACAGCTCTTTGGTCTTGGCCATAGTGCAGTTTGGAGTGTGACTGTTTGAGGTTGTGGACAGGTGTCTTTTATACTGATAACGAGTTCAAACAGGTGCCATTAATACAGTTAACAAGTGGAGGACAGAGGAGGCTCTTAAAGAAGAAGTTACAGGTCTGTGAGAGCCAGAAATCTTGTTTGTTTGTAGGTGACCAAATATTTATTTTACCGAGGAATTTACCAATTAATTAATTAAAGGTCACATGTCATGCTTTTCCGGTTATTACCCGTCCCCTTGTGTGTTATGAAGGTTTTTCTGCATGTAAACGGTGTGCAGAGTCAAAACCCTCAAAGTACACCCTGTAGCGAGAAAAACTCTAAAACAGAAAATACCTCCCCAAAACGCCTCGTTGGTGAAACGTCATCATGACGTCATCATCCATTTGATTCTTCCGGGTACGTGCTTACGAAAGCACGTACCCGGAACTAAATAGGCCAATCCGTGGAGCCGTTACGTTACGTCCGTGGAGCCGTTACGTTAAGCCCCCGCTGATTGGTCCAAATTGACCAATCCACACACACACTCAGTGCAGGCAGCCCTGCTGATTTCTGCTCTGTGCTGCAGGCTGAGAACAGACAGTTGGGATCGCGCAAAATTCTCTCTGCAGACCCATTCTCACAGCGTTTATCAACCTATAAACCTTTTTCTTACTCAATATCAAGCCACACTTATTGTTTTTATTTCGGCTGTGACTTTGTGTGTGTTCAGGTTGAGTTTGGCTGTGTTTGGCTGTGTGTCGCTAAACAAGAAAATCACGGAGGGGTGGGGGGGGGGAGCTGCAGCGAGCCGTTTAGTGGAGAAAGTGAATACTGCTGAATACACATACTTTACAGAGATGCTGTATGCGAAACCAATGTGAGTTTGGAAAATTGCACAGTATTTTTCTATTTTAGTATACCTGAACAATGGAATTATGATCAGTGGAAATGGCCACGACATGTGACCTTTAAAAATCCTACAATGTGATTTCCTGGATTTTTTTTTCTCATTTTGTCTCTCATAGTTGAAGTGTACCTAGGATGAAAATTACAGGCCTCTCTCATCTTTTTAAGTGGGAGAACTTGCACAATTGGTGGCTGACTAAATATTTTTTTGCCCCACTATATTTTTTTGCCCCACTATATATATATATATATATATATATAAGACACCAGCAGTCTCCGTCTCCTCCACTAATAGAGGCCGAGTCGCTCTCCCGAGGCCCCGAGTGGCCCCTTCCCCGGGACTGGCAGAGCCGAACGTGGCCCCCCTGGGGGCTGTCCTGCTTCCACTCAATCTGGCCGGCTGGGTACAAATGGAAAAGGCTGCGCGGTAACTCGGCAGAAGCAAACATGCAGAGATAGATATAGTCTCAGAGCCAACAGGGAGAAACCAAAACACACTCGGTGCGTTCTCCAGACCTCAAATTAAGTTATTCCACTACCTCTCTCCAACACAAACACACAACAGATCCAGCTCGAGTATCGAACATGGAAAAACTATTTTTAGGCAGAATACTTTGATTCATTCACAGTGCAGCTACTTTTTTTGCATGTCTTTTCCATCTGTTTATAGTCAGTATTTCTGAAAAGTTGCAACATTTCCAATAACCCCAGATCGTTAAGAAGTCAAAATATCTTAATAATAGATTATGTTATCATTTCCAAAATTCACAACATGTTTTTTATAATTAAAATATTCTGCTTAAATCCTATTTGTTGGCATTATGGAACTTTATTAATGGGGCAGCAATATATATAACACCAGCATAACAAACATAAATAAATGAATACCAAACTAACTAATTTAATCCAATAAATCACATTATTCACAAAGAACTTTATTTAAGGACATTTACATTATTTGTATATACTGTTAATGACATACTGTTATACTACTGATAATACGGCTCACACTGTGTACATTTTTTTTTATTTGTCATATGTATTTGCTTGTATTATACAATACATTTCACTGTGCTAAACTTCTGGTAAGATGCTACCTACATTTTGTTGTCTCTGTACTTGTAGTCTGTGCAAATAATGTAAATCTAATCTGATTGACATTATTTATAAGGTGATGTAAACGTGTCATCACATATGACGACAGACATTTGAAGCTCCATGTGTAAACCTGAATTAAGGCTCTGAATGTAAAGAACAGACATTTGGTCCAGCCCTCACTGTTTGTGAAACATAAGCACATGTGAGCCGCGCTGCAGAGCCAATAGAGGCCCTACAGACATTGTTAATGTGTTTGCTAATAAGGAGCAGCAGGGCTTTGTTTTTCTAGCCTCTCAGCCTCACTGCATGCACATCTGAATCAAACCGATATTAATCTTTAGCAGCAAGTAACAAGAAGAAATTGGCTCACACAACACACACCACAAGGTTTACGCCTGAGGCACACCTCGTCGCAGTTCCTGGCCAGATCTCATTCAACAATGTTTTTTTTAATTCTTTCCACCTGTCGGACCTGCAGAGTGAGCGCTACGAAACGTGGACTCAAGGACAGAGACCTCCCTGCAAACACCCTGCCAGTTACTCTGCAGTCATTATATGTCGTCTTTTCTAACTTCAATCATTGGGTGAGAGGAGTCGGGGGCAGATTACATCACTGCACAGCTGAGAAAAAATTCACTAAAGACAGAAAAAGTAAGAAAGGGCTCAGACAGACAAAACAAGTCTGACCATTTCAAAGCATTCCTTGTTTCATTCGATATTGGATATGGTTACATCAAAATGTGCCTTGTGCCACATAAGGTTGCTAGCTCCCCCATGTGTCTAGAATCAGCACATTGCTCTGTCTTTTAGGAAACAAAACTTGGCAGAAGTGCCCTTGAAAACAGCCAGTGTTATTACAGGCGCTTTTTGCCAGCAGGGTTAAGCAAACGAACAGGAAGTCATGACACAGGAAATGGGTACGTTAGCTGACACTTTTTTTGTCACTCAGGGGGCGGATTCACAAAAGTGGATTGCGGTTGCTGATGGCATAATGATTGTCGTTCATTTGCACAACTGTTATCTGCTCAAGGTCTGATGCTAAAATATATGACTACAGGGTATATGCAGGAATCCTGAAGTCCAATGTAATACCTTTTAAAGGAGAGGTGTCATGGCCATTTCCACTGATCATAATTCCATTGTTGAGGTATACTAAAATAGAAAAATACTGTGCAATTTTCCTAACTCACATTGGTTTCGCATACAGCATCTCTGTAAAGTATGTGTATTCAGCAGTATTCACTTTCTCCACTAAACGGCTCGCTTTATTACGAAAGCACGTACCCGGAACTAAATGGACCCGTACCCGGAAGAATCAAATGACGATGACGTCATGATGACGTTTCACCAACGAGGCGTTTTGGGGAGGTATTTTCAGTTTTAGAGTTTTACTCGCTACAGGGTGTACTTTGAGGGTTTTGACTCTGCACACCGTTTACATGCAGAAAAACCTTCATAACACACAAGGGGACGGGTAATAACCGGAAAAGCATGACATGTCACCTTTAAGACTTTTCTACTAAGACCCTTTCCAAACATTTTAAGACCTCCTCGCCACTTGGAGTTTTAACCGGTTACATTGGCGACACACTTTACCTCACATTGACTATATACAGTATTGATTGTCCTTCCTCCTTATCTTACAACCATTTGGACGCAGCACACTTGCATTTCCCCATAACGATGTAGTTTAACAACCGGCGTAAACGGACCTTCGCGCGCTATCAAGCAGTGGGCGTGCGATGTCCTGTTCAGATGACATCAAATCCAACAGGATTCCATCAATCACAAAACACACTCGGTGCGTTCTCCAGACCTCAGTACCCGGAATCTTCTTATAAATATGCCTCAGGTAACACCAACTCTCTGAAGATGGAAGCCATGCAGTCCCTTTGTGAATGTGGCCCTGAGTAAACATACACAACACCATTTCAGGAGATAAGAGGAAAAGGGCTCACTTGTGCCTGCACTGCCAGGTGGAAAGCTCCTTTTTTGAAGGGCAGCAGGTTGCCTGTCTGGTTTCTCGTTCCCTCTGGAAACACCCACAGACGAATCTGTAGAGGGGAAAAGCACAAAAGTGTCAATTCAATCATAACAATGACAAATTATTTGCAGAAGGAAAATCTAAGAAAACGACACATAAATAACGGTCAAATTCATTTGACATAAAAGCATCTCCTTTTTTTCTTTTGGGATGTAAAGGCTTACTTTAACTCAGATAAACAGATCTCCCTTTAACACTGATTTCAGGGTGTTCTGGTGTGACATCTTCCACATTACCTTGTCGTCCAACATGGTTTTGGAAGCGTCAATCATCACACTCTTGGCGTCGTTCGGCTTCTTGCGGTTGATGAAGACGATGCCTCCCAGCCAGCAGATGAGACCCACGGTGCCGGCGTAGATCAACTCCTTCTTGGCGATCATGGTGCAGCGGTCTGGCAAGATCTCCATCAGACCTGAGGAACAGAGGGTAACAGAGGAAACAGTCAGTGGAAATGCATGTATAAAGGGCTTTATTTAACCAAAAATAACTAATGTCAAGTACTTCATAACTTTCGTTAATTATCTCCAGGTAAAGTCATATCTGAAAAACTGCATTCCTAAATGAATGAGTAAGCTTAGTTTTATAGCATAGGAGTTTGAAATAGGCGCAAAGGCAAATCATTTAGGTGTTTAAGCAACATATTTACAACAAGAGGTACGCACGTACTTTAAAAAGATGGTCTAATAAAAATCTAATGCCACCATAAATGACATTCATTTAGCGACAATTAAAGTATTTGCAAGATGACATCATAAGATATGAAGATTTGAAAATACATTTGAAAACCTCAATAGAAGCTACTAAAGAAAAAAGGCTGTGTAAAGCCCTAACTATTTGTATAAATGCTACAAATTTAAAAAAATGACTAGACTTAATTAAAGTTCCCATGTTTTGACCATTTCTACTGATCATAATTCCATTGTTGAGGTCTACTAGAATAGATTTACATTGTGCAATTTTCCAAACTCACATTAGTTTCTCATACAGCATCTCTGTATAGTATGTGTATTCACTCTCTGTCCTAAACGGCTTGTTGGAGCTCCTGTCCCCTCCTCCCTGTGAGCCCACTGTGCTCTGATTGGTCATCTTGCCCACTCTGTTCTGATGAGTCCACCACCGTTACAGCGGAACATCAGTGATTATGTGTTACAATGGCGTTAGCAACCAGAAAATGACACCAGTAGTGACAAACAGATGAGAATGCTGCATGGGGTCTGGGTGCCGTGTTGGCGGGACGTTGCGTGGCTCGCTGGTCCGCCCTGTGGGGCTCGAGGAGCGGACAGTGTGAGCTGGATTAATGGGTTGCGGTCGAATAGTCCAAAAATTGGCTCCTATCGTCTATCCCTATCACCTATTCCTTGACCTCTGAGTGAAACGTCACGGAGTTAAGGAATAGTGGATAGGAGAATTAAAAAGGACTTAGGGGAAGAGACTGCACTTTCACTATCCGACGTGTTTATGATGCGCCAGCGGACGTCATAAATGTGCGTCTGCTGCTGTGGGGAAACTATGGAAACTACAGCTCTCTATTAGCATTTTCTACAACATGGATGTAATAAGAAGGAGGGACTACTGTAAACTCATCTAGAGACTCTGCGCCGTGCTATGATGCTGTTGTTTTATGCTTTATGAAGGTGGACAGCAGAGAAACATATTCTTCATGACCAAAGTTGGAATTGAAATAAAAAAGGAAAGTGAAACTTATGCTCGTCACCCTCTCCCTCCGGTCCACATTAATACAAATGATCCCAATACATATGATTGTATGAAAAGATCTTAAAATCAATACAAATGTATTTATTATAAACGTTAGTCCTTAACACCTATCACTGTGTATATCACCATTCAAACATCTTTAAAAAGTTGAACAAACCCCACACAGCTCAGTGAAATGTTGACTTTATTTGACAATTTCAGTAAAAACTAACGTTCATATTTCTCTTTTTGATTATAATACTGATGAACGTTCAAAACAAAGCACTTTGGCAACTTACCACATACGTTTTAAAATGCTTAATAAGCACCGTAACTTTCATGATATCATTTCTCCGTCATAATCGGTTGTTTCCGTGAACGGTCCACTGTTGGGTGACGGCAAATGCTGCGGCTGCAAGGCATTGTGGGGCAGCATTTTCTCCTCTCCTTTCGTCAAGGGAGGTCCAGTGGTTCCTAAGCTAAAGGAGGCTATGAAGAAAGTTTGAAACCCCCTTTCCTATCATCTAGAGCAGGGGTCGGCAACCCCTGGCACGCGTGCCAGCATTGGCACGCGGCACCGTAACCAGTGGCACACTAGGAATAAGTGGAATAAGTGTGCAAAATATTTAAATTAATTTTCGGATCCTGAACGCGAGACCGCCGCCAGAGCGCATCTCCCCGTTACCTGCAGAAGGAAGCCATGCACGCAACGCAGCCCCGCTCTCTTTATCTCCAGGTGACTTTCTGCCGCTTTCCTCCGTGGTGCAGTGCTGATCGTTTCACCACGGAGGAAAGCACTTCACTCATTTCAGTACCCATAAGGAGCTGTACAAATGACGCAGTTTTTGCGTGGCTGTGTTTATTTAGTTGAAAGCCCAGTGGCGATCTGCTCATCTCTCATCGAAATAATATGCTACAAAGGGGCGGACTGGCCATCTGTGTGTTGAACTTTCCTGTCGGCTCCCAGACCGTAGTCGAGGAGGGCAGAAGCAACAAGCTTCAGGTTCAATAACCCACTTTAGCTTAAATGACTGGAGAGAGGCGAGCTCTTCTTGGGAGGCCGTTGCATTTATTTAGCTGTTCTTCTGTTTCACAAAATACATCACAGACCTCTGTTTTTCTGCTTTCCCGTTTCACTTCCAGAAACATACACACGTTCCATCACTGTCGCTCTAGCATTCAAAAACACACAAGCCGCACCCCTCTCTCTCTCTCTTAAAGGGACAGTGATCTCATCTCACTCTGCATGACCCTAATATCATAACTTGTGTGTTCTGGAGAATCACAGAACGGACGATCGTCCTTATTATTATGCCATTTAAACCAATTATTTAAACGTGTATGTTAAATTTGGCATCATGTAAGTTGCGCTGACAGGTCCACACACTGCTTCCCCGCAGCGAGGCTCCCCCGCCCTCCTGCTGATAGTTGACGAGCGTCAAGCTCCTCAACCCCCCCCCCCCGTTGATAATTCTCGATCGTTGGCACGCTGATAACATTTGTTTTTTTAAATGGCACTTCATATCAAAAAGGTTGCCGACCCCTGATCTAGAGAATTCGAATGGCACTTATCATGGCTGCCACTGAGGGACTTCCGGGTAATTTCACTCCGTTCGGAAGGTTCCTAAGCTGAATGGACTATTCGACCGCAACCCTGGTGTCGTTTCCTGGTTGCTGCGTGGGGTCAATTTGTCTATATCCAGCATCCAGGGAAACACAGCTGGAAATCCACCTCACACTGTCCGCTCCGGGGGGCCTGAGCTGCTCGGGAGTCCACCCTGGCAGAGGGTGTGCCATTCGGACTTAGTGACGACAATAGGCCCCAGAAGAAGAAAATGGAAAAAGGTAAATCTCCAACAAGGCGTTATGGGGCAGCATAGACACGTCTTTTCTGTGTTTTACTCGCTACAGGGTGTACTTTGATATATGATGGGACCTTTAATTGGGAGTTATCTTCGTGAAAAGGACTTACATTATAAAACCAGACATGCAGAGTGGCCGACAGCAGATAAGAATAATGAAAGATATCCCACACAATATTAGAGAAAATCAAAGGATGGTACACAGCAAGTAGATGAGTTGAAGCTTGAGGGGAGAAGACAGAGCAGACAGAACCAACGTTAACTCAGAAAGGGAGCTTGAATCTGAGCTGTGGAGGTGAGGGATCTCAGGTCCTCGCGGTGTTATCACATTGCTGGAGGAGAATCAGCTAATACTGGCTGGGTGTAGCTGCTCCCATGGCAACCAAGACACCAAGCAGGCTCCTGCAGAGTCTCCTCAGCACTAATTAAATGCCTTGTTCTCCCCTGCTGTCACCTCCTTGGCCTCCAAAACTTCCCTCCTCACTCAGCGGCACAGAAACACTCTCCCAGGTACTGGTGGAGAGAAACCATTCCTCTGCTCAGCACAGCCAGAGTCCTCGCAGATCCAGGATAAAGAGGAATGAGGCAGTGCTCATTGAGTCATAGACAAATAATGAGAGACTAACCCCGAAGATCAGCTGTGAATGTCTGTTGTCATATTTCATAACGTCATCACCATAAAAAAAAAATGGGCCGGATAGTTGGTTTTTATATTTATGTAATTCATGGTGCTGTTTAATTGCTGCTAGAATGCCCCAGTAATGAAGCTGCATGAATCCCTTTATGTGCGGAGAATAGGAGAATAGGAAAGTCTAAATGACAACAAATATATCATTTTTACGATAAAGAATTATTAGGAATTTTGTATACATCTGTCTTTATTTTGACTTGACAAAAATATGTAGTTGTTGGAAATCTGGAATCTTTATAAAGTATAAAACGTATATTATAGGTGTAGCCTAAGCTTATCTTTCTCTATGCAGGAATACCAGGTTTACACAGAATACATAGATGAATGTGTGTGTTTGTAAATGTGTTGTAATTCCTGTGATTGCACGGCACTCGGTTGAATTCATTCTCCTTTTTGTCTAACACCCTTTGTCAGCACAAAGCTGGTATCATTTTACATTTGTCCCAGTTTCTGCAGGACTGTTGTTAACCTACTCTGCAGCCTGCCTGAGCACCAACATCAGGACATGTGTAGGAAAGAGGAGTTTGGATGGGGCTTTATTATTCTATTCAAAATGCACCAGATTGTTTAAGGTATTTAGTCGATGAGGCATGGAAGCACTGATGATGTCTACAGGAGTCTTTATTTGGTTGCCGAACGAGATTGTGACTAACGGCAAATGTAAACAGGATCTGTCCACGCAGCTGTCAGAGACAATCCGGCTCTCTGTGATCAAAACACTGTCATGAATTAATGTGTGAAAGGTTACATCAGATCTGTGTGAAGCTATGAAGAGGATACTTAGTTTGTATCTTCGCCAAAGAGTAGGCTTCACTTGACGATAAAGACAAATGCTTCAGGTTCCACCTTGTTTATGGTTCCATCGCCCTTTTTCAAACGTTGCTTTTATTTTACACCAACTTCATAACCTCAACCAAGCCTAATAACGCAATATTTGAAGTTATTTTGTGCAGTTTTTTTATGCAGAAATGGAATCTGTGCACAGAAATAGCTGGATGAGAATGCACCTATACACGCTTGAGATGATGAGGGGTTTGTGCTTGAGCCCATTCACCCTACAGTGAAACACATTCAGGTCATCAGCCAGTTGTTCATTGTCTGCAGTGTGAGGGGATGGCTTCCTGTGTGACTCGGCAGTGAGCTCATCCAGGTCAGCAGTGCACTCAAAGCAGGCAGTATTTCATGACGGAAGATTCCAAAATGTAAATCTGATTTATTTATTTTTTAGAAGCGGAGCACGTGAGACCAAATTAAGAAAAACTAAAATGAGTGCAGAGGAAAAGCTGCCATCTGCACAACCATCTTGCGTCATGATGAACCAACACAAATATTTCAAAATAGATGAGACTGGCTGCATTTCTAAAACTTTCAGAACCATTTCCTGCTAAAAAAAAAGAACTATGACTGTTCTGAAATTGTACAGGAAAACTATTAATATGACAAGTTCCAATGTTGAAGCTACCTTAATTTATTATTTAAGTGTTTCAGTTTCAAGGTTCGCTTATACTGGTTTGACAATGTAGGAATCATAGTTATTTTTATACCATCTTAACTGTTTGCAGCAAGAAAACTATAAGGAGTAACTTAAAGTCAGCAATTAGCATCAGCTTTTGATTGAATTCATATCTGGAAATCTATGGGCTGGATGCTTTGCAAGTTTTCTGCAGGCTGTAGAGCAGGGGTGGGGAACCTCCGGCCTCCGGGCCGTATACGGCCCGCGAGACAATTTGGTACGGCCCTCGAGGTAATTTATAAACACACGCAAAAAAGAAAAAAATTTAAGAACTCTAGACCGCAAAAAAAATTAAACAAGCAAGTGCCTGTTTTACCTGGTCAAGGTCAGGGTCCTTGAACACAACATGAGCCTAACGTGTCATCACGTGGTATATGTCTCGTCTGACAGGGGTGCAGTTCTGATGGAGAGCACCAGAACACGGCTCCAACACTTCACAAATTGCAGTAGGCCTACCCATAAGGAGCCATACACATGCCGCAGTTTTTGCGTGGCTCGGTGGCTGTGTCTTTAGTTGAAAGCCCAGAGGCGATCTGTTTATCTGTCATACTGATCATACAGTCAATAACTTTCTTGTTATTAGCATCTGGTTAGCTAGCTATGCTAACGAATATAAGAAGCTTTTTCTCCTACCAGTGAGGTAAAGGCACATCTTTATATGGTCATTATAGTTATAACAAAATAAGAGAATACAGTAAACAGGTATAAAATACTATATGACAGTTACAAAAGTTGTTATTAATAAACAAGAATACAGTTTGAAAGGAGAGTGATTTGTAAAATATCCATAAAGAAAAAGAAATCTGCTTCCAGTTCTGTTTCATCTGGGTGTTGAGAGATGTTTCCATAGATCTCTTCATGTTGCTCTCAAAGTGCACCAGATTGATGCTTTTAACTTCAACATTAAAAAAAAAAAATCTTCCCGGGGAAGGATGGACCCCCCTAGAGGAGGTTTGGTCCCCCCCCCCCCCCCCCCACTTAAATCATTATCACATGGATAGGATACTAAATACATTTGCACACATCTTGTGTCCATATCTTTCTGTTTTGGTGGTCATGCCACAACCGTGCATCCAGATATCTCACCATGACTCGTGCATGCATGCACGAGTCATGGTAAGATATCTGGATTAAGAGGTTGCTTTTTCTTTGCACAGCATGAAAGAAAGGCCACATGAATGGGCTGTGATTTTAGTTTTTTTAAGCAGAGGTCAATAATTTGTACGCCCTCGGAGGATGTTGAAACATTTGAAATGGCCCTTGAGAGGAAAAAGGTTCCCCACCCCTGCTGTAGAGCAACAGAAACTAAACTGTTGTTTGAGAATTAAATACATATCCATCTTCATAGATAAATGAAGCACAGCACCCACCCAAAACATCCAGGGAGCTCTGGTGGTTGGAGATGATGACGTAGGGACCCTCGGTCTGCAGATGTTCCCAGCCGCTCACATCAAACCGGAGACCCAGGAAATACTTGACATGACGAACCAAGGAGCGGATAAGCCTGGGGGGGAAAGAGGTCATTACAGTCCAGAATAAGTATAGGTTACTGTTCACAGTCATGCATGTGCAGCAGGCTACATATTATTAACCCAGGACCAATGTTGGAGGAAACAGTAGGCTGTAGAAAGCCTGTTAAATAATATGGTATTAAGAGAAAAAGATCCCACTTCAAATGTTTAAATATTGACCTAAATCCAACAATCAGGACTGTCTTAAAAATACAGGATATCTGCTTAATTAACTATGTGCCACATCCCCATCGGCTTTGTTTGTTTCTTGGTTGGTTAAATCATCGCCTGCAGTAAGAACAATGCTCCAATAAGCTTTAAAGAAAATATCTTCCCATCTGCCCTGAAATAAAACAAAACACACAACTAAAGTTACTCTAGGATGTTTCTGATTTGATAAATTCTTTCATTTGTCTGGAACCAAGAATGTTTTTATAGCAGTGGCGTTTTTGCTAGAAGAAAACAAATCTATTTTGTATATATATTGTCTAATGTCTATATAGTCTATATTGTGAATACATCAACTAATCAATGTCTATTTGTAACTCCTACCAACATAATGAAACATATTGAAGCTGCAGTTAGCCATTATTTGACTGGACTTCTCTCTATGTGATTTGGTACGAGTGACACTTACACATCACAGACAGGCATTTGATCGAATGTAAATATCAAGATACATTATGAAGCTTTAAGAACAGTGTGCAGGTTAACTATTCCTTAGCCCAATGACATTGGAAACACAGATTTTCACACCGACTTTTCCTGTTTTTATACTCTCCGGTCAGGGTTTATCTTCAGGAACAAACCACACTTGAACTGTGTAGTGACAAAGAAGATAACAACTCTGAAATCTGTAAAGGCATATGCAAGGCCTCTGCTCCCCCTTGGAAAAAGGGTCAATGCCTCTCGAAACAACAATGTTCAATGTGAGACCTGTGTTGCAACCAGAGGTTTTCAAGCTTTTACTTCTAACCACTGATATGAATTCTCAGCAAGCACTCG